>NC_081840.1:154331066-154648528 GCF_963259705.1 Myotis daubentonii
AGCTGGTTTGGCTCAGTGGATAGAGTGTCAGACTGCACTCTGAAGGGTTCCAGGTTTGATTCCGGTCAAAGGCACATGCCCAGGTTGCAGGCTCAATCCCCAGTTGGGGGTGTGCAGGAGGTAGCTGATCAATGATTCTCTCTCATCAATGATCTTTCTACCGCTCTCTTCCTCTCCCTTCCTCTCTGAAATCAATTAAAAAATACTTTAAAAATATCTCTGGAAGAGAATAGATATACTCTTATTCTGAGCTATTCTGGGAATAGTATTTATCAATGACACCATATAAATAAAGAGATTATGACACCATTTGTGTGGTTGCCTTCTACATAAATTTAAACTCATCATGTGTGATTTTCTTTGTGACTGAACTGTTTTATTTTTCCTCAGTGTTTATATTAGACACTTTGGATGTCATATGATGAGATGTCCTATATATAGTGTTTATTGCAAAAGACCTATTTCCTCAAGCATAAAACTTCTGGACACTGTTCTCACACAGGCTATATACTGTGCATAGATTGATCAGTGCTAAAACATAATTCCTGTCAAATATTATGATATGATTCTGTACAGCAAATAATAATACTTCAATGCCCCAAGGAAATAGATAAAAAGAAAGGGATGCTGCGCTGTAACCCATAAATAGCAATTTGTCATACTTCTATTGACTTTGAAACACAGTCTTCCGGAGGCCTCTTCCGTCTTTTCAATTATATTTGTTTTAATCATCTGAGATGGAAAGAATCATATCAAATAACAGTATTTTGTATGTCATAAAAACATGGTGAGTAATCTTTCTGTGTCCTCCCTTTAAAAATGTTTGCCATGCATAAGAAAATCCAGGAAGATGGGCTGTCACTCAAGGCTACCTTATCAGTGATGTCCCTTCAATGCTCGTCTCCACACAAAACTCTGAGGGTGGAGGAGACACACGGGCTGCCCATGGCTGCCTGTCCTCTCACCCTGACCACTTCCCATCTCAGTAAACGTGTGTCTACTGGAGTTCAGAGAATCCTTTCTCCACATGGGAAACACTTACAACCTTCAATGTTCACAAGTGCTCATCTGGGGCATGAGGCGACAGGCACCCTGATATCCAGGACTATTTCTCTTAGAGCCCATGAGCATCCATTTGTTACAACAGCCCAAAAGGGCCAAGAACTAAATAAAACAATCAACTTGAGCAAACTGCATTTTAGCCCTGGTTTTGATAGATTGTGTAGGTTGTTGGGTTGAAGAGTGTTGAATGTCAGGGCATCTTAGTCTGGGGGAGGACACCATTCTGGGAGCTACACAGCATTCTCTTTGGAAGGTTCCAAAATCTCACTAGAATGTGCCAATACTTAGTGCCTCTGATACCAAAATACAGTGATACGTTCATATCTTTCTTGTGTAAAAGCAGTTAAAGGTAGGAAATGACTATAATGAAATAAGGAAAAAAATGGGGGAAAAGATGCTAAAATAGCAACTTCAAGCCATCAGGCTGAGAGATGGCTTTTGAGTCCACCTTTAATGTGGTTTTGTGACTTGCTGGTTTGCAGGTGCTGGTTTGTTTGTTTTTTTTTATGTACCTTATAAGAACCACCTTCTTAAAGGCCAATTCATAGAGAGTGAAACACTGACAAGAGAGATCAAGTTTTTGTATAATCAAGTTAAAATAGGATTTTCTATTTATAGGAGAGAAAGATGAATTTTTTGCACATGGGCCTTGTTTGATTTTATCCTGCCCGCCCTCTCGTGGCTGTGGTCAACTAGAGTCATTTGTCATGTGATGTGGTAAGTAAAGAGCACACCTGCCAATGGGATCATGAGTCACAGACAGTAGAGCAGCAAAGATAAATTGTCCAGAGGAAGGCTGGGAGGGTAAGAGAGTTCCCAGAAGGCTAAGGCCAGGTGGATGTTTGGCCACCGTGGTTTTTCCTTGGAAGGGTGACACTTCTTTGCATCCAGTCCATGGAAAGCCTGTATTACTCAGACAGGGAAGACACAGATGACCAAGCAGCACACTTCTCAGGAAACCACAACCCAGCTCCAGCCAAGAGAGTATTATTCTTGTAAAGTGAGAGCTTTCCCCTTCTGGCAGCTTTCTGTGTTACTTCACTTCATCTGGTGAAAAGCGAGAGGTAGACTGTTGTGCGGGAAAGTGAGGGAGGTGTGCAGAAATCTAGGTGCGAGCCTGCCAGTGCTCTGGGCTGACGGGGGTGAGCTTATTGGATTCTGTGCCTGACTTTCCTCAGGATCAAGTTGAGATTGGAGGATGGGATGGATCAGGAAGGTCCTCCTCAGTTCTGAAACTCTGACTCAGTGTTCTCCAGAGGAACCGAGTGTTTACTTCAGAATCTGAAAGAAATCAGAAGTGGGCTGCCTCATCCAGCCCCAGAGCCTCTCTTACATCAACTGAGCCCCACCCAAGGGCCAGCCCAAGGTGGCCAGCAGCATGGAGCGTTAGCAGGACAGGAACTAATAATGCTTCTAGACTAGGTGGTGTCACTTCTGCACATCTCTTAAAAATGTCATCTGCTAAAGACATTCAACATTTTAAAAATTCTATGAACTTTACTGTTTCTAAAAATATCATGCCAGCTTTGCCACTAAATAAAACTTCTCTTCCAAGGATGAGTCAGACTCATTTTGCATCAATGGCTCCACATACTTGAGAAACTGTGTTGCTTTTCCAATGGACTTACTTGTGGTGAAGATGTTTTTCCATGTAGAGCTCCAGTAGAGCTCATTTCTAAGAAACTTCCAATTTTCCTGGAGTAAGATGAAGGCTTCAATGTCCAAGAGGAAGGGTGTCTTGCTCCAGGGTGACTCTGAATCCTTGTCAAAGCCAACTTTGGCCTTCGAGATCAAACTTTGTTCTATCTCAAATATATTTCTTCTTTTTCTCTCTCTCTACCCAGTTCTTATTAATTGATGCAAACATTGAATATTAGTGCCCAGGCTTTATCTTCTAAGACACTTCTAAGTGGTGTTATTTCCATTTCATCATCTCCTATCAACTATAAGTTATATCAAAATGAGTTGGTCCTCCAAGTCCACACAAAAAAACAAACATTGGTAACTTTACGATTATTATTAATTTCCTCCTTGCGCTGATAAGTTTCCCAGTGACTCTAGCGCTCCAAAGCAGATGGAGGCTTTCCTGTCCGATGGTGTGGGTGCCTGTTAAATGTTACATGTGTGGCTTCTGTCATCTGAGTCCAGCATAATGTCACATGAATTAACTGTCGGTTGATAATATTTTGGGAAACCGAAGATAGTTATTGCTGTTATTTAGATCAAAATCTGAAATGTCATGAAATAACACTCAAAAGGAGCAAGTCATAGGAAAGGGAGAAATGAAAAACTTCTTTTACTTTTCAAAGGATTATTTAATAGTTTAGTTCCCAGCTGGTCAACTCAACCAGGATCATTAGGACTTCAAACCCATCTGAGAAGCAACTGGGGTCATAAATTGTAAATGGAGACAATAAAATAAATGATTTCATTTCCCTTCCCAGACCATTTCCCCCCCATAACATAGGGGTATACAGTGGCTCCAAACAAATGCAAAATAAATTAACTTTGACACACTCAGCAGCTCTTCCAGGGTCATTGGTTTATTCCCCTCTTACTATGACATTATATTAACTTCATCCTTCATTCCTATAGCCCAAGTTAACAAAAAAAGAAGCAAGATGATTAAAAAAATAAAATAAAAACAAACAAAAAAATCCCACACTTATTCTAGGAAAACCTTGCTAGTGAAGTGTGACTAGTGTGATAGTGTGTGCATGTGAGCAGTTCTGAGGTGCGTTCATGCCTGTGGGGGACCCTATGGTTTCCATTACCTCACATCAGGTTTTCTGGAGTTTGGTTTCGTATAGTTAAAAATTTATATCCTATTATTTCTGACTTCTGGAATATTTTTAAATCCAAATGCAATTTCCCATTTAAAACCTGTTTTTCTTTGGTTTCTTCACCTGGATATTTTGTCTCCCTAAATTTTTCTGTTGGCTTTTTTTTTTTTTTTTTGCATGTGCAAGTGTATTGTCAGAACAAGCCAGCAAAATGTATGTTTTTCTTCATTCGTATGTTTTGTTGTATACTTTGTATGCAATATTTCTTTTGTTCTGAATACAAATGATTTCTTCACATCTTGTGATCCAATTGATATACTGAATAAGGTTATTCTATCTATTTGTAGGCAGTTACAGGGAAAGACTCAAATCAAGATGTATGATTGACAGACTAGCGACTTATCTCCAAGGAGAGCCAGAACCAACAACACATTTAAGCAGAACCCAGGCCACAAATGCAAATAATCAACATCTACTAATAATTTATGCAATGGTTACAGAAATCAGTTAACAAAAATTTTAAATGGTGACAATTTCTAAGCAATGCCTCAAAACTAATGGCATGTGGCCATCAGATGTACCAGTTTGTCCTCAGAAGGAAAGCAAATGGGATAAGAACAGAGTAGCAGAAACATCCCCAAATCAATGGAAAGAGTAGAAAGATATTCCTCAGCCAGGTTTCAAGTTCATCTTTTACTCACTAATCCTTCCCACATATTTCCTCCTGAAATTTTATCAGCTCTGAGAGGCTTTCTAACTTGCTTCTCCCTGTGGGTTCCAAGATAACAGCGGGATAAAAATAACCAACTGCTCCAGTAAAGCGATTAAAAACATCAGCATCACGAGTAGCTCTTCACAGATCTGTTCCAAGTTTTTCATGAAAGTCAATATGGACCCATGTTCTCTGGCCATAAGGAGGCCAGGCAGCACGTTCTCAAGTTTCCAGTGCTCCTGGGTGTTCTGAGGGCTTGCTCCTGCTCCTCCTTTCTTTGGCTGGCTTGACCCTCTGATCTTGAACCATAAGTCCCCATCAACACAAAGACTTCCCCCTCTGGCTTCCTTCTGCATTCAGCATCCTCTGGTTCAGACAGAACAAATCTCAGCAGGGTGCTAGGATGTATCTTCAAATGTTAATGAGCATTAAAAGCAAACATAACAGAAATCTTCACTATCTACACTGTGTTTATATCAAACATAGCTGCATTCCTGGGATATGTGACTTTGCTATGGAGCTGAGTTTTTGTTCGAGATGGTTTTATTTGCTTGGGTACCTTACATTATTTATGACTAGGGCTCAGTGTTGGAGCTTCTCCCTTATGAAAGCTGATTGAGCAGACAATTAGAAAAGTCAGCATTGGTCCAAAACGTCATTGGCTTTTAGTTTTAATAATGTGTTGAGAACCTATTGTTTCCTAACAGGATTGTTTTGAAATTAGCAGTATCTGGTTTATTATAGAGTAGTAATTTGATCAGGCTTCTCTCAGAACTGAAACCATATCAGTCACACACTCTCTAGCCTGTTGTCTGACTCCAAAGTATTCTTGTGTCAAATCCAGTGTCTGAGGCCAGACGCTGCCATCACACCACGACTTCCATTCACACATGCCCTCAAGGAGAGCATGTGGTACGTCTGAGTCCCATCCCAAGCACTTAAGCCCACTGAGGACAGCTAGATGGTCAGTCAACAAGAATGTGGAGCGTGCTGTATAGATGGCAGAGCCTTGCATCAGAAAGCAGAAGTGCTAGTTATCCATTAAGTGCTACTTACCCATTAATTATATGGTAAACTCTTTCAAGTTTTATAGTTGTAACTCAAGAGATCTACTGATTTTTTCTTAATTATCTGATAGTATAGATTAGTATAAAGTCAACCGGATTTACTTAATGTTCATGCTATGTGACAACAGTCAAATCACTTATTTGACTAAACTTTGATGCATTTATCAAATATTTATGTGTCATGCAAACACAATTCTTTAATAACCTTTCAACCAAGTTCTGTTGCTTGGGGCAGCATCTGAGAAGGTGTTACAGAGTTACTCATTTTCAGTTTAGAGATAAACAAAGACAAATAGCTCACTGCTCCCAAAACATTGGGGGCACTTTGAAAGCTGAAAGCTGATTGGTTGATAGCTGCCACTGAGCACCTAGGATATACAGGATTCAATGCTTCCAGCAGCTGAAGATATATTTCTGCACATAAAATGTTTGTACTCATTCATTTATAAGAATCCCCAGTGCAAACACAGTGATCCAGAATTGTGAAGCAGGTGGAAGACAGCTGCAGCTTGTCTATCTTCTGAGGACCTGGTCACAGCGCTGACTCTTACTGGAGGCAACTTCACCTTCAAGCTTCTGGTTTTGTTAAATTTTATTACTGCAGATCTCTCCCGCTCTGTCTTTTGAACTCAGATGGGAGAGCAGGCAGCTATCTGTCCCAACTGTGTAAACAGTACCTGGAGTCCCTTTTGCTCTGCTGTCCCCAGTATGGCTGCCCTTGTCCCCTGCACTTAATCAAATCCTTTTAATGAGGGAGGGATCAGCTTTCCAGGGATAGAGCTAGCTTGTGTACATGTCTGCATCTCACACCTCTTCTACAGCTATTCTGCCTTTCATTTGGAAAATTCTTTTCTCAAATATCCTCAGGTCCATTACATTTCAGGATTATGAAGCCATAAAGTAACAAGTTTTCCCCCAATCTGTACCAGTTCTGTGTGCATCCATATTTTCTGTTTAATTCTGATTGTTTATGCATGTATAACATGTACCGCTGTGTGTGTGTGTGGGGGGGGGGAGAGACTTCTTTCGTAGAAGCTTAAGATAGATAAATATTTGATGTACATTGGTAAGCTATTCTATCTAATCTTTGTTGTGGCTGTATGGACTGTCACCTCTTAATATCCACTCCTCTTGGAAAGTGGCACAATTGATCTGGTGAAAATCTAAATAATTCTTGGATTTATTACTGGAATAAATTGATGCCTGCCTTTTTAAGGATACTCATAATAACATTAATGTTTCAGTAATAGTGGCAACTCATTTGCAGTTTGTTTGCACCCAGAGGTTTAAAATTCCAGTATGGGAAGTGCTGCTTTTTTTACATTACTTCTAGCAAAAGTTCAAATGTTATATAGAAAAGTGTCCCCATGATCTAATTCCATACAAAACACTGTTCTGCTTATTTGTGTGACCTGAGCATGGCAGGGAAATCTTCATACAGTACAACACTGAGCTGGCTATCCGGCACTCTGAAAATCACGCTGGCCACTCTTCCCATGGGACCAGAAGGAGTATGAATGGGGCACTGTTGCTGTGTCTACATCATACAGCTGATGATGCCTCTCTGTTCTCTGTGGACATACTGTTCTTTTATCTTGTTGAGGTTTGACCGGGTTCCAGAGGAGTAACCACGAAAGCAGGCATTCTGGGAACCCCAAGTGACAGGTCTTTGGGATGTCTAAGTGCTACTCACCACTTGCCCATCTACGACCCTGTCCAATATGGTAGCCACGGTCCTCACCGGGACTTTGAAGCTGAGATAGTACCCACCATATGCCAAGGGGGTCGGCTGCCCCCTAAATGAGCTTCCTCAACTGACTGATATCTTCTCATCATCTACATTTTCGGCAATTGATTCATACAGTTCTTAAAGCTGTCTGCCTGCAATTTCTTTTGCATTCCTACCCTGCTCAAGCTGGTTTTCTTGGAGCCATATCTGGGAGCGTTATTCCCTTTGGGCTCCTTGGCTCCCCTTGATAGGGTTCTGCTCCATCTCTCTCTTCCCCTGCTCTCCAAGGCTTGCTCTCTCACTCCTGAGTTCAGAGAGGAAAACCTCTTCTAACTATAAACAGATCGGATCATGGAAGCAGAGGGAAGAGCACATTCCAAACAGTTAATGAAAGTGAGGGAAGTGAAAAAGCAACAGGCTTCGGTGGGAAAGGCCCAGCCTCAGGTCCTGGGGAATCCTAGGCGATGGCGCTGGCAGCTTCCACTGACGGTGTGTCATGCTCCAGCCAGAAGGGTATGAACGCCTTAAAAGGATACATGCAAATTACTGGTCAAGTATGGAAGGAAGGCCACCCTTAAGGAGCACTCAAAATATATACACCGGCATGCTTTCTCCACAAATGTTCGGTTCCCCACATTCAGTTTCTCCAATTAACTGTGGCCCAATTCGAAGTGGTTCATACTTTGCAGAGCTTGGACCCTTTGCAAAGCCTCAGAAAAGTGTAAAAATCTAGGTGACAAGTAGTCACCTAGAGTCAACAGTCTTGTTTATTATCATGGGATGCTGTGAAATCTTAATCTGTAGCCTTATGGATCTTTTAAAAGCCCATTGAAAAATGCATATTTACTTTTTAAGTTTGAAGACTCATTACACAATTGAAAGTGATAGCACTCTGACTTTTGTTGTTTCTGGAGATGGTCCCTGGTAGTTCGTGTGACTAGCTTCTTTGTACATATATGTGCACACATGTGTCTGTGCTTGCCATTCTCTTGATAAACTCCCTCCTCTTCATCTGTTATGCTTCACTCAGAATGTCACACATTCAAATATTCATAAGATAAGGGAAAGAGCCCAGTCTATACAGTACTAACACTTTTGATGACTACATCATAGTAAGACTCTAATTGGACAATTTGCTGAAATGTATGTATTCCTCATTAACCTGTGAACTCACCCTCAGCAGGCCTCATATTTCATTCTTCCTTGCATCTCCTTACCCATCATTAGCCTGGCCCTGCTGGGTGTCCAATGAATTTAGTGAGTAAAATTACCCACATGAGGGGGAAATAAAGACCCACAAATCTCCTAGTCACCTGGATTAATGCCAGACTTCATATTTCCATTACTTAATCAGAGTAATTCACAAGGAGAGGAAAAAACTTCCACATTTTTACTCCACTCTAAGAAATAAAAAGTTCTCAAGCTTAATAAGGAACAAAGTCTACTTCACACTAAAGTGGAATAGAATTCCTAAAATGATGAGCTCCTCAAAAAAAAACATAGGAAAAGTGTTGCTTCTAAGATAATAGAAACCAACCTAACCTCTGCAGGAGACTGTGGTAGGAGTCTTAATTTGAGGTCTGGGAAAGGTGAGACTCAGAGCCACAAGGATTTGAACCTAACAGTATTTACTTCACTGAACTGCCCAAATGTAAATAGCTCAGATGGGAAAATGGTCCCCTACTGCAAAATGACCTGGGACAAAACATAGAAAATGTATTTGTCATAATTTCTGCCTCGTTCCACAATCTCTTCTGATCAGTGATATGCTCAGGTGCCACTGAAAATCACACCACAAAGCTTTTGCCTGACAGAGGTCAGAGTCTCTGGTCTCCATGGATTCCCCAAGATGATGGCTGCTGCCCAGTGTTCACCCTCGGTCCTTTTCTTTGACACCAATGAGACAGACATTGCACCAGCATGTCCCAGGTCCTTGGCTGGCTGTATGCTCATTAACGTGTGGTGCTGCTTCAGTGGTTCAGTTATCATATTCTAAACAGAGGATGGTTGTGCGGGGACATATTCCTTCACTAATAAAGAAAAGAGTAGGAGGACCCCTAAGCGGACAGGTCTGAACAGAATCAGCTGGTGTTTTTCTCGTTCACATTACCGGGGACCCAGAAATGAGGAAATGGGAGGGGAAAGTATTTCATTTCCTTGGCACACATTTTGCAGACATCTTTTCATATTTACATGTGAGTTTTAGTGTGGGGCTACTTAATTTAAAAAAATTATATTGGTTCTTCTTTTAAAAATGGTCTAAAAAGGTCTTGTAAAAATGCTTACAATGAAACATGGTGAGATCAATGAAAAGAGGATAAGGAAGAAAATCAGAGCTTTTTGTGGGTCAGCTGCAGAGGTGGAAATCATACAACCAAGAGAGCTGCTTTGGTGAGTCAGGCACAGGTGTGTCCAGGTATTTGTACGCCCAATCTTTGAACCTCTGGCTGGGAGCAGCGGCATCCAATTATCCCATGGGCTATATACCTGGTAACGTTTCCTGTGTCTACTTCTATGTGGAAAATGTCGAAAAGTTCTTGTTTACAGCATGGCACCATTACAAGTTAGGTCCTAAAAGCTTGACTGATGACAAAGTATTAAATGGCCACAGATGACTTCTCTAAAGATGGCCATTGTTCCAAGCAGTAGTGCAAAAAACTCGGGACAGCCCATGACACTTCCAGAATATTTGGCCTGTGCAGTTCTTTATAGCCCTTGACAGAGCCCTACATCCCTCATCACATGCACTGGTAGCAAGCACAGGTATGAGGCAGAAGCAGCACACGTAGGGATTCTCAATCTTTCATTTATTAGTGAAGGAATGTGCCCCACACAGGCAGCACACATAGGCCCCCCCGGCCGCCCCACCCCCACCCCCAGGTATAATCTCTGTCTATAAAAGCCCTGGACCCTCTCAGTGGGCCTGCAGGCTGCACCTTATTTGGTCTCACATTATTCTTTTGAGATCCTTGCATTTGGGAATTGAAAGAGGTGTGTTTCCCAGGTAAGATGTGCCTTTCCATCTAACAGGTGTTCTGGGCTCATAGGTGATGGTATCTTAGCTCTCAGGTTCTGTACTTGGGCCCAGTCCCTGAGAACAGCACCATCCTGTAGGTCAGACCAAGGTAAGGTGAGACTTCAACTCTAGTAAAAAAAAAAATGGGTCTACTCATTCTACTTTAAAAAAAAAAAAACTTATCTTGCCTGACCACAGTGGCTCAGTGGTTTAGCGCTGACCTATGAACCAGGAGGTCATAGTTTGATTTACAGTCAGGAGGGCACATGCCCAGGTTGCAGTGGGGTTGTGCAGGAGTCAGGAGGCAGCCGATGAATGATTTTCTCTCATCAATGATGTTTCTATCTCTCTCTTCTTCTCCCTTCCTCTCTGAAATCAATAAAAATATGTTTTAAAAAACTTATCTTTATTGTTGAAAGTATTACAGATGTCCCTCTTTTTTACCTTTTTTTTTTTTTTTAACCCTCACCTGAGGATATCTTTCCATTGATTTTTAGAGAGTGTGGAAGAAAGAGGGAAAGACAGAGAGAAATATCGATGTGAGAGAAACACAGGTGGGCTGTGGATCTGTGGGACCTAGGAAGGTGGGGTTTGCTGGACCTTCACTCCCTTCCACAGGATGTGTACCACCTTCATGCAAGCCTCACATAAACCTATCCATGTGCTGCCATAAAAGCTTCACCTGATTGTGAGCAAACTCCAGGTCAGCCAGGCACCCTGCTTCGATGAGGTGGTCAGATCCAGTTCCAGGTGTCTCTGCATCTTATCTCTGCTTCAGAAATCCACCATCGCCCAACAGACCACCCTTGCATCTTAGTTTGTACCTTTCTGCTTTGGACTGAACATCCGTTGCCCTCTCTCCTTCCCTAAAAATTAATACATTGAAACCTAATGCTCTCTAAGATGATAGGAGGTGGGCCTGTTGGGAGGTGATTAGGTCACCATGATCAGGTGAGGGAGCTCCCTCCCGGCTTCCTCCATGTGAGGACGCAGAAAGAGGATACCATCTGTTAACCTGGAAGTAGGTCTCACCAGACACTGAAACTGCTGGTGCCTTAATCTTGGACTTCCCACCTCCAGACTGAGAAATCAATGTTATGTTGATAAAACCCCCAGTCTGTGGTGTTCTGTGACAGCAGCCTGAATGGACTAAGACAATTTCTATCTTGATGTTTCTGATACCGATTTCAGTATACAGAACATGATCAAACATTCATTCCTCTGCAGAGACACAAATTTACTTTGATGTGAGTTAAAAATGATTCTTTGTTTATATACCTAGAGCATGTTGAAGATACTTTATTAATTGCCCTGCACCTTACATTTTGATGGACTGTTTATATGTATTTTTACCACAATTAGAACAAAGTTCTTTATTTACTTTTTAAATTCTAGGCCTTTAATATAATTTCTGCTATACAATCCCTCATGAAATTTCTGTCAAATGAAAATATGAATCAAAAAGTATTGCTCTGTTCTCTTAACAACCCCTCACAAAAACCACTAACATCTGCGGCCTTCACACCACATGCTGTACAGGTACTGACTTTCAATCCTCATCTTAGCCCAGGGAGTAAGAAACTATTATTGTCCCCCTTTTTCCTTTCTCTATCTTTATATACCAAAAGCTTCTGCAGACAATAAATCTTAGTGAAAACAACTTGATTCAGAGACATGAAATATGTAAGACTAAAAATAGATCCTTACATGCCATTATACATTTTTGTCCAAATCTTTAGGATGTATGACACTAAGAGGGAGCCCTAATGTGAACTATGGACTTTGGGCGATGAGGATGAGTCCGTGTAGGTTCATCAATTGTAACAACTGTACCATCTGATTTAGGATGTTGATATTTGGGAGGCTGTGCAAGGGGGAGGGGCATATGGGAAATCTCTTACCTTCCCCTCAATTTTGCTGTGAGTCTAAATCCTCTCTAAATAATAAAAGTCTATTAAAAATAGAACTTTTAAATCAGTTGTTAGGATAATGCAGATATTTTTGTTCCTACAACACCCTCCAGAGATAGTTGTAAGTATAAATGAAATGATCAAGAGATCCTTGAACCAGAGGTATTCCCACAAGGGAAATGAAATATAAGACATGCATAGCTGCACAACAATGGAGCAATAGCAATAAAAACAATAGCAGCATTTTGAGTCTGGAATTCCTAACCTTAATCTATGTATAATTGCATCTCTGTGACTTAATAAGCTTTTTTGAGCTACTATCAAGATAATTTCAAATTGGTAATTTGAAGCCTCAAGACCTAATTCTCTTGGTATAAAAATGCTGCACTCCTTGGTACAGGCATACAGGCTTATCCTGTGGAAGAAGCATTGCTCAAAGAGTATATTAAGCGCCAAATTGAATATTACTTCAGTATAGAAAAATTTGGAACGGGACTTCTTTCTTAAGAGAAAGATGGTTGCACAGGCTTCTTTCCTATTTCATTACCCTGATTGCTGGTTTTCACCATGTTCAGGCTCTCACTACAAACCTTAATCTCATTTTAGAAGCACTGAAAGATAGCACAAAAGTGGAAATTGTAGGACGAGAAAATGAGAAAAAGGATAGAACCAGAAAAATGGCCAATTCCGTTTCATGTAGGGTGCTACAAACAGCCTTCTCTCAACTGACTGACTGCCCAGAGTTTGTACCAGGCCAAGCCTTTTATTCGCATGCAGGTGTGCTTACACTTTTTTCAGTCAGGGTGATCATCTACGGATGCTCTGGATGTCATTTGATCGGAATCTGCAGAGGAATAGGTGACTCACTGAAATGTCATTATAAATATTGGAACAAATCGTGCTTCAGAAATGAAAGCGACCAGAGTTACTTCTTTGCAAGAATGTCTGCTCCCAACTCATTGTGGAGAACTTGCATCAACACTACAGTGGAGATAAACACTCATTGATGATGATGAAGAGAGACAGACCAGAGGACTGCTGTCGTTTTTATAGGAGCTGCCCATTTGTGTGCAAATAACCTGGGCTGCATTGTGCTACTTTTTATATTACAAGATTCTGTCTTTTCCCTTTAGACTTATGTACTTGTGTTCAGATCAATAAAGTAGAAATAGAGAGGCTCGAGTGGCATTTCCCAGATTGTTAGGTACTTTGCTATTTAACTTGCCCCTCTTTTATAGTGTACTGTATCTCACATGTTGTCATATTTCACATGGATTTTGAGATTTATTAATATGGACAAATTTAAGAAATGAAAGCATTTTTCAGTCTTTAAAATTTATTTTTTATGCACTAGTGTGAGGCACCTGCCATCAAAAAAGCACTGATGGACAGGCTCACAGATCATTTTATTTATTGTTTTTTTGATTGCCAGCCCTCTGTGCCTCTAAACCTAGAAAGCAACTTGGGCAAGTGTTTTAAAACTTGAAGAAACATTTTTAAGTTTTTCAAAATAAAGATATGCTGTCTGCATAAGTTAGATTAATATATTGTGTAAATATGGGGTCCAAGATGACATTTTTAACCTGCTCACGAACAGGCATTAGTTGAGTTAGATAAAATAGAAAACACTTCTTGCACAGAGTAGCTAAGATAGGTTAGTCAAGATGGTGACACCTGTCCTTAAGCAATTTATGCATTATTAATAAAATTACAGAAATAAAATAAAAAAATTGCACTCTGAGTCAAAAAGAAAAGTATAAAATTTGTGTCAGTAATATAGTGGCCTGTAGGGTCACAAAAGAAGTACAGAAAATGAAAATTATTTTAAAAATAATACTCTATGCTGCGCTTTGAACTTACTATTTTCAATATTGGATCATTTAACTAGTTCCTCGATTTTTGGATTGCCACTACTTAGACACTTCTGTAATTAAAGTCCCAGTATGCCTAGATTCAGTATTCTAACTTCTATTCAAATCACTTTCTTTCACAGTATTTTACCTGTATTCCAAGACCTCATTAAAAATTTACCTCTTCCAAAAAGACTTTCCTGACTATCACAACCAGTTTTCAATATTTCTACTGTATTTGTATCATGCCACCTAAAATATATCTGGTCCTCCCATCAGACAGGTGGGCTACTCTAAGGTCAAGTTATTCTATACAGAATAGTTGTGATCTCTTGAGCTGCACTAAGGTAAAAATTATAATGATCTTGTATCCTCATCATACCTAGCACTTTGCTAGACATAGAACTTACCACTTGTTTGGATTCCAGAAATAGCATCCCAAACACAGCACAGTTTATTCAAAAGCTATTATGTCCTTATACTCCACATACAGTGAGGCCTTGACTTACGAGTTTAATTCATTCTGTGACGGAGCTCGTAACTCAAATTACTCGTATGTCAAATCAATTTTCACCGTTACAATGAATTAAAATGCTGGGATGATGTTGTGGCATTCACTGTGATGTTCGCTGCGCCAACTAGCGGTGGGGTATCTGAAGCTGGCTCATAACCCGAATTTTAGCTTGCAACTCAAAGCAAAAAATTGACTGAGAGACGGCTCATATCTCGAAAACCTCGTTAGTCAGGACACTCGTAAGTCAAGGCCCCACTGTATCTCCAGGTTACTTTGCAACTGATATCCTCTATCCTTGACTACTTGTCTCCAAGGCTGCAGCAAACTCTATTTCTGCATATTTCTTCCAATTTAAGGTTTACTAGATGTCAGGCACAATATGGCCCTTTACATATTCTGGCTCATTAAATCCTTTCAACACCCCTATTATATAGTACTAGAGGCCTGATGCATAAAATTTGTGCAAGGGGCTTGGCGTTCGCAGTCCTGGCTGCCGTGGCCAGCCCTCGAAGCTCCTCACAGCCTTGGCCAGCCCTCACAGCCCCTCACAGCCCCGGCCAGCTCTCATAGCCCTGGCTTTGTCTGGAAGGTCATCTGGAAGGATGTCCAGACGGCCGTTCTGCTGTTGAGTCTAATTAGCATATTAGCTCTTTTTTATATAGGAGGATGGTTCACCCTATTAGAGATGAGGAAACTGAGGTACGTGCAGGGCAGTGGTTTCCCTGGACCACTGAGCTAGTTAATATAGAATGCGGATGGAACTCTGGAACTGCCAACTCCAAGTGCAGTGGCAGCCCCAGCTTATGCAAAAAGGTTTTTGTTTTGATGTGCTTGTTGTTGGCTGTTTGTTGGTGTCGTGCGTGTGTTCATGGGATGGCTCATACAATGAGTGGGTGTCTGGCCCCGATTCTGAGATCTATAACCTGAGTGGGCACGTCTTTTAGCTCCTCTAAAGCTTAGTTCAGATTGAGCCTGTGATTCCATCATCGTATTGGAGGAAAAGCCACGAAGAGGGACACATACACACTTGGGTTATTATGATGATGATTATATGCTGAAGCCAGAACAAAGACATTGATTTTTGCATTTATTACTGCCTTACACCAAAGATACAATGTTTTGTGTGTATGTGTTCTTCTAGCTGTTCAATAAATGCTTGTTGATTAGATCACTGGATGGTCTTAGAAGTGGATCCTGATTAAACAACACTGTATTATAAGAGAAATGGTATCATTTTTGAGCATTATTTTCTCTTTAGAAAAAAATAAATAAAGACTTGGGTTTGGAGGACAAATATAATAAAATAGGATGTTTTCATTTTAGAAACTAAATTATACTTGAACTAGAGGCTCAGTGCACGAATTCGCACATGGGTGGGGTCCCTCGGGGTGGCCTGCGGGGATCAGGCCCCAGCTCGCACCCCCAAGCTCTCAGCCCCAGCTCGTGCCCTGAGCCTCATAGCCCCACAGTACTGCCTGGCACTCTGCTATGGCCTGTCACCATCCCCTCACCTGCTCCACCATCCCACTTGTGGGGTGATGGGTTGGGGCCGGCACCCCTCACCATCACTAGTTGCCATCTGAATGGCAATCAGCAGGGCGATTGGGCTCCCACCCACACCCACCTTGGCCTGGTGCCACCTGCTCACCTGCTCCACCATCCCACCATGGTCCCCCTCTTGTTGCAGCCCATCAAGGCCAGCAGTGACTCTGCTGCTGCCGCTGCCAGCGCTGTGTCGCTGATGCCTTCCATGTTCCGCACCACCCCCTGGTGGTCAGTGCACATCGTAATGAGCGGTCAAATTCCCAGTTGAATAATTTGCATATTAGGCTTTTATTATATAGGACTAGAGGCCTGGTGCACGAATTTGTGCACCCGTGGTGTCCCTTGGCCTGGCCTGCGGGATTGGGCCAAAATAGGCTCTCCAAAATCCCCTGAGGGGTCCAGGATTGTGAGAGGGTGAAGGCCAGGCCGAGGGACCCCCCTAGTGCACAATCAGGGCTGGGAGGGACATGGGAGGTTGGCCAACCAGGGAGGGACTGCAGGAGGGCTCCAGGGTGTGTCCGGCCCATCTCTCTCAGTCCTGATAGGCCAGACCCCAGCAGCAAGCTAACCTACCAGTCAGAGCGTCTGCCCCCTGGTGGTCAGTGCACATCATAGCGAGTGGTTGAGAGGCCTTAGCATATATCATTAGCATATTATGCTTTGATTGGTTGAACAGCCAATGGGTCAACCAGACACTTAGCATATTAGGCTTTTAATATATAGGATTACAAAACTTTCCAGGCATGACCAGTTAATGCAAGGACCATGAGTAAGATTTTCACTCTCCATAATACCTAAAATGCCCATCTCCTGTTCCTGTGACCCTGAAACACTAAGACTGTCAGGCTGTGGATTTGCAGAAACTGAATTCCTGCACCTGTGTTCTCAGCCAACGAGGAGGTCAGGTCAGGACCCCATTCTATCAACAGCTGCTGTGAGTTCTACAGAAAATGCTGCACAGACTTTATAACCACATAGTCACCTGGCCCCAGGGAACAATTTGTGACACAGGTTCCACCGCAGCCTGTCCACCCTCTGCTTTCCTTGTTTGCTTGTTTTCTGCTTCAGTAAGTGCTGTGTCCTACTATTATGACCTAATGGCATCACAATTTTTCCAAAGTTGCCAGAACTTTTTGAAATATACTCAAAGAAAGCAGTCACTCTGCTTCTTGTTAGTTGGCCCTCATTTGCAGCATCTGTGTCAGAGCTGGAATCAATGAGTCACACTCACTGATCAAAGGGGTGATTTCAGTGGAGGAAGAGGATGTGGAAGGCCCTAAGCTCTCTTCCTAGAAAAAGCTTCAAGTTAAATGCAGATAACGGATGTTGGGTGACCAAAGGCTTAAACCACACTGACCATTTCTTATGACACTTTCATTTCCTTGGAAACCCTAAACTAGGCACATATGCAATGCAATTCAATTTTTCCAGCTCCAGGATGGGGCGGGGGGAGGGGGGCTTGAAGTAGGGAAAACCAGAAAACAGTAGAAAGTGGTGCTTAAATGTTTCACACTCAGAGATATGCACAAAGCTCCCTGGCAGTTTTCAGTGTTTGGGGGTTATAGGTCCTTTAATAATCTGAGGCAAAGCTCCATGTTCTCTGGTGTCTTCCTCAACACGGCTTTCTGAACTTGTATTGGAGGATGCCCAACACATAGTGGGTCTGTTTCTGATAAAACAGCCCAACTCTAACTGGGAGAGCTGGTCAAGAGGTCACAGACCCAGGGCACACCAGCCACAAAGAAAGGTCACAGACCCAGGGCACCCAGCCCACAAAGGGGTGCACCAAGAGTGTCCACCTCAGGTGATTGGGGAGGCTGAGCCACTGGGCCCTATAGGACACCTAGCACACAAAGCCATTCTATCAACACAGGGAAGCAACCAAAATGCATAGACAAAGAAACATGTCATGAATGAAAGAAATGGAGGAAAGCAAACTACTGGATATAGAGTTCAAAACCACAGTTATACGGTTACTCAAGAATCTTCTAGAAACCTCCGAGGAACTTAGTGAGACCTCTGAGGAACTTAGTGAGACCTTCAAGGATCTTAATGAGAATGCCAAAAAATGGAAAAGACCAGTCGGAAATTAAGCGTACACTGTCTGAAATAAAGAATAATATACAGAAATTCAACAGTAGACTAGAGAATCCCCAGAATAAAATCAAAGATTTGAAATATGAGGAAGCAAAAAACACCCATCTGGAAAAGCAAAAAGAAAAAAAAATCCAAAAATATGAAGATAGTGTAAGGAGCCTCTGGGACAGCTTCAAAAGTACCAACATCTGAATTATGGGGGTGCTAGAAGAAGAGAGAGAGAGCAAGATATTGAAAACCTATTTGAAGAAATAATGACAGAAAACTTCCCCTACCTGGTGAAAGAAATAGATTTACAGGTCCAGGAAGTGCAGAGAACCCCAAACAAGAGGAATCCAAAGAGGGCCACACCAAGATACATCATAATTAAAATGCCAAGAGCAAAAGACAGAGAGAATCTTAAAAGCAGCAAGAGAAAAATAGTCAGTTACCTACAAGGGAGTACCCATACGACTGTCAGCTGATTTCTCAACAGAAATTATGCAGGCCAGAAAGGAATGGCAAGAAATATTCAAAGTGATGAATAGCAAGAACCTATAACCAAGATTACTCTACCCAGCAAAGCTATCATTTAGAATTGAAGGTCATAAAAAGAGCTTCACAGACAAGAAAAAGCTAAAGGAGTTCATCACCACCAAACCAGGATTATATGAAATACTGAAGGGTATTCTTTAAGAAGAGGAAGAAGAAAAAAGTAAAGATAAAAATTATGAACAACAAAGTGACAACAAATACATATCTATCAACAAGTGAATCTAAAAATTAAATCAATAAAAAAACTGATGAACAGAATAAACTGGTGAATATAATAGAAGCAGGGGCATAGAAAGGGAGTGGACTGACAATTCTCGGGGGGAAGGGTGTGTGAGGGGTGCGGGAAGAGATTGGACAAAAATCTTACACTTATGGATGAGGACAGTGGCAGGGATAAGGGCATGGGGTGGGGTGGAAACCGGGTGGAGGGGAGCTATGAGGGGAAAAAAGAGGAACATCGGTAATAATCTGAACAATAAAGATTTATTAAAAAACTATTAAAAATATCTGTATTATTGACATTTTTGGTGGAAATGATAACTGGTCCATTGAAAAAAGTTAGAAAAGAGGACAGAATATATAGGAGCAAAATCAAGCTTATTTATGTTTGCTAAACTTAGCAGTAACTAAGGTTATTTGGGGGCGGGGACCCCTTAGTATTTGTTGCTATGGCAATGTGAGTAGATAACCCCATTTACTGTAAAGTCAACTAACATACCAAAATGAGAGTGAACAGCCTGCCTACTCAACATGATATCCTACTTTGTGTACTTAGCATTTCCAAGTAATTTAAAATTCTTTAAAAACTGTAATTTTCAGTGACTACATGCTATTTTACCTTCATAATGTGTCATAAGTCTTTAGTCATTCTGAGTCTTGATCAATTCTGATGTTAACAGTTCTGCATAACTAGAATGAAATCATTGCACATAGATCTTTATATATGTCATGTTATCTATCAGGATATATTCCTAGGAACGGAATTACCTTTTCAAGGGACATGGATGATTTAAAGTCTGTTGTTATAAATTGAGAAGCTTTTTCTGGGAATCCTATAGCAATTTAGACTTCAACCAGGAGTGAATAACCTTATCTGTCTACTAGGAATTCTAGCAAAAATGGGGGTTTTATTAAAAGAACAAGAAAGAAAAAAATGTTGCAAATTTGTTCGGGGAAAAATTATAATGTTTTAAGAATTTGAATTTCTTTTAATTACTAGATAGACTGAGGGTTTTTTTCTTTGCTTTCCAGTCTCTGCATTTTTTGTTCTATGGTAAAATTTAGCAATTTTCATGTAGGAAATAATTTGCCTATAATCCTTGTGGTATGTAGTTCTCCTCTTTCTTTTAGTTTTTTTTTTTTTACAATGACTATTGTTATTTTTTTTTTTACTTCCTGATTTTTTTACTTTATCAAGGCATATGAAAGCCCAGAATGGCACATGAAATCTGTGTTGCATGTGAGCACAATAGGTCAGCAGTGGGCGTGTGGGGCTGTCAGGATGGGTTGTACAACAAGCCAGGACCAGCACTCACAAAAATTAGTGACCCGAGGAGAAAGCCAGTGCTTTTGTGATGTTGTTACTGATCCCAATTAGAAATCAAATTTGTCAATATCTTTCTGGTAATTTCTTCCATTGACTGTCTTCTCAGAAAGTCTTTTTCTCTTGAGAAAACGTTCCTCGATTTTTTTTTAAATTGTTATTTTTAGTGTTTCTTCTTGCTACATATTGCATTTAATTCTTCTTAAATCTATTTCTATACATGGTATGAATTAAGGATCTTAATTGATTTTTCTCCCAACCAAGTTTACAAATTTTTAAACATCATTTGTCGAATTAATTATCTCTTTGTCACCCACTAAGTTTTTCTCTATTAGCATTTGCTTCTGGGAAAGCTAATCTTTTCCAATGATTAAAATATTTACCCTTCTGCCAGGACCTCAGAATTGTATTCCTGCAGATCTGGCAGGGCTGGCTCTCCCTCCTTACTCAGTCATAGTTTTCTTTAATCTGCCTTGGAAATTTGTGTTTTCTCTGTGAGTCACTTGATGACTTATGAAGCTATGGTCCTGCCGTCTGACAATAGATGAGAAAAAACTGGCCAAAGGCTATTAGGACTGGGTGAAAAATGAAGTGGTCCTTGGGCAGAGGGAACCTTCCTGGCCAATTGGGAGACCTGGGCCACAGCCTCAGAGGGAGTGAAACCACTGCTCACGGGCCCACCTTTTCTTTTGATTTTCTAATTCTGAGTACCCATGGCAATGGATCTCTATCTGATGCTTCATGTAACTAGCAGAGTTTCTGGCTTCTGCCTCAGAGCAGTTGTGCTCTGTTCCCTGAACTTTGCCTAATTACTGTTGGGTTGCCTCACACTTCCTGTCCAGCACTGTCCAGTAAACTAATTTTTAGTTTAAATTTAAGCTAGCTACATTACTAATGGGGATTATTATATAGGTAGACATGATAAGAAGTTGATCCCTATCTAGCCACACTGTCTGGTCTATGCAAAGAGCCTTTGACACATAATGACTTTCCGGGCATACAGAGGGCACTGATTGAAGAGGATATGGCACAAATGAGACCACTTGTGCCCAGGTTGACATTCAGGCACACATGAACCACAAATTCATTTCTAATACAGCCCACGGGGCCTAGATCATGTTTTCATCCATTTTCCATTTCTTCCCCATCTCACAGCTCCAACCTAAGCAGTGACCTCCAGCAAACAGGTTGATAAATCAAAAAGATTTCATCTTTACTTTGACCTCTAAACAATTTTGGACTTGCTGACCATTCCATCCTGAAATGCTATCTACCCAGATTATTCTGACAAATGCTCTCCTGACCTTTGTCCTGTTTCCCAGGCAGTCACCTTTCTCACCTGTGAGCAGGTGTGTTCCTCAGAACTCTGTCTTCATGTGGTCTCAACTCCCCCAACCTATGCCTTTCCCCCACAGATCCCTCCTCTGAAATGTAGACCTGACGGCAACCACCTCCTAGCATCTCCAACCAGCGATCTCAGCACACAGTTCCCAGGACAAACTCTACCTGGATGTTCTTAACATTCAGGGGCCAATAGAACTCACTGAGGCTCACCTACACATCAGGGTCCATTCTGGGTCCCTGTCCTTTCTGGCCTCACATCTGGACCTGTCATGTGTGTTCCATCCTGGGTGGTCTCCACTCTGCTCAGGCTCAGAGCCTTGTGTCTGAGCACATATATGTGCTGTGTTATTTATTTACATGGTCTTCCTGCTTCCTGGGTTCCCCTACTATGGCCAATGTAGGTTTTCACCTCCCATAACCAATTCCAGTCCTTCCAAAGTCTCCTGCTGCATTTAGGATGAGAAGCAGACTTCAGCGTGACTCCAGGCTTTGCAGGATCTGCATCCTGCTTTCCTCATTCATCCTCTGTCCGTGCCCTGGGATCCTGGAGGTTCCCACACACCCTGAGGCCTCTGTCTGCCCTGCTCCCCCATCCTCTCATCTTACAGGTTCCCTTTAGTGCTTGAGGCAGGTTCTAAGCACAGGCTGCATCACGGGTCAATCTCCTGGCCACACTCACCCCTAAGTCAGTGCTACTCCAAGACAGCTGGTTCCTTAGTGCCCTGCTTGGGTGACCAAGAATGGGTAATCTTTCTCTTTTCTTTTTCCCATGTGATTTGGTTTGGTTTGATTCAGAGACAAGTGCCTGACAATAATTCTACCATAGCTTTTTAGACAGTCACAGGATCTTTACATAATCCTAAAATACCTAAGATGTTTATAATCTGGGAATATTATGATAAAAATGACCTGCAAGTGACATTTGAAAGAAAAGCTTTTCAAACTTCATGTACCTGGTGATGCAATTCTATCATGTGTCATTATCGAGACTTAGATGATCATTCGTCTGCCTGCTCCTTTCAACTCACCCTCAGCAGATACTGAGCAGTCAAGATTTTCATGACATCCTAGGGTTCTTCTGCAATTGGTTCCCTTCAAGTGAACTTAGGGGATAACCATGTGAACTTTATCAGAAGAGGGGTTGCAGATACATGCACTGGGGACCTGCAGAGAAGTAGCCAGGAGGGCCTAGTAGGATGTGTTGAAGGGGAGCTGAGGGAACTCTGTCAACTAATGCTGAGTCAGATACCAAGTCCACCCAGGGCAGATTCTCTGAGCCACAGTGGGCAGAGGACCCCTCCCTCCCTGTGGTCAGTTGCCCTCCTAAGAATCACCAAAGTAACAACACCCAAATCACCAAGGGAAGATGAGTCCTGCTGTGGGTACATCTCTCCCTCCTGGGCTTGCCTCCCTGTGCCTGTAGCTATGAAGCTCCCATGTTGCCAGAACCCTGCACGTCACATTCCCATTTATTGTGCAACTACACTAGCTTGGGCCTAAACATATTTTTAAAATGTCAGCCTACTTATTTGGTCCCTGGGATGAGAAATGCAAGATCTCAGAAAATGCCATGTTTGGTTTGGATGTTGTCCTGGAATGTAGAATGGGACAAACACTAAGTCCTCCCAGAGTATTACCAGGATTAAAAGAGAACGCACCAAAAAAAGCACTGGGTAAATTCTGATATGTGTACTTCACCACGTTTCACTCTTATTTATCATCACAGTCATTATTAGAACCATCCGATCGTATTGTTACAGAGGAATTAGGGAGACAGAATGTGGAATCTGAAATAAGATCTTTCCCAAAATGTCAAAGCTAAGGAGTCCACACAAATATCTTCCACCCATGAAGAAAGAAATGCAGAAAGAATGAATTGCTCTTCAATGCTATCGAATCACTTAAAGGGCAAAAGATGAAAAATCTGTAGGAAAGAAGACAACCCGCTTAGACTGGCTGGACTGACTGTAGAGACCTCAGCTAAGTGCTCCTGTCCTGACTGACCAGGATTTCCCAGGGAGAAATCCTTACCTGCCAACTGGGCTCCAACTTCAGCGACGAGGACCCATGAGTGGGGACTGCTGATGCCTGGCTGAGTCCATTTGGGGCAGCTGATTAAGGTGATAACAGAGTTCACCTATTTACCTGCCTGTTCTGCTCACCTGGCACAGGTTGTGTGGCTACAGCCGATGCCGGTACCTTCCTATGTCCAGAGCCTGGCTCCTCCATGCATCCTTGAGCCAGCAGTGTCACCTCTCCCGAGAGCTGGTGAAAAAGGAGATGCAGAGGCTCAGGCTGGCCCCTGACTGGCTGAATCAGCATGAGCTGTGACCTGACGTGAGTTGTGGGCTCTTCAACAGGCGAAAGGCACTTAACCAGACTGCAAATTCTCTTTATGTCCCTCTCCTCATCTTTAAGGAGATGAGGCCGGGTCCCCACAAGCCCCCACTCCAGAAATATGATCATCTCCCTACCTAGTCACAGATGGCCTGTGGGGACTTTGGGTGAATTATATGGTGACATCTTTAGAGTCCCGCACCCCATAGAGAGCATCCTCTCCTGCTTCGTGGGGGCAATTCACAAACCAACCCACCTCCTCAGCCACTTACTCCACCATCCCCATCAGCTCAGCTGTTAAGTGCTCATCCCTGTTGAAGATATGGACTTTTCAAATGGAGATTCAGCTACTTTCCAAATGGAGATTCAGCTATCGCTGATTTGGTTCTGTCTGCTCGTTCACATGTCACTGAGTTATGGTGCCAGGCACGGGGATTACCAGGAACAGGAGGATACAGCCTAGCCGTACTGCAGATCAGGGACAATGTAAAAGCTCATGGAAATGTGAGAAAGAAGCAACCTTTGTGCACAGCCTGGTGATGCCCCTACGTTTCAGCTTCATTCGAGATAAACATAATTGGTATTTGCTCTTACCGAGGCACATCTCCCTTTTTAGGTAAGAAGCTACGAAGCTGCATGCGTTAGGACTCTGTTCACTGATGCCATTTGAATGTGTCTGTGCTATTTGACTTTAGGGTTAGTGAGCAAGAGGCTCTTGTGCTGGCCAGGGTTTCTGGACTCAGATGCTCTCCAATGTTCCAGACCAACAGATTTTGCCAAAATAAAAGCTGCTGTATTTCACCTTCCCATCATCAGTTCCCTTTTTTTGGCTCATTCACTCCCCTCCTGTTTCTTTACTACAGAAACAACTCAACATTGTTGGTAAGTTGACTGCTTGGAAGAAATATCACTTTAGAAATAAAAATTTCTCTTATTTTATAATCATTTTATGCATGCCTCATTGTAATAGTCCCCATGATTTAATTTTGCTGTAAAATTTCAGAAATAATTAAAGGGGACAAGAAGATACTACAATGATAGTAAATTTATAATGGTGGCCCCTCCCCCATTATCATTAGCACAGTATATTTTCTATTTAGATTCTACTGAAACATTTTTCTTTTTTTAAATCCCAAATTTTAATTAGATTCAACAGACTTAAAGTTGTCCTCTCAAATTGTTAAAGGTTTCTAAACCATTATTCGCAGGTTCTGCATGTATCTCATCATAGGTCAGTTATAAACAGTTCACAGTTAAGCCCCTATCCATGGATTTCACATTGTGTAGCATTGCCTTACAACAAGAAATGGAAGTTTAACACCTTCACATCTTCACTTCCTATGGTGCTCCTCTATTTTGAAGACTTCCACTAAGACCTGCAGATCTTCTTTTATTGGGGGAAATTCTCATTTATCCTCCTCCCTTTTCACTCATCATATTCCTTCACCAACTGGCTTTCTCCTGACTCTCACAAATGTCTTAGTCATGACTGGAAATAAAGACACGGGATGAACCACTGAAATAAAGGTAGCAGCTAAACTCTCTGGAAGGTGGGAGGAGGACAGCATCATGTACATTCTTATTCTTCTGGGGGATGGCTATAGTAGGAAGCTGAATGGGGAAACAGTGAAAGAGAAAGACATGAAAAAACAGTTATCATTATTACCACTGTCGCCATATTGATTAATAACCAGGTAATAATAATAGCATTTATATATCAAAGGAGGATAGAATTGCAAAGAAGAAAGATCTGTGGTTATAGGAAGCAAAGAAATCCAAGAGGAGAAAACTGAATATACTTTTCCTACCTATAATTCATCAATCCATATAGTGACTTAGCTTGTATCTGAAAATGTTAAAGCAGCTCACATCCAAAAATGAACAGGGGCCCTTGTCCTGCAAAGCAGTCACATTTGTTTTCTCTTATCTAAAACAAGTACAACTTACACTACAGAAATATGCACAAAAAAGGTAACAAAATTACCTAGCTACCTTGTCTCTAAATACTTGTTTATGAACTGACCATTTTTAAAGGCTTCTTTAATTTTTCTCTTAAAAGGGAGAGAGGATCCCAGCTGGCATGGCTGTGGTTGAGCCTCAACCTATGAACCAGGAGGCCATTGGTTGCTCTACCCTAAACATGCTCTAAAAAATTGAAAATCCCTAACAGCTTGCTGCTAATCCCCTTTTCTGGCAGTGGTTTATAATAAGAGATTCTTTCTTTTTTAATTTTAATTTTTTAAAATGTGGTTGAATTTATTGGGGTGACATTGGTTAATAAAATTATATAGGTCTCAGTTGTGTATTTCTGAAATACATCGTCTGTTGTCTGTTATTGTATTGTGTGTTCACACCCCAAGTCACATCTGCTTCCATCACCATTTATCCCCCCTTTACTCTCTTCTACCTCCCTCACCCCGTTTCCCTCTAGTAATCATCATACTATCGTCTATAAGTTTTTGTAATTTTTTTTTTTGCTTAAATAATCCCTTCACCTTTTTCACCCAGCTCCCCAATCCCCCTTCCCTTTGGCATTCACCAGTTTATTCTCTATATCTATGACTCTATGTTTCTATGTTGTTTGTTAGTTAAATTTTTTCATTAGATTATACATATAAGTGAAATCATATTGTACTTGTCTTTCTCTGACAGACTTATTCCACTTAGCATAATACTCTCCAGGTTCATCCATGGTGTCGCAAAAGGTAAGATTTCCTTCTTTATTGCTGCTGAGTAGTATTCAATGTGTAAATGTACCATAGCTTTTTATCTACTCACCTATTGATGGGCACTTGGGCTGCTTCCAAATCTTGGCTACTGTATAAATAGAGAAAAAGAGTATTCTTGTGTAAGCATGGGGTTGAATTTGCCTACCCTGCCTTCTGTGACTTGAAGCAGGTTTGTTTATGGAATATGATTTATTTAAGCCTTTTAAACTTGACAGAAAACTGAATTAGTACTATTTCCTATTTCCATCAAGCTGTGGGAGGATCTCTTTGTTGGCAAAATGAGAACAGAAATGATTAAATGATTAATGATTAAATGATTTGGGAGACCCTGAGTTTGGCTGAAAATATTCTTCCGTGCTGGAGTGCACTGGCAACCCTTGTGCAGTTCCCCCACATGGGTCAGGAGAGCAGGAGGGCCAGAGCACAGGGGCCTGCCAGCCTGCAAGTGAGCTGCACCAAGTAGCAGGAGTCAAAGTCAGAATATTCATGACTAGAATAAGGAAGGGCATGGGGAAGTTGGTGAAATTTGGTGAGATGTTGAGCAAAAAATGCAAGAGAAACCAAAGTGAACAAAAGGAAAATAGAGGAAGATACACTTGGTGGGGGCAAGAGCTAGATGGGCTAACAGGTGACCTTTTAAGGTAGAACCTGTTGTTTGTGAGTCACTTCCTTGGTCAGTAAGAGTGAATGAATGAACGAATGAATGAATGAATGAACAGCGAATGAATGATGGAGTTCATCACCAGCATTAGCAGACATAACTAAATCTATCTCCAACACAAAACAGGTCTTCTAACCTGAACATGCTCCAACTCTGGCTTCTCAGAATCTCTCTCCTGCCCATCTTCTACACCCCATAGTGTGTCTACCCAGAGTTGGAACACCGCTTATGTAAAAAGCACATGGGATTTTGGTCTTAAAATCCTGAGTTCAGGTTCTGGCTTCTGGTTTTCAAGAACTCAACAGCTGTGTAAGCCACCCCCTAAGTTTTCAGAATGAGTTTCCCTCACCTACAAAATGGAATAATAACGAATGTCCTCTTACAGAGTTTTATGAGGGTCACATAAAATCATGTGAGTGAGAGTGTCTTACAAACTGTGTGAAATGGTTCAAATGCTAATGATGATCAATGACGGCTGGACCAGCAGAGGAGCTATTGTTGCTTTAGGAGAAATCTGAGAGCCTGGGAGTTTTAGGGCTTCCCTAGTAAACCTGGGTCATAGAGAAACATGCTATAAATAAGGGAGGATTCACTCTATCGCAAAGGATGACTGTATAGGAATACAAGCTGTTGTTGATGTCATGATTCTTTAATTTCCAAGCTTATTTGGAGACATGAACCTGTGTGGCTGTGCTACTTTGCATTCATGGCCAGGCATGGGAGCTGGCTCTTATGCTCCTGTTTATAATTATATTCAAGAACTCTGGCTGTCAGGCTGCCATAGGCATCCTAAAATGTCTCATGATCCCTGAGTACACAACCTCGAAAAGATGGCAGTTCCAGGAAAAAGATATGCAAATTGCATTCAGTGTCTTCAAATTTATTCCCGGATGAGCTAACTTCTTAAATCTGGAAACAGTAGCCATACATGTCACTTAAGTGAGACATACTAGTATTTCCCTTGTAATGCCAAGTAGAATCTCGCCATTGCAGCCACAAAGGCACAGAGAGTAACAATTCAGCTTCCTGTGCCATTGTCAGAACCATGTTCACGAACCTCCTGTTTTGGAGTCTTTCTTCTCCCACGTGCCCAGGCCCTACTGTGAGTGAGTGTGGTCTTCCTAAAATAGAAGAATGAATCCCCACCCACCCCTTCTCCTTCATATAATGCATGGGGGTGAGGGCTTTCAATTTGTTGAGGGAACTTGGCAAACTGGGAAGGTGTATACTAGTACAGTGCACAGTGTGGCACATTTTTGCCCAACCTGAACAGGGAGCCAATGTGAGGTAGGTGTCAACACAACACAGAAGTCCCCTATTTGGCTGAGATGACAAAGGCCAACTATAAATAGAGGTGCTCTGACATTGCACCCAAACAGGCTGACTGATCTTCTAGCGAGTTTGCCAATAAATTTAGCTCTTTATGTATCACAGCCCTTTTCAATTATGAAGGACCCTGGGTATTATACATCCCTTTACTTCAAGTGTGTGACATACAATGAGACTTTAGATTGTAACACAGGGATGGACACTATGCTTTCCAGTCTCCTCATTTGAAAGGATCCCAGGTCCTGAACAGATGAGGTAAACTCAGGATAACACAGGAAAACTGGATGAAGCAGGTTTGGAGGTGTTGCACAAAAGCCAAAAAGAGAAAGTGCCATCAATCCACAAAGTCCCAGATGGTTTGCTCCCTCTGTGCTGTATCATGAACAAAGTCTGACTGGCCGTTTGGGTAATGGATCAGGAAAGACCCTCTGCGTGGCAATGAGGAGAAACCTAACTCTAACTGGACTAGACACTGACGGAACTTGTGGCCTCACACGGAGATAATGCAAGGTGGTCCCCCGGTGCCAGCTGTTTACTGGCCTCTGCTTCCCAGTCCTGGATCCTTTCTTGCATGATTCAAGCCTGGTTAGTCTCTCCATCCCCTGTCTCCTTGGCTCTGTTGGGTGATGCCCCCACAACTGAGCCATTATGGTGGGAGGGGGGATGTTATACGAAGGATGCACTGACAGTTCAATCCAAGCCGCACTCATCCTTGGTCGAGGCAGCTTCAAAGTGGTGAGAGCAGAAAGGGAAATAATGTTTTATAAACAAGCTCCTCCACCAGAACGTTTATCCACTTTCAGCCCACAAGGTCTACACTAAAGTAAGGTGTGAGGCATAGCCAAAATAGTACATTTGAGGGAGCCTTTGGAAAGACTCCCCTATCCTCATTTTTCTCCCTCCTTGGTCTATTATGATGTTTGTCCAAAATATCCACCATTGGGGTAACAGCACTCTATTAAAAGGAGAAACTTGTTAAAACATGCAGAAGCCCAATGTCAATACTGGTGTCCCATTTTGTCTTAGCTTCACAGATCAGACCCTTAACTCGCAGAGACTCAGAACAAGACTTGAAGGGAGAAACAGGAGGAAGGACTGCCTGAGATGGGGGGTATTTATGTTGTGCAACTGCTTCCAAAGCCGGTGCATTGGAGCAGCATGTCAGTCTTGTGATGAGGTCTCAGACTTAAGTGGCTTGCTGCCTTGTATGAGTGGCAGAACCACAGCAAAAGGACTGGAAGTCAGTTCTGTGCTCTTTCAACTTAACTGCCTTTCAGAGAGCACTAGCTCTAAGGAGAATTTCAGGACCCAGAAATGCAAATATACACGTGTGTCTTTCTCCTTTTGCCCAGGACCACATTGGGAGGCAGACTGGAACCTGGCCATATCTCCCACCAGCTTTCCCATCCAGGTGGTCAGCCCCACACCCACCAGGAAGAAAAGACTGACTCAGCGGGAGGAGGAAAGGCCTGCCACTAGGGACTTAGAGAACCTGTGTCTGGAGGATTTTCACTACGCAGTGGTAGTTGTAGTTTTCAATTTGTCTGCATTAAAACATCTCAAACCTAAACTATAAATCCTTCACATGGTGCATCTATGTAACAACTTCTAGTTTAAGTTTGTACCCTGCCACACACAGGAAGCTACACACTTTGTTATAAGAAATAGCCATTGGTGTCTCATTCTGGCAACGAAGATAGCTAGTTAAATTATGAATACCTGCTTGTTGGAAACATCTGTCGTGCCCAGTGGAAAAAGTGCATATTTCTGTTCTAATCAACGTCAGCTGCTGGCCCATAAAAAGTCACTATATATATATATATATATATATATATATATATATATATATATATATATAGTTATAGATTTGGTTCTAGCAATTTAATTAATTTAGCCCATTTGGGAGCAGATGACAGGGCTTTTTTTCTTTATAAACCTTCATGGATCCGCTGAAAAGAGCGCTGACACCAAGTAGCAGTGATTCAAATTGATAGCAGGTAAAGTTGCAGTTCAGATCAAGATTTCTGAAAGAATCCAGGCAGTAATCAGCATTAACCCATTGGGATTTAATGTTCTTCGCATGTAATAACGATAAACAAATCCAGGCACTGGCTTTTATTGGGGGATTAAATAAAGAGCATAAACTTTTCAAACCATTTATCTCAGTCCAACCCCAGGAATATTGGGCTGGGCTCAACCATAAATGCTTGCAGGCCAGAGTCTGAGAAAGGCAGCTTAGATTTTTGGAAAACAAAACCAGAAAACAAAGCATTGAGACTTGACCCCTAGTGGAAAATGGCAAAGGTCGTGCTATTTCTCCCTAAGACTCTCCTTCTGAGGTCTGAGCTCTCCTAGTCCTGAGTCTGCCTAGGGAGGCTGGCCATGGTCCTGATACTGGGGTTAGGGGAGGGGGAATGGTAGTGGTTACTGCCTCTTGTATCAGGCTCAGAAATGCCCCTCCTCCCTCTATTCCCCAACCCGATATTTTTTCTGCAATATTTTAAGCTAAATGAAAGACTTCATACAAAACCTTTTTTTAAAAAATGTCATCACACACTATTAATATATTTAAAGGCATTTCTTCATATTCTCTGACATGCTGTGAATTCAATAGTAAGACTCCCAAGTCCCCATCACCCAGATTCAACCATTAGGAACACAGGATCAACTGTTTCACCTAAATATCCCATACAATAACCTTTTCTCTCTCTAGGATTATTTTTAAGGAAATTAGACTTCATTTGTAAACACTTCAGTCTGCATCTTTGCCAAATAGGCCTTCTCTCTCTTAAAATAACCGTAGTACCCTGATTAAGAATAACAATGATTAGTAATAACCCCATTCTATTAAATACATATTACATATAAATATATAATTCAAATTACCTTATTTTAAATATATATATATATATATATATATATATATATATATATATATATATACGTGTGTGTGTGTGTGTGTGTGTGTGTGTTATGTGCATATGTTTATATCTAGTTGTCTCCTTTAAACCAGATTCCAACATTCTAAACATTGCATTTGGTCGACAAATCTCTTAAATCCTTTAATCTGCAGTTTTGTCTTTTATTTATTTTAACTTGCAATTCACCAGATTTCTTATCCTGTAGCATTTCCCCCACCCTGGACTGTGGAGACTGCATGCCTGTGATGCCTTCTCTGGTCCGTGTGTACCTGTAATCTGGCACAAAGATCACAGCTGTGCTGTCCAGTGGAGTTGCCACTAATGCATGTGGGTTGTTGAGCACTTAAAATGTGGCTTCTGTGACTTAAGAAAATAAATATATATTTTAATGTAATCCAATAATTTACATAGATGTAAATTTAAAAACCGACACTCTGCTCAGTTATTAGAAAGCTTGCAAGTATGATTGGAATGGCTTTTTTAAAATTTATTTTTTAATTAAATTTATTGGGGTGACATAGGTCAACATAATTACATAGTTTTCAGGTGTGGGTTTCTATGTTCGAGATCTATATATTGCACCATGTGCCCATCCCCAAACTCAAATTTTCTCCTGTCACCCTATATTAGCACCTCCTTCCCACCCCATAACCCCTTCCCTCTGGCAAACACCACACTGCTATTTGTGTTCATGAATTTCAGTTTTATATCCCACATATGAGTGAAATCATATGGTTTTTAGCTTTTTCTGACTGACTTATTTCACATAGCATAATATTCTCAAGGTCCATCCATGTTGTTGCAAACAGCACTATTTCATCCTTTCTTTTGGCTGAGTAGTATTTCATTGTGTATATGTACCACATCTTCTTTACTAGTCCTATATCGCAGGACACTGGTTGTTTCCATGTCTTGGCCACTGTGAATAATGTTGCAATGAACATACAGGCGCACATATCTTTGCGAATATGTGATTTCAAGCTTTTTGGGTATATATTTAGGATAGGAAACAGATTTGGTATATAAATCTACTTTTTTTAACTGCAAATTTTATGAAATGTAGATACAGGTTGTTTTTCCAATGAAGATGTTGCAACCAAAGTAAGATACACCGTAAGTGTAAAATACTTACCTTTGAAAACAAGAATTCAAAGACTTAGTATTAAAAATATTTTAAAATATATCATCAATTCTTTTTACAGTATTAACATTATAAAATCATATTTTAGTTACAATGTATTAAATAATATACACTGTTAAAATTAACTCTGACAAATTTCTTTTTAATGTTTTTATTAGAAAATGTAAAATTCCTATCTGGCTTTCATGATTCTGAATAGCACTGATGCAGAGACTTCATCAGACTGATGTTCCTTTGGTGAACAGAACAGTCTGTGGGTGATGTGTACACACACTTATCATATCAGACGCCCAGGATGCTACTGTTTTTTCCTGGTGCTGTGATGGGTGACGCCTCAGCTCACCCTTATCAAGTTCTCTATCAGATCTTCGCCTGATGGTTTTGGCAGCACTCATGATTATTACTTTGATTTTTGTGTCATGGGAGATTGCAAAATCCTGATAATTTATCTCTAGAATTCTTTCTTTTATTGCCCAAATTTCTTATATAAAAAACTTCTTAGCTTTTTTAAAGCCAGAAACACAATTCAAATAAAGTGCAATAAATGCCTGTTTCCCCCTCCTATATTTACTAGTTTTCAGAATAATAGTTTATTTTTCTTTCCATTTTTTGTTCTATTCTGTTTTTAGTTTTAGTATCACCAGGCTCTAATGGATTCTGGCAATTTGTTGTGCTGCAATCCATTGCAATTACTATTTTTTTTTTTTGATGCTTAGATTGCTGTAATGTGGCTTCTGATTCTCTGTCACTCCAGCAGGCCAGGAAGCATCTCCCTCTGGAACAGAAGCTGCCCCAGGATGAGCTGTACATTTCCTGCCAGTCCTTGGGAGCAGTGTTTTCTCCAGGAAACATTGGCTGCTTTTAATGGGAAATGGTATTTAGCACTAATAAGGATGCTCACAGTACTGACTATTTATGGGTGAGACAGTATTTCTAGTGCTTTCAGTGGACAGAGCTAAGAAATGCTTTTTTCTTTAAAAAAGGAAAAAAATGCATCATAAGTATATAGCGATATGTTTAAATTTATAATTACAGAGGTTTTAACTTTAAAACTGTATCACCCTTTTATCTGTAGTACTCTTTCCCCCCTTGTCCTAAAATTCTTGGTTTCTAAAGACATTGAAATTATTGATTCTAACTATCTATAAATACATAATAGTTTAAAAAGAACAGTACCAATATTATGTTATATTTACCAGATGTTATAATTACCAGAGTTTAATATTTCTTTGTGCTCTTTTGTCCAAAGTACATATCCCACTTGTTTTGTGAAGTTAAATCATATACTGAAGTTATTTACGGTAATACTTTATTTATAGGTCAGCTACCACTTTGTTCCATTGGATTATTTGTTTTCTTTTTGTTTTCAATACTTGGGGATTGCTTTTTAAATTGTGGTTTAATTTTGTCTCATATAAAAATAAGTTGCTAAATCAAGTCTATAAACCAAGATCTATTCAGAAAAAATCTTTCTTCCCTGACTGTTCCAGCTTTTTCTTACCTCCATTATAATATTCTTCATCTTTAATGTTTGGTTTACCTTTCAGTTCTAGCACAAGATTCATTGCCTCATTTCTTCAGTGTTGCCTATTAGCTAAGCTGTTGACTTTAGACTGTGGACTTCTGAGGCTGTAAGGCTTACCCAACCTACATATAATTCCAGCTTCACACTCTTCAAACCAGTCTAGGAGTCTAGAGAAAGTTGACCCTACTCATATGCTTATTCTAGATGTTTTATCCCTTTCTTTCCGTCATGTTATAAGCATTGAAGTAAAGAGAATTCAAGAAGACATGAAGAAAGATGCTGTACGATCATCAACAACCTCTCCTGTTTTGAGCTTGTTGAGTTCTGATGTGCACTAACAAGAAGCAATCCTAGTCATCTCTAAGGAAGGACATGTGGGCATCAAAGAAATTAGTTGACTTTCTCAAGGACTCACTCTTTAGCACCGAGGCCATGTAGAGTTCTTGGGTCCCAGGGCTCTCTTCTTCCTTTGAATAATGGGAGTATCTCTAAGAAGGATCCAGTTATTGCCACAAGTTTACAGAATAAAGGCAGCGGTAGGGAACTGACAGAGAGAAGAGGAACCTAGTTGTGAAAGTGACCAACCTCTTGAAAGGGGAGAAGCAGCTGTACTGGGCTCCTGACTGTGTCGGGCACTTTGCCAAGTACTTTGCAATATATGATATCATTTAATTCTTATATGACTCACAGCCAACCTTGAGGCTGACAGAATTGTGCCTTTGTTATAGACTAAAACCAAACTGATGTTTAAAAACCTTCTCTTAATAAAATCATTTAATGGAAAATGCTATAAAATTGTTATTTATTGACAGACACAATGAGCATTGCATTTATATTGAAAACCCCAGAAATGCACCTCAGTTAGCCATTATGGCCAAGGAGTAATGTGCTCTGATTAACTGAATGGCTCATCTTACTTTAAGTTAATAACTTTATACTCTATATTTGTATTGGCAAAATTGTGCTTGAAAATAATGCAAAGACCTCTGATTTCAGAAACAACCATTAAATTAGTGTATGTCCTTAGTAAACTGTTTTAGTGATGAGAATTTTAAAGGCTATGATTTCATCTCATTGGTAATATAAGTATTTTATATGTTATCTCAAATTACTTCATGACTGAATATTGCGCTGGGAGTTTCAAGCATACATTTTTGCTTATCATTTTAATCAAATGGGTGTAATCAGTACTAATTTAATTGTTGTAACCTAAAGCTGAAATGACAGAGCTACAATTAATGCATAAATATTTACATGAAGTGAAATCAAAATGACATAACAATGCTGTGTCAACTAAGGAACTAAGGTGTTGTAGAAGTTTGAATATAGAAAAGCAGTGGAGAATTAAAGCATCAGTCACATAGCAACTTAAGTAGTCATGCTGAAGTCAAAAGACTGTCCCATAAGTAATCACACTTATGTCTCAAATGGCAGTTTCTTAATAGTAAAACCTCTGCCATATTATGTAATGTTAATTTGAATTTTATTGATTTTAAATCTTATATTTCTGTATAGATTTATGTGAGTTTTTGTTTATTGGATTATAAATATAAAGTATTTACACCTAGCTTAGAGTTTGTATATATTTATATAATCCTGTAAATTGTTTAAATCAGCACTGTGGGTCCATGACAATGCTTATTTCTCTTTAAATGCAAATGAGTATGACCTAGACAAAATGTAGACAGCACCCAGTGACTTGGGCAAGCAGAAAACACAAATACATTTGATGATTAATCAATCTCCATTCTCTCTACCCCAAAACACCACAGCACAGAAAGCAGAAAAGTTGCTTGTGTCCTTGAGAAATAATATTTCAAAATTTTAGAAGACTGAACTGAAATATTAGATGCTGGAATTAGATTTAAATAACTGCTCAGTGGAAGGGGACTTTTAAAATTACTAACAAATATGTAAATATGAATTTGGTTCTAGATGTTACAAGCATCAGAACAAGTCTAGACTTGAAGCTGCTGAAATATGTCAATCGCATGGATTCCAATTAAATGAAATTAATTAATCCACTTGCATATTCAGTCAGTCTGGTGTTATGAAGAATGTTTACACCAAGAAATTATGTAGTTATATAGACCAATGGAACAGAACAGAGAATCCAGAAATAGACCCAAGCCATTATGCTCAGTTAATATTTGACAAAGGAGGCAAGAGCATACAATGGAATCAAGATAGTCTCTTCAATAAATGGTGTTGGGAAAATTGGACAGATAAATGCAAAAAATAAAACTAGACCAACTTATACCATATCCAAAAATAAACTCCAAATGGGTAAAGGACTTAAATGTAAGATGGGAAACCATAAAAATCTTAGAAGAATCCATAGGCAGCAAAATATCAGACATTGTCGTAGGGCAATGGAAACTAAGGAGAAAGTAATAAAATAAAAGAAAGTAATCAAAATAAAAAACTTCTTCACAGCAAAAGAAACCATCAACAAAACAACAAGAAAGCCCACTGCATGAGAGAAGCATCTGACAATGTTATATCTGATAAGGGCCTAATCTTCAAAATTTACAGAGGACTCATACATCTTAACAAAAGGAAGATAAACAATCCAATCGAAAAATGGGCAAAGGATTTAAATAGACCTTTTTCTAAAGTGGACATACAGAAGGCCAAGAGACATATGAAAACATGCTCAAAGCCACTAATCATCCAAGAGATGCAAATCAAAACGACAATGAGATAGCATCTCACATCTGTCAGAATGGCTTTCATCAACAAATCAACAAACGACAATTTCTGGCGAGGATGGAGAGAAAGAGGAACCCTCGTGCACTGCTGCTGGGAATGCAGACTGGTGCAGCCACAGTGGAAAACAGTGTGTAGTATCCTCAAAAAGGAACTCCCATTTGACTCAGTAATCCCACTTCTATGAATATATCCCAAGAAATTAGAAACAGCAATCAGAAAGGACATATGCACCACTGTGTTCATAGCAGCATGATTTACAATAGCCAAGATTTGGAAACAGCTTAAGTGCCCATAAGCAGATGAATGGATTAAAAAATTGTGGTACGCCTACACAATGGAATGCTGTAAAAAAGAAAGAACTCTAACCATTTGCAACATCATGGATGGACATGGAGAATATTATGTTAAGTGAAATAAGCCAGTCGGAGAAAGATAAATATCACATGATCTCACTCATTTGTGAAATATAATGAACAACATAAACTGATGAACAAAAATAGATCCAGAGACAGAGAAGCATCGAACAGACCATCAAACTTCAGAGTGAAGGCAGGGGAGGGGAGGGTAGGAGGGTAGATAAGAGATCAACCAAAGGACTCTTATGCATGCATATAAGCATAACCAATAGACACAGACACTAGAGCAGTGGTTCTCAACCTTCCTAGTGCCACGACCCTTTAATACAGTTCCTCATGTTGTGGTGACCCCCAATTTCATTGTTACAAATTGAACATAAATAAAGCATAGTGATTAATCACAAAAACAATATGTAATTATATATGTGTTTTCTGATGGTCTTAGGTGACACCTGTGAAAGAGTAGTTCGACCCCCAACAGGGCCGCGACCCACAGGTTGAGAACCGCTGCACTAGAGGGTTAGGGCATGTGCTGGGAGTGGGGGTGGCCGGGGAGAGATCAATGGGGGGAAAAGGAACTATATGTAATACTATATGTAATACTTTAATCAACAAGGAATTCTAAATAAATAAATAAATATAAATAAGAAAGTATGTAGGTAGTAGTGAACATCCCCAATTTGGGGTTATCCACACACAGGAAAGCAATATAGCTATTGTTCTCAACAGAACATGGGCTGGATGACACTCAGATTTAAAATATTCTAACACTAGAATTATAATATAGTCTCAAAACAGATGCAGCAGTCTGGTAAAACAGATCTATTTTATCAATGGAAAAATCTCCCTATTATTTTTTCCATTTGAAGAATAAATTATCTTTAACATATTAAGGCATGTAGACACCTCATAGAAAGGAAATCTATTTAATTTTGCTAAACTAAGACTTTCTCACACTTTTATACCACTGACCTTCATCATTATTATTATTCTGATTATGATTTTAAACACCCACATTTTTAGGAAATGTAGATCTAATATATAATTTGATGTCTTAAGAGAGGTACCAATAAAGCACTACAGGATATATCAATGTGTAAGATGACTTGCTTAGCATATATATCTTGCTGAGTAAATTTCTCTTTGTTGAATTACATTATCCAGATAATGTATTAATACATCTTCATAGTGACTTCAAAGTAATCTCACCACAGGAAAAAAATCATCTTCTTAAATTACTTTGCTGTTCTTCATGTACTTATATACAACTATATACATATATACACATTTGAGTGTTACACACACATACAACCCTATCTAATAAAAGTGTAATATGCAAATTGACCATCACTCCAACACACAAGATGGCCACCCCCATGTGGACACAAGATGGCCAGCAGGGGAGGGCAGTTGGAGGGATCCAAGTCAGCAGGGGAGAGCAGTTAGGGGCAACCAGGCCTGCAGGGAGGGCAGTTAGGGGTGACCAGGCCAGCAGAGGAGGGAAGTTGGGAGGAACCAGGCCTGAAAGGGAGGGCAGTTGGGGGCAATCAGGCCAGCTGGGGAGAGCAGTTAGGGGTGACCAGGCCGGCAAGGGAGGCTGTTAGGGGCAAATGGACCAGCGGGGGAGCAGTTAGGTATCGATCAGGCTGGCAGGGGAGTGGTTAGGGGTGATCAGGCTGGCAGGCAGAAGCAGTTAGGGGCAATCAGCTAGGCAGGCAGGCGAGTAGTTGGGAGCCAGAAGTCCTGGATTATGAGAGGATTAGGACTGGGATTGGGCTTAAACGGACAGTCGGACATCCCTCAAGGGGTCCCAGATTGGAGAGGGTGCAGGTTGGGCTGAGGGACACACACCCCATCCCCCATGCATGAATTTCATGCACCAGGCTTCTAATATATATATATTTTAATAGACAGACACGCAAATTGACTGTACCTTCACTACGCTCAAGCCACACCCACCAGCCAATCAGAGTGACTATATGCAAATTAACCCAACAAAGATGGCGGCTGGCAGCCACGGAGCTGGAGCGAGCAGGAGGCTTGGTTGCCCCAGCGATGGAAGAAGCCAACCTTCCCGGCTGGCTGCTGCCTCCTCTTAAGGCAACAAAGTTTCAATTATAGAAGGTAAATAAACCCCAGATACCTGCTTCCAGTCGCAATGGCCACAAAGCTGGAGCGAATAAAAAAAAAAAAAGGAAAGGCTGGGAGCTTCGGTCGCCAGGGAGCTTGGTCAGCCTGAAAACGGCCCTCAGCCCCTCACTCAGGCTGGCCAGGCACCCCAGGGGGAACCTCCACCCTGAAGAGGGTTTGGGCAGCTTGAAAATGGCCCTCAGCCCCTCACCCAGGCTGGCCAGACACCCCAGCAGAAACCCCTACCCTGAAGGGGCTGTGGCCTGCCTGAAAACAGCCATCAGCCCCTCACCCAGGCTGGCCAAACCCCCATGGGGAAAGGGTCCCCAATGGGGGCCTTGACCAGCCTGCAAACAGCCATCAGCCCCTCACCTAGGCTGACCAGGCACCCCAGTCAGACCCCCACCCTGATCCGGGACACCCTTCAGGGCAAACCAGTTGGCCCCCACGTGTGCACCAGGCCTCTATTCTATATAATAAAAGGGTAATATGCAAATTGACCCTAACAGCAGAACGACTGGAAATGACTGGTCACTATGACACACACTGACCACCAGGGGGCAGATGCTCAATGTAGGAGCTGCCCCCTGGTGGCCAGTGCGCTCCCACAGGGGGAGCTCTGCTCAGCCACAAGCCAGGCTGATGGCTGCCAGCACAGCGGTGGTGGCAGGAGCCTCTCCTGCCTCCTCAGCAGTACTAAGGATGTCCGACTGCAGCTTAGGTCTGCTCCCTGCTGGCAAGTGGACATCCCCCGAGGGCTGCCGGGCTGCCAGAGGGATGTCTGACTGACAGCTTGGGCCCAATTCCCCAGGGAGCGGACCTAAGCCAGCAGGTGGACATCCTCTGGGGGGTCCCAGACTACAAGAGGGCATAGGCCGGGCTTAGGGACCCCTCCCCCCAGACTGCACAAATTTTTGTGCACCGGGCCTCTGTGTGTGTGTGTGTCTATATATATATATATATATATATATATAGACACACACACAGTATAATGATACATTTTGATGTTTGTTAATGCATATGCAATATTATAAAATAAATTTAGAATCTTCTAAAAGATATAAAGTAAATGTATTAACATCTTAACAATTAAACTTTTATTGTAAAACATTACTTTTTGTTATTTTAAGAAAAACTACATGTGTTTTGTATATAAAACCAAAGACAGAGCGAGATTAGGCTATCCCAACTAGGAATTTCTTGAGAAGTTTTAGTGCTTCTTGTAAAAAAATTTCACTTAAATAACTGAAAATATCCAGTGCTTGGAGGGAGTGAAGAAATCAGAAATTTCATGCAGTATTGGCAGGACTAAAAACTAGTACAAACTTTTTATGAGAGCAATTTGGAAATAGTATCAAATTTTGAAATACATATAAACCCTTGGTCCAAATACCCCATTTCCAGACCTGTGCCCTGTGAATAAACTTGCACAAGGCAGAGAAGACCAATGGACAGAATGAGGGACATCTGTCTTTTCCTTTCACTGTGGCCTTTGAAATCCCTTCCTCCATTTGGTGAAACACCCAATGTCAAAGTCTTTGTGGGGCGGACCCCACAATCACTATAAAGGCTGGAGATGCCAGGTGTCCCTTGCCAGTGGCCACATCCCGACCCCCACCTGGGCCTCTGGAGTCACTGCCTAAGACTGATCCCGACTGTGATGGTTAATTTTATGTGTCACCTTGACTGGGCTAAGGGTGCCAGGAGACATAGTATGACATGATTTTTGGAAAAGAAGAGCATTTGAATAAACAGATTGAATAAAGGAGATCCACCCTCACCAATGTAATGTGGGTGGGCATCTAATCTACTGAGGGACTGAATGGAACCAAAAGCAGAAGGAGGGGAATTTTCTCTCTCTGCTTCAGCATCCATCTTTTCCTGCCCTCAGACATCATCCTGGTTCTTGAGACTCAAACTGAATTACAGCACTGGCTTTCCTCATTTTCCAGCTTGCAGATGAAAAACTGGCTTTCATAACTATGTGAGCATTCCTATAATATCTATCTTCTCCTTCCCTTCCCTTCCCTTCCCTTCCCTTCCCTTCCCTTCCCTTCCCTTCCCTTTCTTTTCCCTTTCTTCCCTTCCCTCCCTCCCTCCCTCCCTCCCTCCCTCCCTCCCTCCCTCCCTCCTTCCTTCCTTCCTTCCTTCCTTCCTTCCTTCCTCCCTCCCTCCCTCCCTCCCTCCCTCCCTTCCTTCCTTCCTTTTATTTCTTCTACCTCCCCTATTGGTCCTGTTTCTCTGAAGAACCCTAACTAATACATTATCCTATATTTCTATGGAAGTGAGCAGAAAAGTTATGAAACTGGTTGAAATCTCACACACGGGGATGGAAACATCAGTAGAGGGTCAGTGCAAGAGAAGAGCAGTTCTTTTTCTCATTGCGTCCTGCTGAATCTGGTTTCCTTAATATACTAGCTAATAGATTTGGTCTTTTCAGAGAATCCTCCTGTGGGAGTGCTTCCATTCATCTGGGATGTAATTAAGTCTTTGGTGGAAGGTTAACATACAGTCTGTGTGCTATGGAAACAAGGTAAGGAAAGACCTCAGGAGGCCCGTCACCCAACTTGCTGACTGCATTCATTTACTTTAAGTAAAACCAGAGCACATCTCCTTCTTGCCTCCCTCTTAAACCCTCTACTCCCCACTCCCCACACACAGACATGCACACCTCAGCAAGGATTATGAATTAATAAATATTGTTAGCCATTTACGTCTGTGCATGGACTTTTCTAAGGTCCTTTCCTAACACTAGGGTGGAAAATAAAGAGAATGTCTTTCCTGTGCTTGACCCTCGCAGGACCATCTTGTCTACCAAGAGTGAGAATTGAGTTTATACAAAGGGCTTGTATGGGCCAGGGCTTCCCAAACCATGGCCACTGGTGGGCCATATCCAGCCCCTTCCTGCTGTGTGTGTGTGTGTGTGTGTGTGTATTTTTCCCCATTGGGACACAGCTATGAGCATTTGTTTACGTATTGCCTGTAGCTGCTTCTGCCCCATAAATGAAGGCCTGAGTAGTTGTAACAGGCCCTCAAAACCTAAGCTACCTTGCCCTTTGCAGAAAATGTTTGCTAACTGCTATGGTAGGATTCTGCAAACTAGACCTTAGAACTGCTGGACAAACATGAAGGAGTCAAGTTCTCAATTTCCTTAGACAATTGTAGGTTGCTCAATTCTCTAGATGTATAACTGTTAGGCAAGTTTCCTCTCCTGCCCTCTTCCTCTTTTTAGTTATATGTCACCATTCAGTGATTATAATGTTTATTAATGCATAATCAAGATCTATAGTGTCCATTATAATTGGAAGCCAAAGTAAAATAAGCAATCTCTGGAAACAAAACTTAAATGTCAATGGCTCCATACAACAAAATTTCAATTTTTTAAAAGGATTCCTTTAAAGTAAATTTACCAAATCTTACAATTTACAAAAAAAGTGGGCATTTGCTTATGAGTACTAGAGGTCAGAGATGTGATATTAATACTAGCAAAATACCTTTAATTCCAATATGAAACAGCTAAACAACAGGGTCACCTACTATATCATGTGCTGATTAAACTAAAGCATAACCCAAGGACATTACATCCCAGATGAAGGTGACAGATATTAAATTACATCAGAGAAGAGGAAACAAATACACCTATGAGTGGATGTGAAATTGATTCAGGATATCTACTGTCCTCAAAAGAAAAAAATCCTACTTCTAATTCAAAATACAACTATCAGGGCTTTTCTCTAATTCACACATACCTGTTTAAACACAGAAACACACACACACACACACACACACACACACACACACAGATACATCTTCATATTTTAAGTAAAGAACAAAGTGATCCCCTATAACCATGGAGATTTTGAGAATTCAGTGATGAGCGTAGTTGGCAGGAATTCACTGATGGCCCCAGCCAGCTATTTAATCTGTGGGATCCAGAGCAAAATGGAAATGTGGGTCCCTTGCTAATAAACTATTAAGAAGATCAAGATGGTGATAGCAGAGCAATAAACTTAGTTTATGTCAGAAGCCCATGAAGTAATGGTGTCCCTCTCCCCTGCTACCCTCTCCCTAACACAGAGCAGAGAAAACTTCAGGGAATAGCTGTGCAGTTACTCATTGTGATGCTTGCACCATGACATATGCTATATGACCCAACAAAGGAAGTTTTAAAGCAAGCTCCTCCCTCTTGCTAGGCAAAACATTTCTTTTGGTAAATTCTGCCAGGAACCTTAACTGTAAAGACCTATCAGTTACACCAATAACCCATTTCTTCTCATCTGACTTCAATGCTTTCTCCTTCAGCTAAAAAAATTGTTTTTTAAAAAAATCATTTTTTCGCCCACATGAGCACAGCTATAGATAAATACATGAAACCTCACAGATAGACACTTGCAAGACTAGAGTCCTAAAAACACAACAGCCTGGGGTGGCCCCTGGTGCTTTATCAACAGGCAGCAGATCACCCCTGTAAGTGGCTCCCAGCCACACCAGGCAGCACCTCTATGGAAATGGAAATTGGGAAATTGGAACAAACTCCAAACCAGAGACTGGCATTGGGGGGAGGGGGAGCTGCGGGTGGGGGGTGAGGGGGAGGGGAGATGGGAAGGGGTAGACATTTCAGCAAAAAACAAAGGCAGTGGGGCCTCAGACATTTTCTTTTGCTTTAAAAAAAGACCTTCCAGCTTGAAAATGGCCTTCTTGTTCTGCTCCTAATGACAGGGCCATGAGCTATGGCTGCCTGAACAGTGACATCACAGCTGGGTCATGGTCCCCAATTCACCCCAGGCAGAGGCAGGGGAGAGGGGACAACAGGAAAGGGCCAGAGCAGAGAGGAAATCATCCTTCAACACAAAAAGCTTCGTTGCAGTGAGTGCCAAAATGCCTCATTTCATAGGAGTGGGTGCCTTTATTTGGAAGTGTGTATGAGCATTGTCTGCCCCTAAAACCCCTCCCACTGCCCAGCCATCACCGCTGGTCTATCAGGCCAGCCAGGGCCGGTCCAAGGTCATCAAGAGGAAAGTCATCTTTATTTAACTGAAAAGCGTAAGTTGGCCATGATTTCCTTGTGAGGCTAGAGAATCTGTCCTTTCCTCCTCCTCCAGGGAAATGACAGCAACCAAGGGACTGAGTTCTCAGATGGACAACACAAGGATGAGTGATCACCAGTGGGGGAAGGGTGTGGAGTCAGAAGCCTGAATTTGACAGCTTGTCTCAGCCACTCCCTAGCTCTGTCCCTCTACAAATACTTGCCCTAAGGTTCTAAGTGCCACTCTCTTCATGTGCAAAACTGGGATCAAAGTCCATTTCTCCAGGACCAGCTACATAATACCCGGGGCTCAGTGCAGCATAAAACACAGGGCCTCTGTACAAATACAATTGAGAACATCAATGCCCTTCTGAATCAGGGCAGAGGGGCAGCCCACGTGGCTAATCTTGAAGTCCACCTGTGTACCTTCCCCAGTGGTGAGGAGGAGGGATCAAAAATGCTCCTGGCTGTGGATGGAGCCTCAGTGAGCGCTTGCTCAGTTCAGACAGACGGCAAAGGAAGGAAATCACCTAAGTCAGGATGCAGAGTCCACGTGTGAAAAGAATGGATTGCTAAGAGCCGTTATTTACATGCAATTGGACTGCAGTATTAAGAAAATGAAATAAAGTTGCCTCCACCCCTCAACTCCAAGGCAAAGGAGAAGTTTGAATGTCAGTTTCCAAGGTTGGTATTTTTATACTAAATGTGTACATGCAAATTCATTAATGACTATGAACATCTTAAAATAAGAGATTTTTCTCCATATATAGCATGCCCCCAAAACATATATGCGCACTTTAACAGCTGATAGTTCCATTGATGTTTCTTTCTTTTCAGCCAGACTAAGTTTTGAACAAAATAAATTCATCCAAAAATGCTACTGGAAGTTTAAAAATGCAGTTGAAGTACAAACACTACCTTTATAATTATTCAAAGTATGTATATATTTTGGGGGACACAACTGATAACTCAATTTTCACACATTTTCAGGCTTAACTGATTTGACATAATGGGTAAGGCCAGGGATACAAAAAAAATGTTTCCACTAGATTTTTTTATGGGGATACGTAAATGATAAAAGTTTATGGTAAAACCAGCAAGAGTGGACAAACTGAAGGCACACACATACCAAACAAAATGATTCTTGATGTTTTCGATTCCATTGCTTCCTGTTATCAGCAGTGCCTGGACCAGAACAGTCATCAGTTTGAAAACAGGCATTAACAAAAAAACAAAACAAAACATATTTACTTCTGTAGATTCTTTAAAAATTTGAAACTGAACTATATATTAATAAACAATGACTTTATAATCATTCAAAGTGTGGATACATTTTTGGGAAGCCCTATACAACATTATAATTTAGTAAGTAAAAATAAGAGAATGTCATAGGAACATAGTTACTTTCTATTACCTTAAAAGGCTTTACATATTCCCCAAGCTTCCCTACATAAGCCTTATCAGGATCTATCACTCCCTCTGAAAATGATTATACAATATTTTCAGCCTGTAACTTCACAAAATGTCCACACATTCCTTCTTTCTATATAAAACTATTTTCTCTCATTATCCTGAAACATCCCTATTGTCACTTCAAAGACAACTCAAATATTTAGGAATTTGGCTAACAGATTCATGAAAAAGTTAGCAATGCCTTTCATGAACTTAATAAACTTTGATCATATCTTCACCAGAGCCTTCACCTTCTTTCAAACAAAAGAGCCCTAATATTTTAGTGAGATCTTAAGTCCTTCCATCCACTTCATCATGATACTTGCTCCCCCATACCTTCAATATTGCAATAATGTCTACTGTCTACCTATTTATCTGTATAACCAAGAGTAGAGCTCTAGCCAGTTTTTCTCAGTGGTTAGAGCATCATCCCATGGACTGAAGGGTAGTGGGTTCAATTATGGTCAAGGGCATGTACCTAGATTGCAGGCTTGATCCCCAGCCCTGGTCGGGGCATGGGTGGGAGGCAACCAGTCAATGTGTCTCTCACATGGGTTTTTCTCTCTCTGTGTCTCTCCCCCTCTCTTCCACTCTCTCTAAAAAATCAATGGAAAAATATCCTTGAGTGAGGATGAGAGAGAGAAAGAGAGGGGGGGGGGAGAGAGAGAAAAGAAACCATGCATACACACAGCAATCATTATACACATTCCATATGTGGTTTTGAAGAGTAAAAACTGTCATTTATATTTCTAAACACCAAATTTCATCATCCTAAGAACTGCTAATGTTTTGTCCTGAAGTAGGAGTACATTAGACTGATTTCCTGAGAGCATGTGGTACAAGTCCATGACTGTATCACTTACAGGGGTGGGGAACATCTGGCCTGCGGACCTTGTAAGTCATTTGGTGTGGCCCTTAGGTATGAATTAAGAGAATGTCTGACCAAATACAGCAGGCTAATTTTTAAGTTGATAATTTTGTACGGCCCTTGAATAATGTTATAAATATCCAAATGGCCCTTGGCAGAAAAAAGGTTCCCCATCCCTGCTACAATAACATTTTGCATGACTTTTTCCAAGAGCCTTCCGTTCACCTGCCCACACAAAAGGTACAGGTCATATTTTCTACTTGTTCTTGCAAGAAAAATTAGCTCCTGATAACTTGCAATAGCTCATGATAGCTTTATTCCTCAGATTAAAATATGTACATTTAAAATCATAGCGTTAGATCAAACACTATTTCATTTTAAAACTGAGCATCTACTATATGCAAAGAACACAATTCTGGGCTTTGAGAGTTAATGTGAGTAATGGGAATAAACATTAATATAAAATGTGTTTTAGCTGGCCTCGGGGCTTTGCATGGGATGTTCCTAATAATAACCCAAATTCCTACCTGTTCACACAGGAATTTTGGCATCTTGGATATTTTATAGGGACCTCAAGACATAACTCCTTTATGAGCACAAAGGAATCTTCCCCCATTAGCTGATATTGGTTTTTGATAAAATATTACATATCTGAAAAAGCCAAATTCCATGTCAACAATTGATCAAATAGAGGGGGAAAAGTCGTTCACTTTCATGTAATAATTTTGAAGGGTTCCCAATCACAGTTTCTTGTGCCCCACTGTTTTGTAGAGTCTTTATTTAATAAGCCCCCTTCATTTTTCACTCATAGCCTAGGCCTCTCATGCAGTTCTGGAAACAAGTCCTCAGAACGATCACCGCACCCTTAATGGAAGGCATCTGGTGACTAGCCCGTGCACCTTTCCATGCTGAGGAGGGCCCTTTTCCCACCATCCCTGCTCTGGTCCCACCAGTGGTGGGATATTTTCAGATGCTCTCAACACCAGCAGTTTCCACCCCCTCACCTGAGCTCAAATCAGCCCAGAAGTGGACAGGTTGGGTATGAAAGAGCAGTATCCAAAAATAGTTTTTAAATGAGCAAGGAAAGAGTGGGAGCTAGTTGGTAATGTGCTAGAGATGCTATGGGATTTGTTTCCACTGATTGGATGTCAGGAATGTTTAAATTTTGGGTCATCAAGGAATTGAGGGGAGGCCCACCTCACAGTCATGCTAATGCTAATTTTCTAAATGATAACATTCAGGCCCAGTTGGGTTAAATGTCTTCACTGATTTTACACAGACTGTTGATGATAGAATATGAACTAGAAAGAAGTTAGCTTATAGCAGATAATTCATAAAATATATTTAAGTTATCGATGCACTGATGGCCTCCTGGGAAACTCCTCTCTTTACAGATTAACCAAAGAGGAGCTCATTTTCCTCTCTCTCTTCCATCCTTTGCTTCAGCACAGATTGGTGTGCTTTGCACTAAGTCTATAACAAAATATTCCCTCTAACTTATAACGAATTATATTAAAATATAAATTACCATAAAAACTTTAATTAAAAAGAAAAATATTTACTAAGCACATACTGTGTACAAAGTAAGATGTATGTTCTGTGGAGACTGCAGCAGTGAAATATTTTGTTTGAAGGTTAAAGTAGATTACATAGAGATGAGAGGAAATTATGGCCATTCCTTTGACTGCATACTTACGTAAAGCTCCCCCAATTTTTTATTAGTTATGCAAGCTATTCCATTATAAAAACCCTTTTGCCTTTTACCACCAATTAGGCTTTATGTTTCTCCTCAATTAGCCTAACTCATATTTTTTTATCAGTTTCACATGGATGGAACTTAAATTCATCAATTTGTAGTTATAAGAGATTTTTCAGTCTTTTTTTTTTTTCAGGAATATGCTCATATTAGCAAACCATTATTCCTCTGATATCAGATATTTAGACTTTCAAAGTACACATTTTGACTAGCGATCACAACCTCATCTTTGAGTTCTTTCTAAAGATCTTTAGTGTGTCCATCTGCAGCTAGTGGTGTACTTATGTCAGTTGTCCTGAGCATTTTGAGTGATGGTCTGACACATCTGCTAAAGGGAACATCATGGTTCTAAGAGAGTTATTTCCATTTCATCACTCATTTTCCAGGTGTAGGAGTGAAGCCCTGACAAAACTTCCAGACACTGATATAAGTCCTTAGTCACCTGCTCAATTGTTTTGTTTTTTCTCTCCTAAAACACTGACTTCCTCTTGCTTGCAGACTCGACTTGGACACAGTTACTGGAAGGGAAAGTAACTGAGTCTCATGTTCAGGAGACTTGCGCTGGTTCTGAATTATCAACTTTTTTTTAAGTATATGTTTATTGGCTTCAGAGAGGAAGGGAGCGGGGAAGAGTGATTGAAAACATCAGTGATGAGAACGAATCATTTATTGGCTACCTCCTGCACACTCCTTACTGGATATTAAACCCGCAACCCCGGCATGTGCCCTTGACCAGAATCAAACCCAGGACCCTTTAGTCAGTAAGCTGACACTTTATCCATTCAGACAAACCAGCTAGGGCCTGAATTATCAACTTTCTAGCACTTCCTTAATAACTCTCCACCTCCCCATTGGCAAAACTAGGCATGAACTCCTGTCTTTCCTGCCTTGTCACCAAGTTTTGGAAAATAATAAATCTGCAAATTTTTTATGAACTGTAAAACCTCATGTATGCACCATTCTTAATGTTTCAGAACTGACTACAACCACTAAATTGTACAATTGTATGGTTCATCCATAGCACACATTGGTACAAATAATGAGAGATTTAGGGTCTTTCCTGCATTACTCTTGACAAAATTTACAAACCAATTATATTTATAATTTACTTGTACTCTCTTTGTTTCCAAAGTTGTCTTTAAAAATAGCATATTAATTGTCACTCTTAAGTTGCACGTGTCAAAGACCATCTCCACCTGCAGCTATCTTTAACAAAAAGACTTGCACTGGGAGAAGTATTAGATATCTCACAGAGTCCAAATCAAAATTGAACAGCCCGATGCCAAGCAAATGAGGTTCAGTTAAGCTTCAAAAACAAGCAAACCTGGGACTTAAATGTCATCTGAACTTCTTCCCCACTGTCATGTTTTTTACCCCAGTGTTTTGGATTTATTCTTTGCATGGCAAGAAGCATGGCTGCTGACAAATTTTGAGAGTTGCTATGTTGCTCTTCTGTCACCATTGTAGTGTATATTGTTACTAAGACTGTGAGGTGCTTATGTTGCTATTCTAGTGTTACTATTGCTCATACCATTCTGTTACTATTAGTATTACTAGAGTTATATAATTACGAATTCAACCATTGGTAAGACACCTATCTGAGGTCCAAGTCCAAAAACTTGTTGGAAAAGACTTACTGGCCCATTTCTGAAATAAGTAGTCAATTCTGGGCCAATCAGCTGTGACTCAGCATCAGGTAAATGAAGAATATAGAAGTTTCCAGTGAAATTAATAAATGGAGTGAGGTGGAAGTACTGCCATGGAGAAATGTGGATGGATGTATTGAGATAGATGACAGCTAGATGGATAACTGATAGATAGGTGATAAATTGGTAGATAAATAGATGAATAGATAGATACAGATAGATGATATATAAAATTAGATACGTAGGTGATAGCTTGATAAATACATGATAGATGATACATAGGTAATAGGTAAATATATGAAAGAAAGAAAGATAGATTATATTAGATAGATAGATAGATAGATAGATAGATAGATAGATAGATAGATAGATAGATAGAATCTCTACCTTAAATAGAGGTAGAAAAACAAGATAGAGTAAAAATTAAATAACTACGTAAGAAAATTTCTATGGAAAAGTGAGTCTAGAAAAGAAAAGCTATAGCCAAGAGTGAGTTTAACAGAAAGCACTGCCTTAATGTCCTATCCATTCATTAGCAGAAGTGGGATAAGACTCTGGCTGTTAGCTTTTTGGCTGCCTTTGCAAGAAGTAAATAGGATAGGAAATAATTCAGTCTCCTGATTGGCCACTCTGGAGAAGCTCAGTTATTTCAATACCAAGAAGAGGGACAATCTCTCCCCTGGCTCCAGAAGGAGTCAGGGTAGAATGTATTAAACGACACTAACAACATCCTAAGCGTGAACATGATAATAAAGGCTGATGGTCTGAAGTCGGTCAACCAGTGAACTGAAGCGCTGCGGCCGAGGCTCTTGTTCCCTTTCAGCCTGGCTTTTGTGCAGACATACATTTGGAACACCTAAAGCAGAAATGCCTTCAGATATGGCAGGTCATAGAAATAGAGGTCCTGGATGTAGGCAACGGGGTGGGGAGCATGGAGAGAACATGCTTTGCACAAAGATATACTGTTGTTGTGTTTGAGTTTTTGTTTTACATACTGGGCTGTCCAAGCAGAAGTCAGCTGCAAACTATAGGCTGCAGGATACATTTGGGTCAAAAGACTTCAGCTGATAATCTCTGAGTGGACAAAATAATTAATACTAGTACTTCAGGAAATTCTCCAGATATGCATCTTCTCTCAAAAAGGATTTTGACAATTGAGCAGTCATGAGTTTGACACATGATAGTCAAGCAATCTTCTAAAGAGTGTTCTAGAAATGCTTTCTTGGATCTATTGATCTCAGGGCCTCTCATGAATCAAGAGTTCAAGGGTAACAGCATTTGTGCTCAAGCATCATCTATGCAATTCTACCCTTTTTAAAAATTTAAATCCTCACCTGAGGATATTTTTTCTCTTTTTCCCCTTTATTGATTAAGATATTACAAATGTGTCCTTATCCCCCTCAATGTCCGCTCATCCCCCCAATCCTGCCCTCACCCTCACCCCCTATTGTCCACTTCCATTGCTTATGCTTATATGCATGCATACAAGTCCTTTGGTTGATTTCTCCCCCTCACCCCCACCCTCCCCTACCTTCCCTCTGAGTTTTGAGCATCTGATCAATGCTTCTCTGTCTCTACATCTGTTTTTATTCATTGGTTTATGTTGTTCATTATAATCCACAAATGAGTGAGAGCATGTGATATTTATCTTTCTCTGACTGACTTATTTCACTTAGCATAATGCTCTCCAGCTATGCTTAAACACCTAAGATAGGAAAATGCTAGTACCTTTAGGGATGGTGTTACATTTCTGACCCATTAGATTTAAGTCTAGAGCTGCACTGTCCAAAATGGTGGCCAACTGTTTCACGAAGCTGTTGAGCACTTGACTGAGATGAGCTATCAGTTTGGCTCAGTGGACAGAACGTTGGCCTGCAGACTAAAGGGTCCCAGGTGCTATTCTGGTCAAGGGCCCGTACCTTGGTTGCAGGCTCCTCCCCAGCCTGGGCCCTGCTAATAGCACATGCAAGAGGCAACCAATCAATGTGTTTCTTTTACATCGATGTTTCTCTCTGTCTTTCCCTCTCTCTTCCACTCAACCTAAAAATCAATGGAAAATATCCTCAGGTGAGGATTAACAAACAAACAAAAAATTGAAATGCATGCTGGATTTCAAAGAATGTATGAAAAAAGGAATGTAAGCTATCTCATTAATAACTGTTTATACTGACTACATGTTAAATGACAACATTTTGTAAACATTGAGTTAAATAAAATATTAACAAAAATTTGCATTTCTCTTTTTTTGTGACTACTAGAAAATTTAAAATTGCATCTTTTCCTCACATATATCTCTTGGGCCCTGCTGGACCAGACTACAAGACAAGATGGAAATGCCGGCCAGAAGATTCTGATCCTCTCTTCCATAGTTACTAATTCTCTGAGATCAGACCTCAGAATCCACGTGCTTCTTTTTCTCCCTCTTTTACCTTCTACAGTTTAGTCTCTAAGTCCCTACATCTCATCTTTTAAAATTCTCCCCTCTGTGTCTATTCTGACCCTAAAAGGAGGTCAGAACTCCTTGGTGTGTGTTTGGTGTATCTATCAGTTTGCATACATCTAGTCTCTCCTCACTTATTCTCTCCTCATAGGGGACAAGATCAGTTTGTTTTTTCTTAAAGCATGTTTCTCCGGATTACAAATTTCAGACAAGGAATGAACAGCAGTGAGAGTGGCAAATAAATAAATAGAAAATAGCCCCCCTAAAATTGAGAAGAATGATTTCTTAGAGCTTTCTACTGCATTTAATGGAATGTTTCCAAATTCCTTGGTTTAGTCATCAAAGCCCTTCACAATTGGGTCTCTATCCAGGCATCTGATTTCCAGCTAATGCCCTACAGTTGCTTAGTGGCCTTGCTCATTCATCCTCAGAGATACACAACCTGCTTTCTTGTTTTTCTCTCCATCAACCTCCCCAAATCCTGACTAATCCCCAAAGACCATCCATATACAACCTCTTCTTTCACCTGGTTTTCATCACAGCTCTGGCAGGGAGCCCCACCTGAGTTTCTTGTTATTTTCTCCACTACATCTATCAGCACTTCCTCAGCAACTATTGTGCATTATTACTTATTTCATGTATGTCATATTTTTCTAATTAGCTTGAAAGGTATTTATAGCTCAGCTCTCCATTCTCCCTTCCTGTCTGTCTTCATTGTAATCAGGACAATGCTGGGTTCAGTGGGGTTCTCAACCTACCCATCAATGAACTGGGTCTGCACAATGCAGAGATGATACTGGCGATGGGGCACAAAATCAGTGGGTTCCTCATTCTCTGTGTACAGCAGGCCTGAACCCCATTGGAAGGACCTGCTTGCAAGCAAGCATTCAGCTTCTCTCCTCCATGTGAACACAACATGTGGGTACAGATGTCTGTTGTCAGAGCACCTCAGTGAGATATAACTTCTACCCCTCAAACTTTCTCTAAAAACACTTCTAATGCAGAGGTCTGCTGCTACCATGAACTAAAGACAGTTCCCAACAGTACCTTCAGTGAGCAGACATTACCCTTTAGATATTCATCTTAGGTCTTAATATGGTTGAATCACCAATGAACGATTCTGTGAAAGTTCAAAAAATAATTGTCCTAAGAGCAGAAAAAATAACTGCCACTTTATAGGAAAAAACAAACAAAAAAACTGTTTCATAATCAGATTAAAAGATATTTCTAAGAGAAATGATGACTGAAATATTTTGTCTGGAGCACCATTATATTTTGACTTTCTAATTTTGACATCTGTGTTTCTCTCCCTCTCCCTCTCCCTCTCTTCCATTATTCCTCACATCCTTTCAGACCTTCTACATAATAATGTTAAAGTGGAACAAAGCATTCTTTCAATTTTACAATAATTTATACATGTAAATTGGTATAATTTTCTTTAAAATTCACTCAGAAGGCTATAAATTTATCCTAAAGAACATAATTTTGAAACTTGACTTTATCACTTCAATGATAGAATCTTAAGTTCTTCAATAATGAAAACATTTTCTCAGTTAAAAGTAGGTTTGATAAAAAAAAAAACACACACACAAAAACTGACAGGTCAGTTAAAAGTTCAGTCTGCATACAATACTCAAAATAGAAGACATCAATAGTTAGAGAAAATTGATCATCTTCTAGGGAATGTGGAGAACACATTTATTACATAACATTTTCCAAGCTATATTTATGTACATTAACTACCATGTGAGATCTTCTATTTATTGAGGATAGAGTCTCGTGTTTAAAATGATTTTCTCTAGTTTCTAGCAATCTTGGATTTCTTCATCTAAACCAAGCATTCAATTATCACTTGAAGAAAAAAAAAATAGGAATAAGCTACAGAAACTGTAGCTGGTCTCTACCATAAAAAAAAAAAAAAAAAAAAAAAAAAAAGCGATTTGGAATGGTACAGAAAGAGTACAAGGAGGAAGTGCCCCCCAAATCCCCAGAAGAATGGCCGCTTCAGAAGGAACTTTAAGATAAGCTTATCAGGTTGGACCAAATCACAGGGAGGTAATTGACAAAAAGACAAGGAGTGGACATCTCAGAGGGAAGTCAAAAGATAAGCAGAAACACAGGGTGTGGGGGAGGAAAGACATTCCAATACTCTTCCTAGGTTCTTCTGGCTGATCTAATAATCAAATAGACATGAGGTAGATTAAGAAGAGAAAATGACCACATTTAATTACAGACTTATGCCTGGAAATCCCACATACATGAAAGGATCAGAGGCCCCCCACACTTGAGAATTTCAGCGACAGAAGAGCAAATGAGGTGTATATGACATTGTGACCTTGGAATGAGGTAAGACAGCTTGGTTGGGGCTTAGGAGGAAGGAAGGTCATTGAAGGATGGTAAGAACAGTGATTAAAAAATGTGTCCTACCCTATTGATAGGTCACAAAAAGTTATTTCTGATGATAACTCTTATTACGGACAAGGCCTCAATTTAAATTCTTTAAGAAAGATATAAAAGTCTCTCCTGAGCCTGCATGGTCTTAACTGCCTTCAGCCCAAAATAATTCACACACCAAAGTGGTACATCTTAGGGGCACCTGCTCTGAATCCCTTCAGGGGAATGGGGAGAAACATAAAATGATGCAAAGTCAAATGCACTAATTTTCAGGTGCTTTTCACCTGACGAGTAAGGAAACCCAATGGCATAGGATGGACAACACAAGCTTTCCAAGCCCAGCTTTACTGGTATCAGTAGGATACCTTAAGTTACAGAGAATTCCCTTCAACACATTGCAAATGGCCTTTTAAATATTTACCTGAAGAGGGTGACATTATGAAGAAGATGCTCAAAATACGGGGAGGGAATGTTTAAAACAAGAAACGCAGAGATGTTTAGAGGCCTTGAGGTCTCCTGGGCCCCACAGTGCCTGGCTATGGGTGTGCAGTGCCACCTGCTAGCTTGGGAGGAACTATGAGTGAGGGAGGGAAGGAGAAGGAGGCTCTCTGCAAGGCTGGCCCTATGTTGTCCTGCCACTGTGTCATTCAGTGGTCTGCCCACCACATTGTTCACAGGTTTCTGTTAATAGGCACAGCCTGTATGAATCAGTTTCCAAATTCTGGTGATTTATAGTGAGGTTGGTGCTCCATAGTAGGTTAATTTGGTGATGGTAAAGGGACTATGGGTTGTCAGCAGAGCACATCATGTCCCTGGAGCTAAATGCCATCATTTTTCATCCTGCCTTTTTTTTTCCTGTCCTCCTGCCACTGCAGCCTGCTCTGTCTGGGTCTTATTTCTGTTTTTGTCTTATTTCGGTTTTCGTCACTTCTCTGCAGCCAACGCATGACTGTCAACTGACTCCAGACTCTCCTCCCCAGTACTTGCCCATGACCGACACTGTTGTTCCTCTGTCATATTTCTGATGTGGGCATGTTTCCTTCCAACAGTTGAACGGTAAACACAACCAAGTCTCATTTCTTCCATTTTTACCACCTCTCATAGCAACTAACTAAGATGCTCCACACCCAATAAGCAGAAAAACAGAGTAGAATCAGTGAAAGGAAAAGAGTCATCATTTAATGCCATCCCTATCACTTTATCCACCAGGGAAGCCAGGCTTGGAAATTCTGTGACCTTCAGAGGGTCATTCAGAAAGTTAATAGCAAAAGACTTACGGTGGGAGCCGATTTTCATGATTCCCAGCCAGTGGCTATTTTTACTCTATACCGTCCATACAGAGGCGTCGGTATTCACTTTATTAAACAAATGCTGGGAGCCACTCAGCATATTTGTCTCTCCATTGTTTCAAAGGAAAGTTCTAGGATGAAGTCACATAATTAAATATGTGGTGAGATGTTTATCTTCCTGATGGGATGAATAAAATAAAGTTGTACTCATTTTTATTCTAATTCAGCAATACATATAGAATGTATTTTCTTTCCTTTTAGGGTCTCTGGGCTAAAGATCACTCAGACATTTAACTCTAAAAAGTGTCGGTGAGGTGGAAAAATTCACAAAAAGCAGTGACTGCAGGGAGGCACCTGGCCACTGTCAGAGGCGGCTGGAGACAAGCTGAGCATGGGGGTGGAGCCTGTGAAAGCAGCAGAGTATGAAAAGCAAACAAGTACCGGCCAAGCAGCAGAAGGGCTAACACAATGTGCACACTGCGTCTGTGGTCCTCCTTGACGGTGGTAAGTAGAGTCACCATCAGAATTAAGGGGCACCAGCACACCCACATGTGACTTGGTTCCCCAACTTATTCTAATGTTGGAGTCCAAGGGAGTGTCTTCTCCCTGTGATGGGCTGAAGTGTAAGTTGGGGTCCCCTGTGCAGCTCCCATGGGTCAAACAATGGAGAGACAAATATGCTGAGTGGCTCCCAGCATTTGTTTTATAAAGTGAATACCTACGCCTCTAAAACAAACTTGTTTGAAACATCCTATCCTATATAATAATCCTCTATAATAAAAGGTTAATATGCAAATCAACCAGATGGTGGAACAACCAGTCGCTATGATGTGCACTGACCACCAGGGGGCAGATGCTTAATAGAGGAGCTGTCCCTGGTGGTCACTGCATTCCCACAGAGGGAGCGCTGCTCAGCCAGAAGCTGGGCTCACAACTGGCGAGTGCAGTGGTGGTGGTTGGAGCCTCTCCTGCCTCCATGGCAGTGGGACTTCCCCTGAGGGCTCCTGGACTGCAAGGGGGTGCAGGCCGGGCTGAGGGATCCCCCCGACCAATCCCCAAGAGCATGAATTTCGTGCACCGGTCCTCTAGTTATACATAAGAATACTATAAAGAACCCTTCACAAATCCTAACCACTGGAAATATTTACGCTCTGGCTGATTGACCACCAATTGCAACACTATGAAGAGAGAAAGAAGACGGTACTTCTGGAGACATTTGTAATTCTGACATCCTCTGACTCTGAAGTTGACTGACTATAAACTCCTTTTTAAAAACCACCAAAGTCCCTATCATACGTTAGAATATAAAATGCCTTCTGTGGAGCCCAAGATAGCCTCACCATTTATCATTGCAGGAGATGATCTAGCAAAGTTCCAATGTCGATGCCAAGAAATTATAGACATGAAAATAGTGATTCAAATGCCTCCAGACAGCTCACTTTCCATTTTCTATTCAAGTCATTTTTATAAGTAATGTTGAAATTTCTTTTAATTGCCTCTGAGTTCATTTTTGTGCTACATGTCAAACCCAGCTAAGTCTAATTTTTATTTCAATATTTGAAAATATACATAATTGCACAATCACATGCACTCTCCTTTTCTTAGAGAAAAAAAATGAAAGCAAAAAGTAATGATATAGAAACTGACATTTATTTAAAGTCAGTCACGGAACACCTTAATTAGAACCCTTGCTGCTGTAGTATCTAGCATATTATGTTTCTGAGTTTATGGCAACTATACAAACCATTTATAGCAGCATAAAAATCAACTTCTGAGTCGTCTCAGATAAACCTGACAGATTGGAATGCTTCTTTGAAAACAATAGAATCTTTTGAAAGATGATGAACTAAAATATTTAATTTGTGTGTCTTGCTGGCAGCCCACGTTGCAGTGTAATTACAGTTCATCACATGCTCAGAGTTGCTAATACTATGATTTATTAATCTGTGACATTTCTAAGCTTACTACTTCCCCCTTTGACAGGTAGTTGTCAATGAGAATTACTGAAGCCTGTTGCTTTTTAGCAGAAAAATTGCTTCATCTTTTTGGCACATCACCCCTCGCAAGCCACAAATTCCTGCCATAAAATGCATGCATTTGTGTCATTTTGATCTAAATCAAGATCATGCCGTTCAATACACACATATTTTGATTGAGAAAAGGAGTTAAAAAAAATTCTCAGGAAAAAAAAAAGACAAATTCTGCTTTTCTTTGTCAAGTCTTGGGAAATACATGCTGGCTTTCTCTCTGATGAATTAGATATAAAAGAGGAAGACACTAGCATTATTATTCTGGAGTTAATTTTCTGGAGTTATTTCTGATAATAATGTATGCCATTGCCAATTGATTGATTTTTTTTTAGAAAGAGGAAGTGAGAAAGACAAAGAGAAACATCGATTTGTTGTTTCACCCATTTATGCATTCTTCGGTTGATTCTTGTGTGTGTCCTGACTAGAGATGGAACCCGCAACTGGGACAATTCTCCAACCAACTAAGCTAACTAGGGCCACCACTGCCTATTTTGGAGGAGCAGAAGGTTTAACTGATAATGTGAATTTTTTTGTATTTGTTAAGTAGCCTTTTAGTGGGCCAACAGAAAGGGACCATGGAGGGAAAGAAAAAGATGCTGGTTGACATTGCAAAACTCAGAGTGAAACCAGTTAAATGTAACTTGTGATTTATTGCTTTAAATATGTAGTTTCATGCATATAAAATATGCCTCGTAAATAACATACTCTGTATCATAATTATAGTGACCACCATGAACCTGGGGTCAAATTTATTCAATGATTTATCACTAACTCACAGCTAAGCCTATAGAATTTTTCCATCCCCTCTTGCTTCTAGCTCTCCAGGTGCAATTGAGTCAAGATATATCAGCTCTGAAGTTCCAGAGCATAACAGACAACTCAGTTTGGTGTTCGTTTTGCAAGGACTCCCACAGCTTGTCCTTGGACCAGCTTGGCTCCATCACTCCTCTAGTAAATTACAGAGGGGCCGATTTCCTCCTGACTTTGAACTGTGGTGCTTTCAATTTGATATCACTGACACTCCTAAAGGACTCCTAAGTCCTTCCATCCTGGCTCTTGGTTGCCACTCTGCTCTTCCCATTGCTGCCCCTGGGAAGGGTCACTCTGTCTGCTCTCCCCTGGGAGAGCAACAGGTGAGGGGGAGACTTGCAAGTGAAGTGTAAGTGGTTCTTTTCCACCCTGCACTTGTTGCAAGGAACCCAGGCTCTTTCTGAGATTTGTCATCTTTAACATTCCACTCTCTGTCCAAGGGCTCACCATTTCCCCAGGCCCTACTTTTAAGCATTAGACACTCCTTTGTGACTTTTAAAAATATTTATCTTTATTGTTGAAACTTTTACAGATGTCCCCTTTGTTTGTTTTTCCCCTCGTTTGACCCCCTCCATCTTGCACCCACCCCTCCCAGACCTTCACCAAACTATTGTCTATATCCATGGACTATGATCTTTTTTTTTTTTAAATCCTCAACCAAGGATATTATTTTCCATTGACTTTTGGAGAGAGTGGGAGGGAGAGGGAGAGACAGAGGGAAATACCCTGATATGACAGAGACACATCGATTAGTTGCCTCCCACATGTCCTGATTAGGACTGGAAGCCTGAAACCAAGGTACATGCCCCTGACCAGAATCGAACCTGGGACCCTTCAGTCTACAGGCCACATCCTATCCATTGAGCCAAACCAGCAAGGGTAGGTTATGGTCTTTTACATAGATTTTAATGGACATAGTAGCACAAGAAGAAGAAATGTTGCATCTACTGAGTGGCCTTTTTGTACATTTCAAATAGCATCGATTACCATAGAAACTCAGTACGCTGAAGCTAAAATACACAGAAAGATGGTCAGTTAACATTAATAGGAGATGGTGTGCTGATTCAAGCCTGTAAGACAGAAAGGCCTTGGGAGGAATGTGAGCCTGTAGTTAGGACCAGCTCTATCCAGCCGTGGGCAAACTACGGCCCGCGGGCCGGATCGGCCCGTTTGAAATGAATAAAACCAAAAAAAAAAAAAAAAAAAAGACCATACCCTTTTATGTAATGATGTTTACTTTGAATTTATATTAGTTCACACAAACACTCCATCCATGCTTTTGTTCCGGCCCTCCGGTCCAGTTTAAGAACCCATTGTGGCCCTCGAGTCAAAAAGTTTGCCCACCCCTGATCTAGACTTACAGTGAGAGAAATCAAGTCGGTCTCTACTCCTGCCTTGTTCTTTTCTCTAAACAATGCCCATCCCTCCATTGTCTTCCCACTTATCCTGCAGGTAATGTGGCCCTTGGTTGACTATCTCTGGTAAATATTATCTAACAGTGAAAATATTACTGAAAAAAAGCGTGTTAAAAATAAATTTTACCACTACAACTTTCTCATTATAAAATTCTTATAGATTTACTGTAGAAATTTTAAATGGAGAAAATGAAATAAGAAAATGAAACAAACTTATATTCCCACTACTCAGAATGAACTTCTTTGCACATATTGGTCTCCACCCTGCATGCATTTGTGAGCAGTAGGAGACAGTACAATATTGTGGTAAGATGACAAACTATCCTTGAGCAGGTTATGTCAACTCTCCACCTCCATTTTCTCGTTTGTAAAATAGAGGTAATATTAGTATACAACCCAAGAGATCATCAAGAGAATTGAATACATTAATTTATATAAAGTACTTAGATGATAGCTCAACACAGTAACTGCTTAATAAATGTTAACTTTTATTACTACTATAATATTTTGCTTTTTTTGGTTTTCACTTAATTTAATATATCTTAACATTTTTCATAACTTTTTGTAGTTATAAAATATATACTACTTATAGACTGTGTGTACAACCATGGTAGGTAATTTTTAGAAAGAGAGCTATACTCAAAAATGAGAGAACAATGTCTGGAGTAGAAAGAAAGGGGCATGTTGCATGACTCACAGCCCAGGTAAAATGGAACCATACTTGGGCAGTAGGGACAGGGGTCAATTACTCCAAAGGATGCCCAGGTCTGGTGAGGAGCTGGAATTGAACTTTTAGAAAGAAGCTAGTGGTTGAGATCTTAATCTTTGCTGTGATAGAAGCTGAAATATCTTTGCACAGCCATGCTTTTGGAGAAAGGCAGAAGCAGAGGCACTTAGGGATGTGTAACTGGGAAATGCAGCCCCTGTGCATGCTGTAGCCCTGAGCTGCTAACAGAGCTGATGCGGGGCCATAGTCCCAGGAGGTTGAAAACATCACACCTGCCCAGCAAGGAGGCTCACTAGTGTGAGAAAGTGTATTCACACAAGGTGGCTTTCAGTGGAGAAGGTAACGCAGATGAGTTCCACAGCCATGAACAGGAACAGAGTAACAGAATTAACTGATTAGCAGATTAACTGGGGGGGAAAAGAGAGAATTGAGCATTCTGAAAAAGAAATTCACACAAGCATATATAAAATATTCAGTTTGATGACAGATATTCATAAGAACTACCAAAAAAAAATGGCAACAATAAAAAAGAAATGCAAATTCTGAAATTAGTGCTATAATGTTTTTGTTAAAAAAAATTCAATAGATGTGAGAAATAGTCTGCTGGACACAATTGGGAATGTAGGTCAAGGAGATGAAAAGATGGAAAATGTACACAAATGTTAAAGATACATTGAGAAGCTTCTACATAATTGAAGAGAACAAAACAGGGAAGGGGGACAATACTTAAATGGATAACTCAAGATTTTTCGGGATTGAAGGTACTTGTGAGCATTGAAAAGGAAATAACATACAAGTACTCAGCACTTATGAAGCCATAAAATCTGTACCGGCACCATCATTGTGAGTCTACAAAGGCTAGTGATTAGGTTTTAAAATATGTTATGGAAAACAGGAAAGGTTATCTACCAAAAACCACTGCAATAGTTGATCCTTGATTTCTTATCAGTAATAAAGAATGCAGAAACCATAGGATAAACATATATCTCAAGGAAAGAAGGAAGAATAACTGGAAATTTGGAATTCTGTAGTGAAATAAAAATCTTTTCAGACTTTCAAGGATAAAACAGCTTACTACTTACAGTTTTTTATGGAACAAAAATAATAAAATATATCTTTCAATAAGGAGAAAACACTGCAGAATGAGAAATAGGATGGTGAAACCAATAACGAGCAAGAAAATCACAAATAAACATAGTTGGATTTGTATTTTTATTGAGAAATAAATGATAATGATTATGATGACAATGACCTAAGGGGAAAAACAACTTCTAAATAAATTTGAGACAATATGACCAGAGAAATGGGACAAGTGAGATCTGGGATAAAGCTAAAACACACTCTGGTAGAGAAACTAACTATAGACTTCTAGAAAACAAGTTAAAATTGAAGTATAATTACTGTATTAATAGAACTGGTAGGAGAAAGAATAAATTTATTTGATTTGACACCAGTTAGGAAAGATCTAATTTTTAAAAAGCAAAGGGAACTTATAGGCAAGCTATAATGGGTCAATGGGAGAAAAAAGGGGACATATGTAACACTTTCAACAATAAAGATTTTTTTAAAAAAAGCAAAGGGAAAGCATGGAATTAAAAACCATGTGATAGAATTAATTTTAAGTATCAATAATGCAATCAAAGTTAACTCACTTAATAAAAGACAATGTCTGTCTGTCTGTTAGGCAGAATGATGCCCAACCCCATAATGTCCACTTCCTAACCCAGGAACCTACACATGTGATCAAGTTAAAGATGTCAAAATGGGAGATTATCCTGGATCACCAAGGTTAGCACAAGGTAATCACATGAGTCCTACAATTAGAGGCCTTTGTCAGGAGATGGACCAAGGGAACTAGAGGAGACGCTTCTCTTCCGTCCTATGATAGAGCAGCAGAGTTGAGCTGAGGACAGATGATCTGTAACATTTTTAACTGCCTATTTTTCCTTTTGAGGAGATTGTGCTTTTGATTTTATCCCCAGTGACAGGGATTTGGAAGGAAGGAAGGAAGGAAGGAAGGAAGGAAGGAAGGAAGGAAGGAAGGAAGGAAGGAAGGAAGGAAGAAAAGAAGGGAGCAATTAAGGGAAGGAAGATGAGAGAGAGAAAAGAGACCTATCTATCTATCTACTTACCTACCTACCTACCTACCTACCTATAGCTACATCTATCATCTATCTCTCTATCATCATCTATCATCTACCTATCCATTCACCCATCCACCTCATTTACCCATCTATCTACCATCTTTCCAACCATCCCTCCATGCTTGTATCCATCCATGGATCCATCTCTCCACCCACTCTATCATCTATCTACCTGTCATCTATTGATATCTGAATTCTCAGAAGAGATACAGTCTTTGTAGAAAGTTTAGGAAAAATAATATCATAGAGAAAAGTCAGTCATCTATATACCACAATTTAGAGATATTAGTGGTCATTTTTATGCATATATACATCCAGTCTTTTTTCTTTTTAATAAATATAGGGTATCACCAAAAATGTATACACACTTTAAGAGCTGATAGTTCAATTTTGAAAGTGAAATGTATTTTAATAAACACTGCCCTTATAATTATTCAAAGTGTGTGTAAACATTTCGGGGGGACTATACACACACACACACACACACACACACACACACACACACACTAATAAAAGGGTAATGTGCTAATTAGACCGGGTCAACCGGACAGCTTCCAGACGTTCCACTTCCTTCCAGACAGTTAGGGGGTGACCAGGCCGGCAGGGCAGTAGTTAGGGGGGATCAGGCCAGCAGGGGGGCAGTAGTGGGTGACCAGACTGGCAGGGGGCCGTTAGGGGGCAACCAGGCCGGCAGGGGCCAGTTAGGGGGCAATCAGGCCAGCAGCGGGGCAGCCAGGCTGGCAGGTGGGCAATTAGGGGGCAATCAGACCAGCAAGCAGAGGCAGTTAGGGGTAACCAGGCAGGCAGGTAGAGTGGCCAGGGGCAATCAGGCAGGCAGGCAGGTGAGCGGTTAGGAGCCAGCAGTCCCAGATTGCTGGAGGGATGTCTAATACATCCCTCGAGGGTCCTGTATTAGAGAGGGTACAGGCTGGGCTGAGGGACCGCCCCCCCCCCCCAACTCCTGTGCACAAATTTCGTGCACCGGGCCTCTAGAGTGTGTGTGTGTGTGTGTGTGTGTGTGTGTGTGTAGAAGAATTATAGCGTTTTTCCCAACTGTATCCATATGAAAATTTAAAGATGTACAAAGGATTAGAGAGGTTATCTCACTTATTTTTAAGACAGAGGAAGGTGCAGGAACCAAGGAATGTGGTGACTTTTAGAAGCTGAAAAAGTCTAGGATACAGACTCTCCCACAGAAAAGGACACAGCACTGCTGACACCTTCATTTTAGCCTGGCAAGAATCTTAATGGACTTCTAACCTACGGGACTGTAAGATGACAGATGTGTTGTTTTAAGCCACTTTGCATATTTTCTGTTCTTAGAAGCAATGCCATGATTAATAAAACATCCTTAAATATATTTCTTTGCCTGCTTAGTTTTCTGGTTTTCTAAAAATGAAGTGGAAATTGTGGTTCAAAGGGTATCAACCTTTATTATTTAAGAGTTTAATACTTAGTGCCTTTACGGAGTGAGTTTACCTGGATTGAGTCTATTGATATTGGAAATCTTCTACTAGTTTTCACTAATTTTAATGATTGCTATCTTTGGTAGAGAGGGAAAATGAAATAGAGAGGGAAGCCAGCGAGAAGGAAGAAAGAAGGTCCTGGCATTTCTTTTGCTCCATATCCCTCCTTCTGACTTCTTGTTTCTTTGGCTGCTGAAGCTAGAACTGGGTGTGATTCCAGGAGGCTATCCCTGGTCATAAGGAGACACCTCCTACCCTAACCAACCTGCTGCTCTGCAGGAGGGAAGAAAGGTCTAAGCCTGCTGATTGCCCCAATCAAAACCTCTATGGAAGGAATTCAGATCTCCATGGAAACAAAACAAAAAGAAGCAAGTAAGCAGATAAATAATGAAATTGATCTCTTTTTATTCAAATAATAATTTACCATTTGCCCTAAAAATAACATCACTTAAGCATCATAGATGAGTTTGTGTTTATAAATAGAATCTTCTGGAACATTGTTTTATTTCTAAGAACTTCAATCTCACTTTTATTATCTGTAAAATGCATATTTAAAAAAAGACACATGTAAAACTTTTGTAATGGTAAATTATCATGTCTGCAAAGAATTGACCACAGGCAGGGCTTGACACATAGTAGGTAATCAATAAATTCTGGTTATTATTAGTATTATACAAAATTGTATGAATTGCCTCCTCATTTCTGTTTGTTTTAAAGCAGAAACCACAGCATGGACATTCAAACTTCTGAGAAGCAGGCTTCTCTTCAAGGCTGTAGGGTCCTGGTGTGACATACTCTGAGAGCTAGAGAGGTAGCTGGCCATGAAATTCATCATCGCCATGCAATAGTGCCCACTTTGCCTCTTGAATCACCTGTGGGAAGAACCCTCTCTGCTACTGGCAATCGCTTGCCCTCCCCCCAAAACCTTAGTAAATCACATAGGTTTGGATGTAGCTTAGCAGTGGTCCCCATCTTTGGGGGTCTTAAGGACTATCCCCTATGATCCTGTGATGGGTTCAGTGTCCTGAGTGGGGAGCCTGCCCTGGAAGAGCAGTTACTGAATAGCTAGCTGGCAACCTTGGTCTCAGCTATCTGGGCATTGAGCCATGCCCACCTTCTCATCAAATGATAACAATCACCTTTTAAGGTCAGCACTAACAGTCGTCTCTGCAAACACTAAAGGGTTCTTTGAGGTCAGTCAGGCCTCTTACTGGAAACACATGGAAGTCCAACTAAGGAGAAAGACTTGTCAGGGGAAAATTAAAATCCAACCTTGGCATTTCCACGACACCTGATTTATTCATAAACAATGCTCAACACAGGCAGCATCTCCTTCACATCTCTTTACAAGAGAGATTTTTTAATAGTAAAACACAGGGGGGATATGTATAGCCAGAGACAAGAAACTCCTTACAGAATTGTCTTCTTCCATTTGGGGCATTTGAGTCCTTTGTATAGGTTGTGTTGTTTCCATCCTGTTGTGCATGTTTTCCTATTGTTCCCATTTTGGATTGAGAAAATGAGGGCCAGAGGCCAAGCACCTGGCTGAGTCACCCATTTGTAAATTCCATAGAGCTGGAATGAGGTGAACAATGGCTGTGGCCATCTGAATGGGATGTGAGTGAATGCCTCACTTCCTTCTCATCCAACCCTTAAAGAGAAGTGAGATTTCTAACACATTCAATCAGGAAACTGAGCCTTTAAGGAAGAATACAAATGTCATGCCCTCACATATTAAGACCCCAAAGAACAAAATCAATGGCCAGCATGTTGCCAGGACCTTAACCCATTACCAAGTGTTTTGATGTGCAGGGAAGTAGTTTGGACACAATTAAAATGACAAGTTATTCACTAAGGTACTTTAAGACATCTCAAAGCAGTGTTATTTCTGTGTTGATACAAATTCTGAATTTCAAGTCAGGGAGCCTATAAAATAGTTCCCTTTGATGCTGGAGAAGTGCCATGAGCAGTATTAGTTGTGTGTGCCTGTGTGTGTATATGTACGTATGTATGTGCATGTGTGTCAGGGCAGGAAGGGGTTCTCTGAACTTATGAAGCAAAATAAAGTTTTCCCAGAATAAAAACTTAAGGTTGCTCTAACATAGATTGTGAGGGGGAGGGTCAAGTGAGTGGGTCTGTGAAGTCCCCAGCAGTGAGGACTGGGACTGAAGACTCCAGATTCCCACCAGGAGGGTACAGAGCTCAAGCTCTGTTGGAAGGTTGAGATGCTGGAGGTAGAGAGGTCCCTCAGAGGCTGGGGTTCTGAGTCAAGAATAGGCCCTTGCACACAGGAACCTGTCTGATTTGCTCTGAGTAAAACTAACATCAAGCCAATATTTTAATATATGAAGACTGATATATTTTTCAATCTTTGTCCCACAAAATAAATGTTTCAGTCTTAAAAAAGTAAAAATTGGCCTTTCAGAGAGGTTTTGAAGACAGGATAATTGTCTATCGACATTTCAACCAAGATATGTCAACATTAGAGTGGACTTATTAAATGTGATTTGCACTGACATTTTTGCAAAACAGTATTTTATTCTGCTAGCAACATAAAAAGAGCAAATATGGTTGAAATTTATATTCTCATTTCCTTAGTTTACTTAATCTTTCACTTCATCTCACTGAAATCAGACACTGAAAGGTCTTGAATGTGATTGGTTTCTATAATTTCTCTTTACCAAAACACTTATGAAAAGTGTTTATTTGCCAAATTGGCCAAGTGAGATCAGGAATCCATCAATATTGAAACACAAATGCCATTAATTTCATTGATGCTGGGGATGCTTCTTAATGAGAGTTGGGCTCTAATAAAATAATTTGAGATTCCTTAGAAACAGAGATGTAATGGTCAACAAAGAAGCAGGCACTTCTTTGTTGAGAGAAATATTCACATTTTCATGAGAATTAAAAAAAAATTTAAAAATAATCCTCAATAGAGTTAACACTTCTTTCTTTTCTAGGGAGAATCATAATTATAGCCCCATCTCAACTAGCTGGAAAGAGCACAGTAATTATAAATTCTCTACTGTCAACCAACCTTGCTAGTTAAAAGCTTTACAATGTGGTCAACCAATCAATTATTTGCCTTTAATGTGGTAGCAATCAAATGGCTTGAGAATTTTATATGTGTGATATTTATTTTTAAATAACATTGTTATTCTAAAATAAAGAATGCCTTTATCCTTGGAAGCAATCCAGGTGCATTTCCTTAGAGTAATACTAGAAAAGCACTAGGCAAGCAGTATGAACATTTGAAGATTTTGATATAATTTTGAAACTTGCAGTCAGAATCTTGGAAAGGATACCTATCTGGCATATTGCAAGTGCTTAATAAATGTTCAATAAATCAATAAATTTACCTGAGTCTGTCTGAAGAGCCATCACAGTGGCCTCTCTCTGATAGTAATATTGCACTATGGAATAGATCTTTAACATCGTTAATTTAAGGCAGTGTAAGTACAAAGACTGCAACAGAATTCCCAAAAAGACATTAACATACACGGACAGACAGAATCCAAGCACAGTGCTGAGACCAGTACACAGCATCAGACTCTGCCCTTCACTTCTGTGCAAGGAAACATGGAATAATGGCAACGCACACTGTTTGAGTGTGCTGTTTTGCGTCCTAATTTCCACTTTCTGAAATCTTCTAATATTCCTTTCATTAGAACCTGGGCATGGGAAACCTGATGTTTTCACAGCTTTGGGGGTTTGCAGTCTGATGAAATACCTGGTTCTAGGGGGCCGGAAGCCTTATAGACCTCATTGCGGAGTGCTCCAAACTCAGACACCCTTCTTACATGATGACTTCTTTCCTGTGGATTTATGTATATTTTAATCCCTGGTAAAAAATAAAAATAACTTCAAAAACTTTCCCAGGACTACTCAGGACTCAATTTTATTGGATATGTCAGTTTCTGACGTTTCCAGCTCTGGCTTGAGAACACATGTTTTCATGGCAGAAGGTCGCCACTAGGTCCCCAAGATCCACTTGGTGATGGGGATTCTAGTGGTGACTGTAATAGCTCTTGCAGGATCCCTGAATACTACTTTTTATACATGTTTAAGTACTGTGGTTGAGTTTATTATGATGAGCATAGGGACTGAGAACACTGGTCTTGGAGCCCAGAACATGTTCACAGTTTGACTGCATATAAGCCATGTGACTGACTTCGGTAATCCTCAGCTTCCTCATCTGAAAATTGAGAAGAAGAATACCTAGTTTCCAAAAGTCCTCAACAGCTTGTATGTGGAAAGCATGAGGCACTATTCTAACAGTAAACATCCCATAAAGAGTAATTGTGAGTCATAAAGTGAGTCCTATAACTGCTGCACAGCACACATTTCTGTAAATCCTGGAAGCTTGTACCGAAGGCCCAGATCCTGCTGGCATCCAGAGTCACCTCTGCGAGCCTCCTGCACTGAATGAAACCTGAGTGTCCTTCAGAATGGAGAAGAAACCCTTCGGTTTTGTTTTTAAAGCACAACTCACTGGAATTCATTCAGTAATTACAAGCTAGGGAATAGGGGATGAGAACATACTTAGTGCTAAATAGCTTTTTGTTTTTTGTGGAGTTTTTTTAGTCCTATTTCTTGCCCTTGGCTGAGAGGATCCCTGCAGAACAGGGATTCACTTGAAAAGCACAGGAAGACAGCCAATACCATGATGTATTTTGCCTTTTTGATGCAAGAAGGGGAATTAGTATGTGCTATTTGGTCTTCTTACAACATTTCTGTTGAATCAACCTGATATTCTGTGACTCCCATCCTGAATGTTCACAGAAGAAGCATGCTTTTTACTGAGTTATTAATGAAAAGGCAGACTGACATCATTACAGTAATGGGATTTATGACCGAACATAGTCATGCTTTTCTCAGAGATTTGGTGGTTTGAAGACTACATCATCACAGGCCTGTTTGCTGATAACATTAAAATAGCCTATAGTTCTTTCCTATCAGGGAATTTAAGCATTCTACTCTCACATCTGCCAGAACTTACAAAAATCCTTAAGGATGGTGGCTATTGACTTTAATCAACCATCACAGCTTAACCTAATAAAAACTGGCCTCCAGGCCATGCATAATTAAATGGGCATATTCGGAAGCCAACAATGCTTGTTTTATTCCTGGTAAAATCATGTTATAATTATGGTAGAAATGTAAATTCCTTAATTCTGCAGCTCAAAGACAGTCAATAATGTATGTGCCTTTTAAGTAAGCAAATGGGGACAGAGTTATTTTTTAAATATCTTCAAAATGTTGACATGTCTGACACATCTAAAATGAATTCAAACCTTCACCAAAAGAAAAATTTAAAATGTTATTTTTCATTAATAGGAGTAGATGCATACACTATTTTTACATGTCTGGCTAAAATTACATAGAAATGAATAGCCAGAAACCATAATGAGTAAAAATGCAATCTGAATAAAAACATATTACACTTTTTTACCTCTCATGGAGTCAAATTTGAAAGGAAAGAGACTGCCATATAATTTTATTTGGGGTAAATATGTTCCTTGTTCTGGCACACAAGCACACACAAAGCATGAACCAGCTCAGCACTAAACCCTGGGTGGCTGTGCCCAGGGGATACTGATAGTGTAGCATAGGAATGACTCCTGCCGGGAGGGAAGACACTCTTAGGAGCACTCAACCCAAGTGCCCAGAGCGAAGACAGGCCACATAAACCTCCCTTTCTGGGAAAACTTGATGTCATACTCAGCTAAGGATGAGAAGACAAGCAGCTGTTATGTGGTGCACAGACTGAAGGAGGTGGCCCTTTCTAAGACCAAGCACTTTGCAGGACAAGTTGGCGCAGAGCTGGAGAGATGGAGGAGCAGCCCTGTGCCTGTCTATCATTCATGGCCCAGCAATGGAACAGGACACAGTGGAACAGAAAACTATGAAGGAGTCTAAATTAACGGACTGAAATGCCAACAGGTGCCAGGAGGAAACTGAAAGCTAGAATCATAGCCTGTAGTCTTGGGGGCAAGCCTGGACTCCGTGCCTATAGAAAGAGGAGAGGTGCTGTTCAGTGCCTGTCAATTATTGCTCTGGAAACACTGGCTCAGATTTCCTGGTTGTTCAAAAGAAATTGAAAAAATTTTCATCTTAGGTGAAATGGCTTGCTTTTTAATTGTTAACAAATAAGTCACATTTTAAAAATAAAGTATTGTGTGGAACCAAAAAAAAAAAAAATGTGTTCAGACATATTTAGCTCATCCCCCACTTCTGACCTCTGGCTTCAAGTATGAAATATAAAGACCTATAGTCAAAAGAGCAATGAGAAGTATCTGCAATCACCAAAAAGGCCATGAAACAAGGAGGAATAATTCTTTGAAAATGGCCCAAAACAGGGCCAGAGGACACAGAGCAAGCATGATGACAGATGAGGAACTAACGGGCTAAGAGGCACACACTCCCCATAGCCACATCTGAGCATGGTGGTGACCACCACAAAGTGAAAAACGTGGGTTGCTACTATGAGACACAATGTTTACCTGTTAAATAGAGTCCCGGTGCACAGATTCGTGCACATTGAAAGTAAATTAATTAGAAGGTGGCCGGTGGGGCAGGACTGGGTGAGACGAGCCAGACACACTCTGGAGCCAACCTCCTGTGGTCCCTTCCCAACCAGCTACACCTGGGCAGCACAGGGTCTTGAAGGGCATCTGTGGAGTGAGCAGGGCCCCTCTGGCAGGTGGGGTCCCTCAGCCTGGCCTGCAGGGATTGGGTCGAAACTGGCAGTCCAACATCCCCCAAAGGGTCACAGAGTGCAAGAGGTCACTCTGCAAAGTTGCTGTTGCTTGGCAGCTCCTCCATTGAGTGTCTCTCCCCTGGTGGTCAGTGCACGTCATAGCTACTGACCGGTGGGTCTGTCAGCCAGTTGCTTAGGCTTTTACTTGCAAACAATTTACAGTCCATTGCATAATTTGGGATTTGTAAATCCCAACGAATCCTTTCTGTTGTCCTCATAAAACCATGAATTAATAGCAAAAGCAGCTTTGTTTATGTTTAAAGACAGGGATACAATCCAGTTAAAAACCTAATAAACAACTGTACCCAAGTTTGGGTGTCTGGAAGTGGCTGATTAAATAAGAACAACCCATAGAAAACCCTGGGTAAATAAGACTAGATTTGTTTAGTTGTCTCAAACACTTCACACTCAAGGTAGACACTACTAAATTTAGGAACAATGGGAAAAGACAAATTACTTGTGATATCTTAAGTCATTTTTCATAAATTAAAGACAAATACCTAGTAAACACACACACACAAAGGCACCCCACATCATTAGCCATCAGAGAAATGCACAGTGAAAACATAATGAGTTAGAGCTCACTGACGTAAATGAGACTGACAATATGATATTTAAGACAATTCTACATGTCTGGGGAAAAGTTATCTTTTTTTAAGAGACTACCGATTTTTACTTTTATTTTAATAAAGATGTGCTTGGCTTTCATTTTAAGCACTGTATAAAGACAGAGAATGCGGGAATATAAATGTGCAAGGCTGTGGGGATATAAGAAAAATATAAAATAATATAAGAGGTTCCAGAAATATGCTCACAAAGGCACCTAGGCATTGCAATGTGGAAAGGATAGCCTTTCAGCAAAGAGTGCTGAAGAACTGAATCAACTTGACCATGGGAGATATGAACCTCGGATGCCACCAAAACCGTAGAAAAGAACATACGAGCTAAAATCATAACACTTCTGGAAAATAATTAAGAAAGTATCTTCACAACTTAGGCAAAGATATCTTGGAACACAAAAGGCACCAGCTATAAAGGAAAAGGAAACAATAAATTTCATCAGAATTAAGTCTTCTATGCAGCAAAAGTTAAGAAAATGAAAAATACACAGACTTGGAGAATATTTCACAATACATGTATCTGAGAAAATACTTAAATACAGAATATATTAAAAATTTCTACATACCAGTAATAAAAATAGCAAAAAAAAAAATGAAAAGGGGAAAAGTCCTGAAAAATTGAAGATAAATATCTAGTAAATACCCAAAAAAAGGCATTCCACCTCATTAGCCATCAGAGAAATGCACAATGAAAACATAGTGAGTTAGAGCTCACTGACATAAATGAGACTGACAATACTGAATACCAATGATATGTGGAATGGGAACTTCCTTATGCTAATGGTGAGTGTGTCAAATGGTACAACCCCTCTGGAAAACTGGCAGCTTTTACAAAGTTAAACACAATCCTACCTTATGACCCTGGAATTTCATTTCTAGGTATTTACTCAAGAAAAATAGAAACAAATGTCCACAAAAACACTTGTACAAGACAGTTGATAGCATTTTTGTTCTCAAGAGCTCCTAAGTGAGAACAATTCAACTTTCCATCAGCAAGTGAAGAGATGAGCTGTTTGTAATCATATCACGGACACTGATCACCCATAAAAAGAAGGAACTGCTGATACATGCAGCAACACGGTGAGTCACAGAGACATGCTGATCTAAGAAGCTGGGCACAAGTGGGAATGTATGATCTCATTTATAGGAACTTCAAGAACAGACAAAACAAACACTGATATAAATCAAAATAGCTGTTGCCAATAGGGGGTGGGGACAGTGAAAGGGAACATGGGATGGTTTCTCGGGTGACTTGATTGGGTTCCTGGTCAACAGCATACATATTTATCAAAATGCACAGAATTATACATTGAAGATCTGTGCATTTCTTTGCATGTCAACTTTAACTATAATTTAAAAAAGACATCAGACCAAGCTTTTTATAACAAGGCAAACACATCAACCTCACTGGTCAAAAGCACCTTCAAACATCAATAACCACAAGTGGGTTTAAAATCAAAATTGTAAGAATTTTCTCCAAATCAGATTCTATGAGTTTCTATATTTTAGTCCATGTGATTATTTTAGAGAGTATGATGTTTTCTGATTTCTGTAACTGTGGAGTAATCTGTCTTGTAAAAATTAACCTTCATTCCTAAATCAGCTGTCTCCTTTGAACCTAGCAAATACACAACAGGGAGCTATGCAAATGCACTTTGTTTACATGCACTTCATCTCATTTGATAAATCTGACTTGGCTTCAGTAAGGTACTAGAAGATTAGTTCAATTTTACATTAGTGTCCTATTTAGAGAAATGAGGTGGGACTCAAGGGGAAGAATAGATACAGCACAACAAAATTAATTAGTTAAATAAGTCAGTACCCCAACTAAAAGCTTTTGGGGGAGTGTGGCTGCTGGCATGCATTTTGTGAAAAATTTTTAAGGGTAGAGATTATTTAAATTCAGGTGGTTAAGATGAGGAAATGTATACGAGACCAAGAGAACATTAATAAAAGTAAGGACAAAATAGAAACTGCCAAGTCAGGGCCAGCTGCTTGCCAACAAGAATCAAATTATAGGAATCATTTGGATTACTTGGAAGCCAAAAATAAAAGCACAATAATTTCCCAGATAACTAGATTACAAAGAGAACTATTCAAAATTAAAAAGTTATACAAATCACAAATTTGGAATAAAGGGTATTTGTCTTTTAATTAGACATATACAGTTCATTTTCAATTAATTTAAGGCCACCATTTTTAAGAAAAGGAAGTATGTATGTATGTACACACACACACACACACACACACACACACACACACACACACACACCCTAAAATTACATTCAACCTCTGATTTTTCCAAGCATTTTCTCTTCCAGTGAGCTTAGTATTTTTGTTACCATGACAACATGTTGTATTACAATTCCTTTTTTTCTTTTTCTTTTTTGAAGTGCATGCTAACGGTTGGTTGAAAAGATACAGTAAAAACATCTTCCACTTGATTATGTACATCCATCTTCTTTAAGATGTAAGGGATTTTTAAAACCTATCACAGGTCACCCAGATTGCAAAGATAAGGACCTCACAGTGGGGTGATGGCTTTCTGAATGTGGGACTTCTACTCTGAAATACTTTCTGAGTGAATGGGTGACAACTGCTGGGACTTAAAAAGGAAATACTGTACCTATCTCCTTAAGACAGAATTGTACCAGAAGGAAAGGAACACTTTCTGTTCAGATGAGCCAGTACATTGGCATCTGGTACAAATTGAGGGAGTTTTTAAAAATTCTGTCATCCCTGTGGATGACAAAGACACCAGTTTAATAAGAAGAGAGAATTATCATATGCTTACATCTTGATATCTTCCCTCTGGATCTGAAGTATGATTCAATAAAGGAGAGGTGACAACAGATTATTAAGCAGGACACAGCTCTTTGCCAGTTCATCCTGAAAAAAAGCATTTCTGTGCCCAATGCTGTCATTTTTCATAAGCACCAACAATAAGACAGAAGGCTGCAGCTGTATTTCCTGCATAACTGACCAGTGATTACAACATCAAGATGGCTAGCCTTGACCTGTTTAATGTATTTTTATAGGAAAAACTTCGGAAAACAGTAAAGGAAACACTAAGATGTTACCACAACTGTAACAAATAGTATCGCCATGAAATGTCCAGTAGAAATGCAAGAAATGCAAACATCATTTACCCTGGGCTTTTCTCATGCTCTGTATTAGGATCATATGAATAATAGAGAAATTAGAAACATTGAAAGTTTGTCTTTGGTAAAGTGCAGTGTAAGGGGAGTCATAACCATGTGCATTGAAGTATTTTTTCAAACTTGAAAATGTGGATTGCTTTATTATAAAAAATAACATGTCACAGTTTATACTATATCTCCTTTCCTAAAATTCTGCTCCATGTTAATGAATCAAAATATACTCCAATCTGTTTTGAAATGGGAAGTGCCAAGTAGCTATGTAATATTCCCAAGTTACAGAGGGAGAAAAAAAAGAGTAAAAACTAAACTCTAATGTACAGGTCTTGTTTTTAACTTCTTATTGACAGTGTTGAATAACAGACATGGCTATAAAGATATTTTTATATTTTCATAGATTTGTTTTCAGTAGAAAATGAAATCATTAAATGACAACAGTAAGAGAAAGAAAGAGCCAGACTTAGACCTACATAATGATGCTGTTCCAGAAGTCCAAGCACTCTCCATTGTGTCATCTGCCTCCCTCTGAACGTAGGACACAAGGAAGGAGGAGGAGGAGGAGGAAGACAGTGCAATCCCAATGGGTGCCTGAGAAAGGAAAGTGTAACACAGGAGAAACACCTTCAATGAAAACTGCCTGCTTTTCTTCATATTTAGGACCATATTGCCTTTGGATGACATTAAGAAACAATCATCTCTTTCTAGCAATAATTTGGTAACTTTTAGGTATCATAAATTACTATAAATTGATGCTCTTAAAATCCAGCCAAACATTCAAGAACCCTGCTTAAAATTCCCATCCTCTTTCTGCTTCCATTTCTTCTAATCCAAGGTACTCAAACAAGTGATTCTTAAGCAGGTTTTAAGGAAAATGATTGCATCCATTATACGTACACTTAAACCCTTCGGGATCCAAGAGCCCTGAAGTGGTTACTCCTTCCTCAGCAAGACTTTCCTGTGTATGGATTTTTAAACACAAACATGTGATCCTCAATTTAATTCTTTTCTAGTAATAGAAACATAATCTTGGCCAATTCAAGAGGATCTCGGCCAATTTTAGATGGGATTGTGTGCACACTGCAGGGAGGCGTGGAGAGCCAAACTCTATGGTGGGTAGGAGGAATCTGGTCCTTGGACAAGGTTTGCTATCCGTGCTGACACCACGCTCACTGTGTCTCCAGCCACTAGGTCCTATAGACAGTTGTCCTCATCATTGAAAATGCAATCTTTCCTTTACAAATATGTGCCTGTCCCTCCTGGACACCAAGGAACACTGGCTGCTCCCTGCATGTTGCAGGGTACCACCACATAATCTCAGGTTGCTCAATCCGGCTCCTTAGATGACGGCAGCCACCATGGGTGTTAAGCGGCAGGGTGAAGGCCTATCTCTGGAACACAGGCTATCTAACTTAATTCTCATTTCTTCTCCTCACTCCTCTCTTTTCCTTCTCTTCTTTCATTTTTCTCCAGGGCAAGGAATTTTTAGCTCCTCTACTGAAGGGAAACCAGCGCTTAATAATCAAATACTCATGTGTATTTTATTCAAATGTCATGACTTTTAAAGATTATTTTCTTGCTTTATTAAATATTACCAATATTTAAGAGATAAACACACAGATGAGAATGCTATAGTAAAGAATTCTGACTTTTATAAGAGAATTGAGAAGCTGCTAAGACATTGCCAGATATTATCTTCAGTGATGCGCCTCATCTTTATCCCAGGACTCCAGCTAACAGGAAGCCAAATTGCTACCACAAAGGTAGAAACCGCCCCCCTCCCCCCCGCCCCCCCCCCCCCGCCACTGAATCCTTTTATTAAAGCAACAACAAAGAAGCATCATTTGCAAAACCACTCAGGCATCCAGGCTTGCTGATGTCCCAGGGTGCCCTCACGCAGCCCCTTCTGAACAGTTTCTAATGGTGCCTTTTCTGCCTTCTATAGTGTACAATCTGGAAGTTCTGTTTTACTGTGGCCATGTTCACATCCAGGGCTATATCCAGGGTCCATGTCTGACCACAGGCTGATCTCTCAGGACCAAATCTTAACTTTTTAAAATCAAAGACCAAGATCTTGCTTCGATGAAATCAGGGACCATTGAATGCCCGGGTCTAACCTAACCAGAGCCACACTTTCTCCCCATAAATCTTTGTGTCCCTTAAATCTGTGTCCACTCAAGCCCCCACACTCTAAGAAGACGGGAAGCGGGCCTCTGAACACAGTGGTTTCTCTGAGATGGTAACCCCGACATACAAGCAGCATAAGGCCATGAGGGTGGTATTACTGTCAGTAGCTCCAGGCCTTGATGGGTGACTTAGATACCTGAAGTTCCCCCATCTCTACACCATGCTCATTATCCTTCTCCCCAAAAGATTAGCCTTTTGCACAAACACTGTGGTCCCCCTCCAGAGCCCCAGCCCACAAAGTGCTCAGGAATGAGACAAATCTTCTGTGTTTGAAGTCAGCAATGACATACGTTGTGTTATTACCTTGATTTCCAGGCCTCCTCACTGCTATAGGGACATCCTCACCTCTGGGTCTTGACTGAGTCGTCTGAGAAAGGACAGTCTCCTAGCTGAGCCCAGGTCTGTGAGCATCTGCTGGTCTCTCCCACACTTTAGGGTTCTCCAAGCCCTCTTTCTCATGTTTGGGGTCTCTCTGTGGGTAACATTCTTCTGGGAAACATCTGGATTCTCTCAGCAACACAGAAGAGGGCTCTATGCCCTAAGTCTAGTTCATCTGCTAGGCAGCCATCGTCTTCCCCTAAGCCCAAGCTCCTTGGAAGCGGCTGGGCCTCCCCTTCTAGGGCAGTTCGGGTTGCCCTAACAGATCCAGGTGACAGCTAACTGCAGCTCCCTCTGCCGCAGCAGGCTTAGCAGGCATGTTCTTCTTTCGAGGAAATCCTTTTGTAACAAAACCCAGCAACACAGATTATTCTCCTGTGCAAACTCTTAAGAAGGTATCCATGCCTTCTTCTTCTCATTTCTCTGCAGCACATCCTTCAAGTCTCCTAGCAATGTAATAGATAGAATGTTTAAACTCAGACTATGGTGGTGCCCAGTCTTTATTCTATATCCTCAGCTGCACCTGGACATAGGCCTTAATTCTAGCATAAGCTTTTCTCTAAGTACAAGCATGTGTCCCGCAAAGAATCTGAGAGATCCCAGGTGGCCCATAGCATAGAAAGTACAAATATCAGCGATAAAATTCATGGGAAGAATTTTATTTCGCTACAATTACGTTTAATTTCTATTTAGAGTCCCCATTCCTCCAGTGGTAGAACTACCCATTGCCCCTCATATGGCATTTCTTAAGGCTCCTATAATAGACACAGCATAAGGGAAGGTATTTGGCTCCAACCTCCACTATCTTTATACAGAACAGATAAAACTCTATGGGGAAGAATAGCAGGAAAAAAATCTGTTTCCTTTTATTGACATGTAGTGAGATATTTTAAATAAAAAGAAAATTGGGATTGGGGTGAGGGCGTACTGTAAACATTAACTAATCTCCATGTATACTGAAAAACCTTGAAAGCTATGTGTCGAGAAATCACAGACTAAATTAAATATATAAGCTATGTGGAACATTTTAACTTCCTGGGTGAGTGGTTACTAATAGGAAAATAGTAAATCATGACAGAAATAATTAGAATAGATCACTGCTGTAATGTGGATTGTTACTGCATCAACAAACTCATAACTCAGATCAAACCACGGAGTCTGGAGGGTAACAACTGTGAATAGAAAGAACCATGTGTAATTTTGTAAAGTTATAAAATGATATTCTACTACCACAGTGCTGTAAATGTCTTTGCAACCTGTATTGCCAATGGGACTGAGCTAGGGAAACTGGAGAGATTAGCTGAACATGGCCAGCACCTACCTGCGATCTGTAAACCTACGATATACATCTTGGCCCAGAGGAAGAGAGAGCTGGACATGGTAACATTTTGAGAAGGTTTGGCCATTGGGCTGCTGAAAGCTAGAGCAGATACTGAACCTAGGATTACCCACTGATCACACTCCATACGTCTCCTCAAAGACTTTTCTGTGGAAAATTAAGCCCCATGAGATTCTCCTTGAAAAGCCTATGTGGCCAAACCTGTCCAGGGAGCACTGATGACAACAAACCTGTAGGGCCTGGCAGAGCTGCTGTGATGTAAAACCTGACCTACATCATTCAACCCAGTGCCTGCCAGACAGATGACAGCACACAGCCCAGTATTACTCTTTCTTGTTCCTCTTATTAACATCCTGTAGAGATGATTATCCTGAGCACCACAATGGGAATGCTGGTTAAATCTACATCTCAAGATGTAGAGACAAATCTTTCTCCTTTTCCTAGTCAATTTTTTTACATATTTGACCTGTAATCATTGTATAAGCATTGTATAACTTTGAGCAGAGGGAGGACCAGTGGTTGGATTAATGTGAAGGACATCTTGGTGGCTTCCTAGTTTGGGCAATTAAGAGTAAAGCTGCTATAAACATCTATGTGCAGGATTTTGTGTGGACATAACTTTTCAACTCCTTTGGGGTAAATACTAAGGAGTGTGGCTGCTAGACCATATGGTAAGAGTATGATTAGTTTTGTATGAAACCCACCAAACTGTCTTCCAAAGTGGCTGGAGCATTTTGCATTGCTACCAGCAATGAAGAAGGGTTCCCGTTGCTTCACATCCTTGCCAGCATTTGCTGTTGTCTGTAGTATGGATGTTGGCCATTCTAATGGGTATGTAAGAGAACATTTGTAATAAAAATACCTAGGAAGGGTGCTAGCAGGGGAAACAGCCTTTTCCCATCTAGTGAGTAAAAATATTATTTGGTGCAGCCTTTGTATAAAAAACGTGGTCACATGTGTCGAAAGACTGAACATACTCATTGGTATTGACTCAGGAATTCTATCTCTAGGAAATTAGCTACAGGAATAGGGATTCACACACACACACACACACACACACACACACACCACACATGAACATGGACACATATCTTTCACATAATTGTTTACAAAAGCAAAAAGGCATAATAAAAATGTTGAACTAAGAAGATTAACTAAAATATTATATAATAATACAATAAAATCTGGACCACCATTACAAGGCCTATTCTGGAAGAACATTTTTGTTAAATTAAAAGGACAGGTTATATTTCAGAATGACCTGTGATCTATTATAGAATACTAGAGGCCCGGTGCACAAAAATTTGTGCACTCGGGGGGGAGGGGGGGTCCCTCAGCCCGGCCTGTGCCCTCTCGCAGTCTGGGACCCCTCGGGATATAACGACCTGCTGACTTAGGCCTGCTCCCAGGTGGCAGAGGGCAGGCCCAAACCCTAGGTGCAGCCCCTGGTCAGGCTCAGAGCAGGGCTGATTGGGGAGTTGGGGCGCCATCCCCTGTCATGCACATAGCAGGGCGGATCGGGAGGTTGTGATGCCACCCTCAGTCATGCTCAGGGTAGGGCCGATTGGGGGGTTGGGGCACCACCCCGTCACACTCAAGGCAGGGTCGATGGGGAGGTTGCGGCGCCACCCCCTGTCACCCACAGAGCAGGGCCAATCAGGGGGTTGGGGCGCTGCCACTGTCACACTCAGGGCAGGGACGATGGGGAGGTTATGGCTCTACCCTGTCACACACAGAGCAGAGCCCGTGAGGGGAGGGGGGGTTGGGGCGCTGCACCCTGTCACACACAGAGCAGGGCCAATCAGGGGGTTGGGGCGCCATAGCCTGTCACAAACAGAGCCGCATGGTGATCAGGGGGTTGGGGAGCTCCCCCCTATCAGGGACAGAGCAGGACTGATCAGGGGGTTGGGGTGCCTTCCCCTGTCATGAACACAGCAGGGCAGATAGGGAGGTTGTGGCCCCGCCCACTGTCACACACAGAGCCGCAGGGCAATCAGGGGGTTTGGGTGCTCCCCCCTGTCACACTGATCCCGGTGCCAGGAGGCCTCTCAGCTCTGCTGATCCCGGTGCTGGGAGGCATATTACCCTTTTACTATATAGGATAGAGGCCTGGTGCACGGGTGGGAGCCGGCTAGTTTTCCCTGAAGGGTGTCCTGGATCAGGGTGGGGGTCCCCACTGGGGTGCCTGGCCAGACTGGGTGAGGGGATGATGGCTGTTTGCAGCTGGTCACACACCCTTCAGGGTGGGGGTCCCCACTGGGGTGCCTGGCCAGTCTGGGTGAGGGGCTGAGGGCTGTTTTCAGGCTGGCTGGTGACTGAAGCTCCCAACTGCTCCTTTTTTTCTTTTCTTTTTTTATTCTGGGCCAGCTTTAGCTCTGGCTCCAGCTCTGAGGCCTCCACTGCTGAAAGCAGGTATCTGGTTTGTTTGGGTTCTATAATCGAAACACTGTTTCAACTCCAGCTCTGAGATCCCGGTGGGCTGAAAGCAGGTTTTGGGGGTTTTGTTTAGCTTCTATATTTGTAACAATGTTTTAAACTGCAAGCTCAGAGGCCAGCAAGGCAGGCGGGGAACGTTGGAGTCCTCTGTCACTGAAGGAAGCAAGCCTCATGTTCGCTTAAAGCTGCCTGGCTGCCAGCCGCCATCTTGGCTGACAGTTAATTTGCATATCACCCTTATTAGCCAATGGGAAGGGTGGTGGACGTATGGCTAATTACCATGTTTCTCTTTTATTAGATAGGATTATTATCTCCAGATGATGGTATTATAAATGATTTCTTTTTTTTCTCTATTTTTCAACATTTCAACATTAAACATGTGTTACCTTTTCATTCATTAAATTAAAGAAGTACATCAGATTCAGGTACAAAAGAGGATTTAGAACACTAGTGCTGACATTACATTTTTGATAGCTTTTAAAAATAACTCTTGTAATGTTTTGGTCATGTTTAAAGGTCTATTTTTAAGTTTCTTTTTGGAGAATTGGGTTATACAGCTTGAAAGAGAAGTAAAGTTTTGGGAACCAATACGAGATTGACTCAACCCTAGATTTTTAGGTGATATATATTTTAGGACAGTTTACAGTTTCAGAAATCAACAATATAAGACTAATATAAGTGAAATTCATTACAGCAGACATACTTTCTCTTCCAAACATAACATGTTTTAACCACACTAGCAGGCTACATCGAAAGAAATATTTTTATATAAAGTAATTTTTATTTCTTTCAATGAAAATGATCTCCATTTCATTTCAGTCTATTGTAGCCTTCAATTATCATGTACAGCTTCTTAAGGAAACCCTGGAAAAAGGAGAGAAGGGAAGAGAAGAAACAACTACCTTGGGATTAAAGAGCAAAGAAAATAAAAGCCTGAGCCTCTTCTGACAGAGCAAGCATTTCCTTCAGCCTTCAACCAATGTCTAAATACAAGTGCTTCAAGGCGGTCGATCTCCATTTATTCTCTCTTCTCTGTAAAACCGTTTTTCTTCTGGAATCTCATTAAATCACATGAACAGCTGCACTGAGTTGTTATGGCAACAGGAATTTTAAAAGTAAATTAATTTTTCTACAAGGAGTTATGAAGACCAGGTGAGGGTGGCCTTGAATCATAATGGTTCCTCTCTGCACCAAGAGCACTCTGGTCCCCACTGACTTACAAGAGCCCCGAGGGAAGGAAACATCCTTAATTTATGGTCACCTCTTAACAATTCTTACAGAAAAAGTGACCATAAAATGTGGTGGCTTTATTGCAAATTTATATATTCCATTTTAATCCTCCATAAAATCATGACTGGAGAGTTATTCATTTCTGATAATCTTCTACAACAAAAGAAGTTGTAGTCCTGATAGTTTCTCTTGTGAGATGATGATAAATTCCTAAAGAGCTTTACATTATGGAAAATGTTAAGCTTTTACTTTCAGAGAAAGGAGTAAGAAAAAGTTTCAACATAAACTGACATTAGAACTGAGCCATCGCACAGATGAACAAATAATGAGGCACTGGGCTTCGTGGGTACAGAGAAGGGAAGGTTATGCTATTCCTCTCTACAAGTCCATTCAAACTCTTGGTAGTTTGGGATTTTTTAGGCTCATATTTCTCAGGGTGACCTTTTTAAAAAAATACCATTCCATCCGGCTGGCATGGCTCAATAGTTGAGCATTGACCTATGAACCAGGAAGTCATGGTTCAATTGCTGGTAAAGAGAACATGCCCCTTAGGTGGCTTGATCCCCAGAAGGGGGCATGCAGGAGGCAGCCAATCAATGATTCTCTCTCATCACTGATATTTCTATTTCTCTCTCCCACTCCTTTCTTTTCTGAAATCAATAAAAACATATTTTAAAAAATAAAAACACTATTCCTAGAAAAGTATTCTGTGGTCAGATAAATATGGGCTATGGTCCATAATACAGGCCCCTCCCTTAGAATCACACACAGAGCAATTCAGCAGGTTAAAAGCACTGTCAAACCCAGCTGGAAAGAATTTATTTGAATTGTGTTTAACTCAGTATTTCACAGCATTTTTTGTCATTGAACCTATTTTTAAATATCTTCTTAGTTTTTATAATACTTATTAACATCAGGTAAATACATTTTGAGAAATACTCCTTAGATTGAAATTTTGAGGTCAAAATTAATGATAACTAAGTATGGCTACTGTATTCAAAAGATCATTTCAAATTTAGGAATATTTGTTTCCTTTATACCAATTTCTAGTGTTAACAGAACCATTACCTCTTCTCCCTCCTTCATCTAAAAATACTTATTATATGTCATACACTGACCTCAAAGCTTTGCACATGTCAGGCCATAGAATCTGGCTTCTCCTCTTTACTGGTACAGAATACACACGTGTGCTTGTACATATAGGGGCACACACATGTGCAGGCATGTACAGGCATGTACTCACACATGAAAGTACACACACTCATACACACATACTCCATGAGAAGGGAGAGTGATGAAGGCAATGTTTATATCCAAGCAGCACAAGTCAGGACAGAGAGAGTCCTCACTAATCCTAGAAGGCAGGTGTACAGAATGCAATCTGGGATTTCTGGAAATGAAACTGAAGCAGCAAAGACAGCAACAGCAGAGCAAATGGAATGGCTGAGATGCGAAGCAGAGTCCCGGGAAGAGGAGGAAGGGATAAAATGAGGCTCCTGCCTTCTGCCAGGAATCCACAAATCACTTGGAAGTGGCTGGGAGACAGATCACCTTTATGGGTTTGCAAGCTGCCATAGAGGTGTTAGCGGAAGGAAACTAGCCAAAAAAAAGATGAGGAGGAGGAAGAGGAGGAGGAGGAGGGGGAGGGGGAGGGGGAGGAGGGGGAGGAGGGGGAGGAGGGGGAGGAGGGGGAGGAGGGGGAGGAGGGGGAGGAGGAGGAAGAAGGAGGAGGAAGAAGGAAGGAGGAAGGAGGAAGAAGGAAGGAGGAAGGAGGAAGGAGAAAGAAGGAAGGAGGAAGGAGGAAGGAGGAAAGAGGAAGGAGGAAGGAGGAAGGAGGAAGGAGGAAGGAGGAAGGAGGAAGGAGGAAGAAGGAAGAAGGAAGAAGAAGAAGAAGAAGAGGAAGAAGAAGAAGAAGAGGAGGAGGAGAAAGGACCAGTGGGCCATTTTACTCCACATAAGAACATGTAGCTTCAGGATTTCTACAATATTTTTCTTAGAATCAACCCTGGTCATATGTCCTTGTTTAAATTTATACCCAGCAGGTTGTGACTTTCAAAGAAAGCTAATATGAAATAACTTGGATAAGCACCAAACTAGTAGTAGAAAGAGTTGTTTCCCACAATTACCTATCTATAAACATTTAAAATGGATAAATAAAATTAACCCTCACGCACACACTTTTTGAGGCAACTGGGCAAAAATATTAAAAAATAGGTGGTGTAAAGAAGTATAGATCAGAGGACAGCCTGGCACCCAACCTGCACTGTCCGGGAGCTGCCACAGTGGCCTTGGTGTCCTGGAGTGAAGAAGAGTGAAGAAGTGGGTGGGGAGGAAGGAAGCACCCTTGGAGGTGAGGAGCAGAAGGCAGCATGTCAGGAGCTCGCATCAGGTGAAGAGGAGCAGACCGAGCCAGGCCAGTCCCCGTGACCTGGGAGCAGAAGCAGACATAGGCAGACAGGGCACTGTGCCAGCTTAGACAGCATGTGGAGTTACTGAACAGCAATATTAGGGGGCTCGCTGTCTACAGGGCACTCTGCTAGGGGGAAGGAAGAAATGCCTAACTCACAGAAAGAAGTGAGTCCAGCCTCACAGGTCATTTAACAGTACAGAGCAGTGGGGACGACAACATGATCTGGACAAAGTTCCATGGCTGGTGTGATTTGGGAAAATGTTGATGTGGGACTGAGTCTCAAACACTCTCATGACATCTGCAGAAACACACTTCAGAAAGAGATGCATTACATTCTGTAGCACAGATAAATTTTCCATTCTATGGTTATTCGTTATCCAACAAAATGAAATTTAGAACTTAATCTCATGGATACGCATTGAGTACGTTGCTTATGGTGGTGGCACACGAGTCTCTGTGTTCAGGGTTAGCTGACCCAGCAGAGTGTGGGAAGGGGCTGTGGAGAGCTCGGATCAAAGGAGGGGTGGTTATCAGAGCCAGGAGACATGGGGGTGTGCTGGGACATTCTTGGTGGAAGATGTGGTCTTTGCGGGGCTGTTGGTGGGAGGAGAGAAAGGCTGGGGGATGTGCCCCAAATACAGAAAACTCAGCAGTGGAGGCCGAGACCAGGAAGTAGGGTGTGGGGTGCAGCAATGGCTGTTAGTCAGAGCCGGGGAGCTCTTGCACAAAATGGGAGGGGGAACTGGATGGGGAACCAGGCTACAGGAAAGACCCACACCAGACAAGAGTTAGCTTATCTTCAGAAGGCAAAACAGGTTGTTGGGAAATTTGTGAGTCAGAAAGGGGCAGCATCAGTTGTGTCGGGACCCAAAGACTTTTAATTTAGTCCCAGACACCTGGATAAACCAGAAAATGGGTACCTGGCATCAGAGGAATAGCCAGAAAGGTGGGGGAGCGGTATACGGTCCCACACAGTGAGAGTGGAAATGGCTCCTTCATCCTTGTTTATTTTACTCATAAGAGAAAGTTATTGCTATTACCACTTCCTACACACTAATTTTTCTTTTAAATCTCTGCTTGGGTTAAACATTACATGGCTTGTAATGAGCACAGTGAAAGGCTTTGCTCTTATTATGGTAATCTGAAATAACAAATATGGAACAACAAAACAGCCCAGACAATAAAAATAATGGTTAACCCACCTAACTAGCTCTGTGGCCAAATTATATTTTTATAAATTACGGTTCTGATGGAGGTAGACATGCTCATAGGTTCCTTGCTAACAAGGTCACCGATTTTAATGTGAATATTTTCCGCAGCTGTTGCTCTCACACCTCGAGAGGGAAGCGGCTCCAGCTATGTAGGGCAAGGCTGGGAATGCTAATGAGTCAAACAGATTGATCCAAAATAGAAACATAAACCTCCAATTCATAAGGACATGACGGTTACGAAACAAGCGCTGAGGAGAAAGGATCTGTGTTCAGGAATTCAACACTGCAACATTGCCTGAATATTTGCCATAGTTCTTGACCAAGGCTTGGCAAACCCGTTTGCTGTAAATAGAGGGACAGGGGGAAAGGTTACAAGAGACCATTCCATAAACATGAGTTGCACTTTTAGAAGACCCAACAAAGAATACATTGAAAGCATGCTTCATTTCCTCTTTACTAGAATTATTATACAGAGAACCTATCGGCAGCCACATGACGTGCTATAGGACAAAGTGAAATTTAGAATTCACAGTGATACAAGTTGTACTAAGTAATGAGTTCAACAGAAATTTCACTTGAAGATAAGATTAAGTCATCCTTTACTATTTTCTGTTAAAGTAGAGATGAGGTAAACTTTAATAACATTCCTAAGTGATAAATGTTTATTTCTTTCATGTGCTTCCCCATTTCCTGTGTACTGAAATCCTAGAATTGGAGCTCACTGTAGGGTATAAAGAAGGTACAAAGTGCAATCACAGGGGCCACAGAAGGAAAGGGGCTGCACACCAGGCACAGGAAAACACAGTTTGCACAAGGACAGTTTCCATGGAGGTCCAGGCGTGGAAGGTCAGGAGCTTTCAGACTACAACTTCAAAGGACACTGGGGTATAATGAGAATGTCACCAAACTCCTACAAAGGTGCAGTTTGAATGTTTCCATTATACTATCGGAGGTAATGAATAGAGGGCCAGGGCTCATAGAGCTGCTCAGCTCCATCCAAGTCTTTGCTTGGGAATGTCATTGAGATACTAGTTCTCAAACCAATTCCCTAGTATTCAGCAGAAAAAGTTCAAAAAAATCATAGAAGCAAAAATCAACGCTTTTACATATCCAGGTAACAGATGTGAGATGGCTATTTCTAGGAGCCAGGCTTGATTCTTTGGTGTTTTTTACATGGTACGTATTTACTTGTACAAAGTCTCTATAAATGGTCCCAAATCTACTGAAAGAAAGGCATGCACATTGAGAGTCCAGCAACTCCTTCAGATAGTAGGTTTGCATTTTTAAAAAATTAGCTTAAAGACTTGTGAAAGAACGGAGACAAATGAAGATGATCGCAATGATCTGAGGGAAGAATAAAGAGAAGGATGATTCTAAAATGCTAGCAATGATTTACCTAATTAGTCTTTGACAGCTTGAAATGTGTCCTAAAGGAAAAAGTACTGCAGCAACCTGGGAGTTGTGTGTGAACAAGAAAAGCGAGATTAATGAACTGTAGGCACATAAGCAGCATCTACCTGGATTATATAATTACAACTAAAACGACTTGGTATTTCAGGACCTTCAAAAGGTTTCTTAGAACTAAATTTTATTAATAAAGCCTACTTTGAGTTTTGCATTACACTAATTATTTTACTTATAGGGGACTTTTAAAAAATTATAAGACTCTTTTTCTGATTTGGTAACAGAGGCAAAGTAAGTTAAAGGAACGTAAAAAAAAAGTCAACAATCTGTTTCAACTTAACATTCAAAAGGGGAGAGATTTGTGTCCTCGGCAGATTTTAAGAGATTTAAATAGGGCCATTTATGTTCAGCTCAATTAAGCTACTGATCATTCCATTCTTATAGCAGTAAAGTGTCCTTCAAACCATTATTACTTTACAGCATAAAACAGCCTGGGCAGTCCAAGCTTTCATTCTGAACCTTGCATGGCCCATGCAGAGATTATTAACCTGGGCCCAGTTCTTCTATTAGATAAGTGGGCTTGATGGTCTAGATTTGCTCCTACATAAAGCAAAAAGAGAAAGCTAGATTACTCACAGTGGGGAAAAAAAAAACACAGAAAAAAATCGATTTAAAAAAGGGAACTTTACAACTGCAAGTCTTGGGACATGAAGGGAAGGGAAGGGAAGGGAAGGGAAGGGAAGGGAAGGGAAGGGAAGGGAAGGGAAGGGAAGGGAAGGGAAGGGAAGGGAAGGGAAGGGAAGGGAAGGGAAGGGAAGGGAAGGGAAGGGAAGGGAAGGGAAGGGAAGGGAAGGGAAGGGAAGGGAAGGGAAGGGAAGGGAAGGGAAGGGAAGGGAAGGGAAGGGAAGGGAAGGGAAGGGAAGGGAAGGGAAGGGAAGGGAAGGGAAGGGAAGGGAAGGGAAGGGAAGGGAAGGGAAGGGAAGGGAAGGGAAGGGAAGGGAAGGGAAGGGAAGGGAAGGGAAGGGAAGGGAAGGGAAGGGAAGGGAAGGGAAGGGAAGGGAAGGGAAGGGAAGGGAAGGGAAGGGAAGGGAAGGGAAGGGAAGGGAAGGGAAGGGAAGGGAAGGGAAGGGAAGGGAAGGGAAGGGAAGGGAAGGGAAGGGAAGGGAAGGGAAGGGAAGGGAAGGGAAGGGAAGGGAAGGGAAGGGAAGGGAAGGGAAGGGAAGGGAAGGGAAGGGAAGGGAAGGGAAGGGAAGGGAAGGGAAGGGAAGGGAAGGGAAGGGAAGGGAAGGGAAGGGAAGGGAAGGGAAGGGAAGGGAAGGGAAGGGAAGGGAAGGGAAGGGAAGGGAAGGGAAGGGAAGGGAAGGGAAGGGAAGGGAAGGGAAGGGAAGAGAAAAAGGCATACTACTCAAAGCCATCCCAGAAGAATTCTTATGTTGAATTTAAGGGAGTAATTGATGACCCTCACTGGTCAAAATTAGTCATGCCATTGCTATAACACCAAGGTAAGTGGTGATGTGAGATTGGTGTGTATATATTAGTATTAAGCAAATGTTTGTTTCCATCTAACCAGTATTTACCCTGGGTCTCAGCGTGTCAGGCACTAAGGGAACACAGGTGAAAAGAGGCATGTCCAGTCTGCCAGGAACTCTTAGGCCAGTTTAAAACTTCTGTCAAAACAGTGAGAGGAAAATTTTCTTTCTAGCAATGCCCAACTCAAAATAATGAGGCATAATACGAATTAAATATATGAAAAACATATATACTAAATAAAAATCTGTTTGAAAATATTGTAGACCTACCGAGGTTGAGTCGCTTGATTTCACAAATGAAAATACAGGATATCCACTTGAGTTTCAGATAAACAACAAATTTTAATATATGTCCCATACCAGGGACATACTTGTACTAAAAGTTATTTATTGCTTACCTGGCATCCAAATGTGATTAGGCAGCCTATAATGTTATATATCTGTATTTGTACCAGAATGCTTTTCATTAAATGCTCTAACAATAAGTGTTAGCCAGAGCAAGCAGCTGGCACTCTGCCTTCAGAGTGACTTGGTGCAAGTACTGTGGAAAACTCATTGGCGCTATCTGCAAAATTCTAACACACTCACATCCTATGACTCAGCAGTTCCACACCTGGATGTGTACCCGGCAGAAATGTGCACGTATGTCACCAAAAGGCAGGGCAGGTTCATAGCATCAACCTATGAACCAAGAGGTCACGGTTGATTCCTGGTCAGGGCAAATGCCTGGGTTGTGGACTTGATCCCCAATAGGGTGCTTGCAGGAGGCAGCTGATCAATGATTCTCTCTCATCACTGATGTTTCTATCTCTCTCTCCCTCTCCCTTCCTCTCTGAAATCAATAAATTATATATATATATAATATATGTATATATATTACATATATATATATATATATGAATGTGCATAGCAACTTTTCTCATAACTCCAAAATGCAAATAATGCAAATGTCCAGTAATAGAAGACACGTAGAACTATATACAGCAACAAGCGAACACATTATAAATGCACAGCAACACAAGTTACCAAGAAGCCAGAAAAAATGGTTTATATACCACATGGTTTTATGTATACAAAGTGCAAGATGATATAAATAAATCAGGGTGTTAGAGATCTGGAATAGAAGTCACCTTTTGGGAGCAAAGTGAGCCTAATGACAAGAAAGGGTCATTTCTCTCTGTGGTTATGTTCTCTGTCTGCATCCAGAAGGGAGTCATACTGGTGTACTCACATTGTGATAATTCATCAAGATGTACACTTAGGATTTGGGCATTTTTTCTGTATGTTTTCATATTTACCATTTTAAAGAGTATTTTTAAAGTGCTTAAAAAATGAGCTTTACTTATCTGTAAAAAAAATCCAATTAGAGATACAGAAATTATGAGGTGATAGAGCTATATCAGTTAGGGTTCCACTAACAAACAGAACCAAGAGGATTAATATGAGATGTATATATATATATATATATACACATAGATAGATAGATAGATAGATAGATAGATAGATAGATAGATGGTGACACACACATACAGGGTGGGGAAAAAGTAGGTTTATAGTTGTGAGTACATAAAGCAGAGTTTATTCTTATATTCTTATATATTAATTATTGTATTCTTTTTGCATATGGACTGTAAATCTATTCTTGCCCCACTCTGTATATGTATGTATGTGTGTGTGTGTATATGTGTGTGTGTGTATATAATGTATATTACATGACTTATGTATTTGATTTGCTATGATTGATTGTAATAAATTGGCTCATGGAATTAAGAAGGAGTCACTTTTTGTGGGCCAGGAGATGAAGACCCAGGAGTGTCAATGGCACATGAAGACTGCCTGCTGGCAGAGTTCCCTCTTGTTCAAAAGGGCCAGTTTTTTAAGTCTGTTTTAGTCTCCATTAGGGAGAGCAATCTACTTTATTCTGTGTCTACCAATTTAAATGTTAATTTCCACTCATAAATACCCTCCTAGTTGACACATAAAACTGAGCATCACAACAGCACACAAGTAATAAAGAAAGAAAGAAAAGAAGTCGCTGGCATGGTACACTGTGAAGCATTGATTCCTATGGACTCTAAGATGAACTCCAGAAATAATACTTCCAAACCAAGTCATTCTTAGAAATGCAAAGCTTTTATGCAGCAATTCTAATGTTACTTAGATGTGTTACCAAAGTTAATATCTTCATTTATCCATATACCATACAGTACAGAAATAACTTTCATCTATTTAAAATATATATATATATATTAAATAGTACAGTACAGAAATAACTTTCATATATTTAAAATACACGCGCACGCACACACACACACACACACACACACACACACACACACACACTAGAGGCCCGTTGCAGGAAGATTCCTGCAAGAATAGGGCTTCCTGCGGCCGGAGCGAAGCAGAGAAGGGAGGACACCTGCCGAGGCGGGCTCCACTCCCGCCTCTGCCACCCCACTTGCTTCCCTCCCGTCTCTGCTGCCCCGCTTGCTTCTCCACAGCTTCACTCCCTTCTGCAGCGCTTGGCTTCCTTCTATGTTGTTTTCAGTCTTCTCTCTCGCACCTGCATATGCAAATTAACTGCCTCATTGTTAGGTTAATGTGCATACTCATCTGATTGGCTGGTGGGCATAGCGGAGTGACACAAATTTATATGTTTCTCTTTTATTAGTATAGCTATATTGCATCCTACCTGTACTCTCATCCTGCCTGTTTGGGATTTTGGGGGCATCATTCCATTTCATAGATTGTAATCAGAATAGTACTTTCAAATCTAAGTTCACATTTATTCACATTAGTCCCTCTTCAGTTCTCCTCTGCCCACACATAAAAATGCCCAAACTCTTTAGAAAAACCTTTGAGTACCTCCTTTTCCTTCTCACCCTCTTCCTAACAACACCCTCACCACTTTGTGGGCTCCCCTCTCTTTTCTTTATTTTACACATTATGCAACCTCTTTCTTCCACTTACTGGGTCCCTGACATGTTCTGCTTTCTAATCTCCATGTTTTTAATCATGCTTTCTTGCCTGCTTCCTAATTCTGGAATTGGCCATTCCTACTCTGCCCCCTTTCCACCTGAGCTCTATGTGATGTTAGGAAATAGACCTGGAATTAAGCATGAAGTGCCCACTCAAGCCCCACAACTTAGCTGCCTGACCCTGAGCAAACTTCAACTGTTAATATCAAGGCTCACACTAGGAAATGGATCACAGAGGTAGTTGGCAAACACCTGTACTTCATACTGACTTGTAAGTTTCTTCTGTCTTTTAAGAATGCAAATGAGTGTAAGGGTACACAGTAAAAACTTCCTCCACCCTGTCTGTACTCCTCTCCAGAGGCAACCGATATTATCAGATACTCATTTAATGTTTCTGAGCTATCTTATTTGTATACCAAAAGACAAAATATTTTCTCCTTTCTTGAACAAATGGTGACATACTATATATACTGGATGTCCCCCTAAAATGTATACAAACTTTAACAGCTGATAGCTAAATTTTGAAAATGAAATGTATTTTAATAAACACTACTTAAAGTATATTTGATATTTTGCATATTGTTTTTTGTCACTTAACAGTACAAAACTAAGAGGAAATTCCATACTTCTACAAAAAGAGTCTAACCATTCTTTATAGCTTCATAGTATTTCACTGTATGAATTTTCCTAACATATTTAAGTTCTGACCTAATGATGGAACAGTTAGGTTATTTTTAGCCTTTTGCTGTCACCTACAATGCTGCAATAAATAATTAATTAGATCATCTGCTTCATGTGTGTGCATTACATCTAGTAGGTAAATTCTTAAAAGTGGAAATGCTAGGTAAAATGGTATACACTTGTAACTTTGATGCTATTGTCAAATTTCATTTGATATAGGTGTGTCAATTTATGATCTACCAGGGATGTTTGAGAGTTTCTATTGCCTTCACACATTTGCCAATAGAATAAGTATTAAACCTTTTGTTCTTTGATAATATGATTGGATCAAACTATCTCCATGCATTTTTAATTTGCAGTTTAATTAATATAAATGAGCTTGAGTATGTTTTCATTTATTTAAGATCTGTTTGTATTTCCTACCTTCAAACTATCTGATCACAGAAGTTGCCCTTTTATCTACTGAATTGTTTGCATTTTCTTAGCAATTTTAGATGTCCTTTATATATTTACTGGAGACCTGGTGCACGAAAATTCATGCACTCAGGGGGGGTCTCTCAGCCCAGCCTGCACACTCTCACAATCTGGGACCCCTTGGGTAGGGTCCAGTCCCATTGCAGCATGGCTCTGGTCCCCTGGGCCTACAGGCCGGTTGGGAGGGACCAAGAGGCCAGTCCGATTGCAGAATGGCTCCTGTTCCCCAGAGCCTGAGGGATCAAGATTCCCAGATCACAGCATGGCTCTGGTTCCCCAAGAGTCTGTGGGAGTAGGGAGGGGCCAAGAGCCAGTCCTATGGCATCATGGCTCTGGTTCCCCGGAGCCTGCGGACTAGGGGAGGGACCAAGAGGCCAGTCTGATGGCAGCATGGCTCCATTCCCACAGCTCCCTCCCATCGCCAAGCCGCAGGCAGCCGGGGCCCACAGCACCCTCCCACTGCCATGCCCCTGGCTGCTGGGACCCAGGACCGACTTCTGCCATGCCACCGGGACCCAGGATTGACCTCCGCCACGCCAGCCAGGACCCTAGCCTGGTATTTGGTTGTCTGTCCGGATGTTTCGGTCATGATGGACCCTGGCTCTTTATATATTAGGATGAAAAGAGCCTTTTGGAATATGAGTCACAAATGTTTCTTTATTGGCATTTTGACTATAGTAGTTTTTAACATATTGATAGTTTTTGTTTCATGTGGCACAATTCAATAATCTTTTTTTCCATAGCTTTTAGGTTTTATGCTGTATTAAAGAGTCTTCCTCATTCCATGATTATTTTAAAAAAAATCTTCCCATGGTCGCTTCTTACTGATTTTTAAAATATTTTTTATTTATGTCTTGGATTCATCTCAAATTTATTCTGTTCTAAGGCATGAGGTTTGAATTCAAATTTATCTGTGAAGGGCATTAAGAAGTCTCATAAACTAACTCATGAAAACAGTTACTTTTTTTGCAATTATTTTACTAATTGTCATTTGAAAAAATACAAAATTTCTCAATTCAGCTATAAACTTGGTAGCACTTTTAAATGTAAAGAAGCAGAGTAATAGACATCTGTAAGATAATTTACCTCACATATAGATTTCTGGTCTCCTGTTTATAATATAATACTCCCTCATCCACAGACACATTCCCGATAGCCGCCAGGAGTTGGGGCTTGAGATCACTGTCACCTCTTCTATGCCAAAGTGTGCCTAATTCCAAGTCTCTCCCTTCCCCTGACATTATTCTATCATCTTTGAATATGATTTATGGTGCTATAAAAGGCAACCCTCATGTTATTTTATCCTGCATTCATAATGAGAAGGGGCAAAGGTATCTGAAGCAAGATTATTAAAGAAGAGCACTGACCCAGTGGCATCACAAAATCTCCAGGAAGAAACTTAATTATATCCAATTAAAAGCTGAATGCTCTCCTGTGATTTGAGCATATTAACACAATTCAAGGTTCAGCTCAAGGTTCTTGTCTTTATGTAAAACTCACCTCTGGAAACCTAAATGGCCCGTTGTGGTAAGATTTCTCCACTTGGAATGCCCAACTGACATAGGTAATCACTTCTGTTATTTTTGGATGTGGGCTACCACTGGAAAAGTTTTACTCTCCTAATTCATACAAATTGTCTGCTTTAGGCCTTTTCCACTGCAATTACCATATATAGTGTTTTTTTGAGTTTCCTTTAATTCTAACTTAAATGGACACACATATTGTCTAAGAATTCCGAACACTTTTATTATATACTAGAGGCCCGGTGCACAAAAATTTGTGCATTGGCAGGGACGGAGTGTCTCTCAGCCCCACTTGTGCCCTCTCACAGTCTGGGACCCCTCGGGAGATAAGGACCTGCTGGCTTAGGCCTGCTCCCCGGTGGCAGAGGGCAGGCCCAATCCCTAGGTGTCTGCACCACAGCCCCTGGTCGGGCTCAGAGCAGGGCCGATTGGGGAGTTGGGGCACCGCCCCCTGTCATGCACAGAGCAGGGCGGATCGGGAGGTTGCGATGCCACCCCAGTCACGCTCAGGGTAGGGCCAATTGGGGGGTTGGGGCGCCGCCCTCTGTCACACTCAAGGCAAGGTCAATGGGGAGGTTGCAGCGCCACCCCGTCACGCCACGCACAGAGCAGGGTGGATCAGGGGGTTGTGGCGCCACTCGTCACATACAGAGCCGGCCAATCAGGGGGTTGGGGCGCTGCCCCCTGTCAAGCACAGAGCAGGGCCCATCAGGGGGTTGGGGAGCTCCCCCCTGTCATGTACAGAGCAGGGAGGATCAGGGGGTTGGGGCACTGCCCCATGTTACCCACAGAGCAGAGCCAATCAGGGGGTTGGAGAGCTCCCCCCTGTCACACACAGAGCAGGGCCAATCAGGGGGTTGGGGAGCTCCCCCCATCAGGCACAAAGCAGGGCTGATCAGGGGGTTGGGGCACCTTCCCGTCACGAACAGAGCAGGGCAGATAGGGAGGTTGTGGCCCCGGCCCCTGTCACACACAGAGCCTCAGGGCGATCAGGGGGTTTGGGCAATGCTCCCTGTCATGCTCCTCCAGGGGCCAGGAGGCCTCGCAGCTCCACTGATCCCAGTGCTGGGAGGCCTCATGGCTCCGCTGATCCCGAGGCGTGAGGCCTCACGGCTCCACTGATCCCAGGGCGTGAGGCCTCACGGCTCCGCTGATCCCGGGTTCAGGAGGCCTCGCGGCTCCACTGATCCTGGTGCTGGGAGGCATATTACCCTTTTACTATATAGGATAGAGGCCTGGTGCACAGGTGGGGGTTGGCTGGTTTGCCCTGAAGGGTGTCCTGGATCAGGATTGGGGTCCCACTTGGGTGCCTGGCCAGCCTGGATGAGGGGATGATGGCTGTTTGCAGCTGGTCACACACCCTTCAGGGTGGGGGTCCCCACTGGGGTGCCTGGCCAGTCTGGGTGAGGGGCTGAGTGCCATTTTCAGGCTGGCAGGTGACTGAAGCTCCCAACCTCTCCTTCTTTTCTTTCTTTTTTTTTTATTCTGGGATTTATTTACCTTCTATGGCTGTCACTTGAGCTGAGAGCCGGCTTTAGCTCTGAGGCTTGGCTCCAGCTCTGAGACCTCGGCTGCTGAAAGCAGGTATCTGGGCTTTGTTTAGCTTCTATAATTGAAACACTGTTGCAACTCCAGCTCTGAGGCCCGGCTGGCTGAAAGCAGGTTTCTGGGGATTGTTTAGCTTCTATAATTGCAACATAGTTGCTTAGAGTGCAGCTCAGAGCTGGGTGGCGGCAGGTGGGGAACCTTGGCTTTCTCCATCACTGGAGCAAGCAAGCCTCCTGTTTGATTCAGCTGCCTGGCTGCCGGCCGCCATCTTTGTTGGCAGTTAATTTGTATATCACCCTGATTAGCCAATGGGAAGCATGTCAGAGGTATGGTTAATTACCATGTTCATCTATTATTAGATAGGATACTAGAGGCCTGTTGCACGAAGATACGTGCAATAGGCCTTCCTTCCCCTGGCAGCCGGCACCAGCTTTACTCCGGCACCTGGGACCCAGGCCTTCGGTCCAGCCGCAGTGGAGAAGCCAAACCTCTTAGGTCTTCAGTCGTCTTCAGTCTTCGCTGGGGCTGGAGCCTTCAGTCTTTGCTCCGTGCCTGCGTATGCTAATTAACCCACCATCTTTGATGGGTTAATTTGCATACTCATCCTGATTGGCTGGTGGGCATAGCAGAGTGACACCAATTTGCATGTTTCTCTTTTATTAGTGTAGATATGTATATACATATACATATAATTTTCATCTTAAAATATGTATTTGATGGTTGAAAAAGGATGTGAAAGTGGAGAAAACCATGGAGATGATTTTGGGGAGGGGGGGAACTACAAGCTCTATTTTGGTATATCATTTCTGAGACAGGAAGTCAGGGGTGCCTAGGCTGAAGATAGAGACTTAGAGCACATCCACATTAAGAGACTAGGGTTAAATAACTAAGAGAAAAGGTGAAGCTAGGAAACAGAGGAGGGCCAAAACTATGCTCTGGGGATGATAGAGGAGAAAGAGTCTGAGAGAAAGACACAAATCAGCTGGGGAAGCAAAGCCAGGCTCCAGGGGATTTGAGATGGGAAGTTGGTGGGAGAGTGGTCAGTTGTGTGAGAACAGGATAGGGAATGGCCCATGGGAATGGTGAGTTCTCAATGGTAATGGAGATTCAGGTCAGAATGAACAGGACAGTGGAGAAACTGGAGACAGCAAGATTAGACAAGTCATTCCAAAATAATTGAGTGATGGGGTGGGGAGAGGGGATGGGCAGGAGAGAAGAGGCACCTGAGGAAGGGCCATGTGATTTTTAAGATCTTACAGATAATGCAGACCAACAATAGAAAGGCGCAGGAGGACTGCTGGGTGGTTAGATATGACAACTATCAATTTGGGGGTATAAATTTACATGGAAGCCTTTGGGTGATTTTATTACTCAGTAAATAGCTGCTTGTGGGGCAGCTAAGGAGAAATGAGATGGTTGGGCTAACCAGAAATAGGGCTTTCCAGGAAGATAGGGAGCACGCCTTCTGTGAAAGAGAGAGATTCTAGGAAGCGTGGGGAATGGGATCATGGACTTCAGAGAAGCAGAGGGCTTTGAGGGAGAAAGAAAAAGAAATGATTAGGAATATGGTCTCATGTCTTCCTCTTTCCTAGAAACAGGAAGGTGACTTAGTACTAAAAAATCTATAGTTAGATATTAGATAATCTTATTCTACACAGATTGGTTCACTAGATGTCTCCTAGGTTTACATATTCACTAAAAAGTGTCACTCCTGCCTCTTTTGACAGTCTCTCAAGTGTGAGTGACATAAAGGGAGACTTTATTGCAACATGAAGATAAAGTGGCAAATTCTGTAACCCAGCCAATAGTAAAAATTTCCCTCCTGAGTTTCTGGACTAATTGTAAATTACTAATTGTAATTTGGGAATTAGAATAAGATCACCTTACATAAATTTCCCATTCATTCAGAATGATATCATTTTCATGTTTAAACTATGAGGTATTATTCAAATAAGAAAGGCATGGGGTAGGCATTGGTTGGAGTACCTTCTGAGATTTTGATATATGAAGTAACTGATTTACTTGATAACTTGCATACTTTATAAATGAGCAGTTTAACTCTCTGACAGATTTCAATTTTAAATCATGATCCAATGATTCAATAGTGCATGTATAAAAGTGAATGGAGAACTAATAATAAACTGGAGCTAACAGCCTATTTACTGACATGGTTATTAGAATATGGGAGGGCAGACCCTGGCCAAGAAACTCAGTTGGGTTAGAGCATTGTCCCAATACCCTAAGGCTGTGGGTTCCACTTACTTTTACATTCAGTGGTTGATTCTTGTATGTCCTGGGTACATACAAGAATCAACCACTGAATGTATAAGTGGAACAAAAAATTGATGGCTCTCTCTCTCTCTCTCTCTCTCTCTTTCTCTCTCAAAATTAAAAAATAAATAAATAAAAATTAAAGAACTAATTTAATCCCCCTACCACCCAAAAAAGAACCTCAGAGGCCATAGAAAAGAAAAAGGAATAGCTATCAAGATATTGGGAAGTATTCAAGGTATAGTCATCACTTAAAATATGTTTGCTGTAAAGAAAAACAAACTAAGTCACAGGTCATCTAAATCACATTTTATTTATTTGTGTCCTTTCTTCCACTTTTTCCAGAGAGCCTTGACTCCTGAATTCTGACCCACCCTGAGCAGAATATTCTCCAAAGTTTTAGCCAATGTTTCCCATATCCTGGCCCAAGGAATAATGCCAGGTTTGGCTACCTCAAAGTGTCCTCAAAAGCTTTGGAAAAATGGAGATTTTAGGGCCTTGTCCCAGAAATCCTCATTCCGTAAGGCTTAGGTGTGGCCCAGGAGTCTAGTTAAAAATAGGTTTGCCCAACAAATTATGATACCCAGGCAGAGAGGAGAATTACTACTGTAGACTATGCAATATGACAGAATCAATGAATATTTTTAAATTATTTGTATAATAAAATATATCAAATACTAGTGGCCTGGTGCACAAATTCACACACATTGAAAGGAAATTAATTAGAAGAAATATTTTAATATCACTATTCGCCCTTTCTCTAGAATAAAAGTGTCAACCAAATTCACGATCAACAATGACAGATCAAAACACACACGTGCGATTTGTGCCAGCGAGATCTTTATATGTATCCCACATGTGTGAGTCAACTTAGGCGCCATATATATATATATATATATATATATATATATATATATATATATATATATATAAAACTTGCTTAATTAGACCTGCTTTCTGATGTAGCTAAACTTTTTCCAGTCCAGTAAAGCACCCCATCTTCTCTTTCAGGTAACTGTCCGCAACACAGCAGTAAATATTGACACAAAGCAGATTCCTGTAGATCACTCAGAGAGAACAAAGGGTAAAATATTTAACTGCAGCAGTGTTTGACTATATTCTGTGCTGTGAGAAAACCTAAAGCAATTTGCAAGGTCCACCATTTCTTACTTCTTTTCAATTGGGTAAAGTTTCTAAGCTTTCTAAATCTGTTTTCCAGCTAATGAAAAGAAAATAGGATTCCACTGAGTCTCCTATCTACCTACTCCAGAACTTCTATGAGGATCAAATGAGATAAGACACGGGAAAATGCTTCACAGATATTTGGTTACAGTGTAAAGTGTTTCCACCTGGCTATAAAGGAAGTCGCGTCCCTGGGCTGAAGAAACTGCAAAGAGGCTACCAGCCGTGGGCAAACTACGGCCCGTGGGCCGGATCTGGCCTGTTTGAAATGAATAAAAGTAAAAAAAAAAAAAAAACAGACAGTACCCTTTTATGTAATGATGTTTACTTTGAATTTATATTAGTTCACACAAACACTCCATCCATGCTTTTGTTCCGGCCCTCCGGTCCAGTTTAAGAACCCATTGTGGCCCTCGAGTCAAAAAGTTTGCCCACCCCTGGGCTAGTCCCTAGGGAAAGGAAGCCGAGCATTGTTATGTGACGTCATGACCCGGATGGTCAGACACTTAGCATATTAGCCTTTTATATAGATAGATAAAATTAAGAATTTTAACTTTAAGTGCCAATGCTCCCCTGAGCTCTAATATTTGAAGGATAATTCCATCAAAAGCAATTGCTAAGATAAGCTCTACTATTCCTGACACCACCCTGAGGGCAGAACACACTATCTTGGTGTGCCTTTCCTTATAGCATGATGAAATAGACCAGGGGTCCTCAAACTACGGCCTGCGGGCCACATGCAAATACAAATATTGTATTTGTTCCTGTTTTTTTACTTCAAAATAAGATATGTGCAGTGTGCATAGGAATTTGTTCATAGTTTTTTTTTAAACTATAGTCTGGCCCTCCAACGGTCTGAGGGACAGTGAACTGGCCCCCTGTTTAAAAAGTTTGAGGACCCCTGAAATAGACCATCAGAATTCTTTTTTGCAGAGTGATGATGGTCCATGGTTACTTAAACAAACTGATATATTTTTTAAAAAATATATTTTATTGATTTTTTACAGAGAGGAAGGGAGAGAGATAGAGAGTTAGAAACATCGATGAGAGAGAAACATCGATCAGCTGCCTCCTGCACATCTCCTACTGGGGATATGCCTGCAACCCAGGTACATGCCCTTGACCAGGACCTTTCAGTCCGCAGGCCGACGCTCTATCCACTGAGCTAACCGGTTTCGGCAAACAAACTGATATTTTAATCTTCAGTGACTCTTGGTTCGTTTAGCAAGATCAAGAATTCATGTGTCAGTTCATCATCTGAACCACACAGAATCTAAATAAATATAATCACATTGATTGTGGTGGTTGGTTAAGGTAATCACTCAAATAACAATTGACAATGACAATTCCATTGATAACTCAAAGATTACTTTCAGAGATACTGTTAGAAATTTGAGCTCAGGATAGATAGATATCAAGTATACTTTTGAACAGTTTGATTATAATCTACACTAATAAAAGACAAACATGCAAATTGACCATACCTTTGCTATGCCTTAAGCCACACCCACCAGCCAACCACAGCAACTATATGCAAATTAAACCAACCAAAATGGCGGCCAGCAGCCAAGCAGCTGGAGAGAGCAGGAGGCTTGGTTGCCCCAGTGATGGAGGAAGCCAAGATTCCCGCCTGCCGTGGCCAGCTCTGAGCTCCACTCAAGGCAACAAAGTTTCAATTATAGAAGAAAAATAAACCCCAGATACCTGCTTTCAGCTGGCCATGGCCACGGAGCTGGAGCGAGCAGGAGGCTTGGGTTGCCCCTGGCGATGGAGGAAGCCAAGCTTCCAGCCCACCCTGGCCGGCTCTGAGCTCCAATCAAGGCTACAAAATTTCAATTATAGAAGGTAAATAAATCCCAGAATAAAGAAAAAAGAAGAGGCTGGGAGCTTCCGTCGCTGGGGGGTTTGGCCAGCCTGAAAACAGCCTTCAGCCCCTCACCCAGACTGGCCAGGTACCCCAGTGGGGAACCACCACCCTAAAGGGGGTGTGGCCAGCCTGAAAACAGCCATCAGCCCCTCATCTGGGCTGGCCAAACCTCCATGGGGGTGAGGGTCCCCACTGGGAGGGGGCTTGACCAGCCTGCAAACAGCCAGCAGCCCCTAACCCAGGCTAGCCAGGTACCCCAGTGGGGACCCCAACCCTGAGGGGGTGTGACCAGCTGCCAACAGCCATCAGCCCCTCACCCAGGCTGGCCAGGCACCCCAGCAGGACCCCCACCCTGATCCGGGACACCCTTCGGGGCAAACCAGCCAGCCCCCACCCGTGCACCAGGCCTCTATCCTATATAATAAAAGGGTAGTATGCAAATTGACCCTAACAGCAGAACGACTGGGAATGACTGGTCACTATGAAACACACTGACCACCAGGGGGCAGATCCTCAATGCAGGAGCTGTCACCTGGTGGTCAGTGCGCTCCCACAAGGGGAGCTCTGCTCATCCACAAGCCAGGCTGATGGCTGCCAGCACAGCGGTGGTAGTGGGAGCCTCTCCCGCCTCCTCAGCAGCACTAAGGATGTCTGACTGCAGCTTAGGTCTGCTCCCTCTGGTAAGTGGACATCCCCTGAGGGCTGCCGGGCTGCCAGAGGGATGTCTGACTGCCAGCTTGGGCCCAATTCCCCAGGGAGCAGACCTAAGCCAGCAGGTGGACATCCTCCAAGGTGTCCCAGACTGCAAGAGGGCATAGGCCGGGCTGAGGGACCCCCCTGAGTGCATAAATTTTTGTGCACCGGGTCTCTAGTTGTCTTATAAAATACTGGAGGCCCAATGCACGAAAATTCGTGTAAGAGCAAGCCTTCCTTCCTTTGGCTGCCAGCACCAGCTTCCCTCTAGCACCCAGGACCTGGGCTTTCCTCTGGCCACTGGCAGGCACCTGGGACCTGGGCTGGCTTCCCTCAGGCCATCCACAGGGGCCCTGGTGGGCTTCCCTCAGGCCGCCCACAGGGACCCTGGCAGGCTTCCCTCAGGCCACCCACAGGGACCCGGGCAGGCTTCCCTCCAGCCCTGGCTTTGTTAGGAAGGATGTCCAGAATGATGTCCGGTCTAATTAGCATATTACCCTTTTATTATTATAGATAAGTGGAAAATAAAATTTCTTGTTAATAAATTATCTTATCTAATAAGTGATTTTAAATACTTATATATTAGTAATAAAATTCATTAATAAATGATTATAAGTATACATTTAAGTTATCATCTAAAGCTCTAAAAGTTTATATTTTTCATCTCTTACAGGGAAAATGAATGAGTCCCCTCACATTGGGGACTGTGTTATATGCAGGCCCCTATAAAATCAATGAGTGATCATCATGGGCACAGGTTAATAGGTACCTAGACTCAACTGAAATTTTAGAATCTGCCACAATTGAAGATAGATAGTTGCTTCTCAATATATGTACTCCAAAAAATAGAGCTCATGACTTCAATAAGTCACAGAGTAATTCAGAATAAAGACCCCATTCATCACCCTTCTTCTAGCCAGATGTAACCAGTGACTAAATCCTACCCCATGGGATGAGTGGGCGAGTGGGTGCAGCTTCTAGAAACTTCCCTAAATGGAGTGGACATTCCTTCCTTCTTCTCCTCCTCCTAGCTGGAAGAGTGTGGGTATGAGAACTGCAGGGAGCTGCAGTGGTCTTACTGAAGAATGAGAACTGCTTGTTAAGTTTGGCAGGACTACAAGATAGGAGAGTCATGGCAGCCCCTTGTTAACCCTGAAAATACCACCTCAAGTTCATTTCTATTAGACAGAAATGAACCCTACCTTACTGAAGTCACTACTATTTGGGGGTTTTGTTGTTTTCCATCAAACCTAATATGACTTTGATCTCTTATCAGTTGACCCTCCAGGCAGTTGGTACTTAAACTGGCACCCTTCATATTACTGCCCTCAATTTTAGCCAACTCAAAAATAGAAAAATGTAAAACTGAGGACAGGTTGCCATCAGGCCAATAACTTTTTTGCCCTCCATGTCCATTCAGGGCCAGGAACAAAGTAAAAAGTGGTAAGCCAGGTGTTCACCTAGCATAGTAGGATGACAGGCTGGGGGTTCCTGATGTCCTAGGGACCATCCTACATAATAAAAGCCTAATATGCAAATAGATTGAACGGCAGAACAACCGGTCACTATGATGCACACTGACCACCAGGGGGCAGGCACTCAATGCAGGAGCTGCCTCCAGCCTGCAGGCCCCAGGCCAGTCAAGGCGGGTGCCAGCAGGGGTGGCCCCCAATTGTCCTGCCAGTTGCCCCACAGAGGGAGGTGACTGGTGGCAGCAGCAGGGGGCAGGGCTGGTGAGTGGGCGGCGCCAGCCCAGCCAAGGCAGGTGCCAGCAGAGGCCCCCTGCCAGTTGCCCCACAGATGGGTCCAGATCGCCAGCCAGGCCTCGGGACTCTACCCGTGCACAAATTTCATGCACTGGGCCTCTAGTCTTTAGATAATTAACAACTGGCTGGAACAGGTAATCAGAGATGGCTGCTTTCAATAAGGCCAAATGTGATTTACTTCCATGGTGAATGTCTGCTGAAGAATGAGACAGAGTGTGGAAACCCTGATGTCTTTGATGAAAGGCACTCCATGGATGTAAAATATGATTGTGCACCATTACTCATGGCAATGGTTTGTGGCAAAGACAGATTCTTAGAGGCAACTGGCTATCAACTCTCTTGTCTTTTAATAACATATGCGTCAGCCAAACAGGCATATGCCGTAACAGCTTTTAATTATTTCTACTGTTTCCTTATTTCTTTGCATTAAACATGACTTTAGTCTTTTGCATGTTCATCTGAAATCTCCCTTCCCTTATTCTAAATAATCACTTCTTAGATAATTGCTGCCAGGTCTGTGGGGATTTTTTTTAAAAAAAAAACAATCAGCCTTTCTTCAAACTGAAACCATTCCATTTACCTTGAAGTTCTTTTCTTTTTTTTTTCTATTCATAGTTTCTGCTGATCTTTCCTGGCAGGAGGGAAGTTTCGATTACGCCTGCAGTAACTTGTTCTCTTGTCTGCGGTTCAAGTATTACCCTGTTTTAGTCATTCCGCTGGCAGGTACATGGAGGAAGGTGTGGCTCTGGGCAGAGGAAGTCATCCCTCTACTTAGCCCTGACTCCGTTAATTCCACAGGGGATTTTGAAAAGGGCTTGTGGCACATTACTATGACGATGCTGGTTTGGATTTCATGGAAAGCATGTGTCACTGGGGAAGAACAAAGTAGTTTTTATGTGCTCTCCCCTTGAGCTCCATTAGGGTAACCCAAATAACCCTTTCTGAAGCCACTCCAGAGCATCTACAGCTCAGCCTGGAACATGCACTGATTTGAAGAGCAAAGGAAAAATGTGGTATTGTCACCTCATCTGTGAAATACCATTACACAACCTAAGACATGCTCCATAAATAATCCAGACTATGATGAGATGTATAATGCAGAGACCTGAAAAGATAGATCCCAGGATAAAAGGAAAGCCAAGGTGATGGACAAGGTGGGTCCACTGAGAGCTCTGTCTTTCACAACACCTGAGAGAACCATAGGACGACAGCCACCTGTACGGGAACTAGCAATCAGTTGCGCATTCTTCGGAGTGTGTAAAATGGTCTTCCTACCCAGGCACATCTCTTCCATCTGGTGGAGGGGTCTCATATTTCCATAGTGTTTCAATGAGCAATCTGAAGTTCTGTGAGCTCAAGAAAGGGGTGCTTGAGTACATACATCTGGGTCTCTCTCTCTGCTCTCCTGGCTGGAACCACTGTTCTGACTTCCCATCACCTTCCTTCTCTAGACGAGCATGATAAATGGGAGAATCCTGACCTCTGAGTCAGAGGATTTTTGTCCAAATTATTTCTATCAGATAAAAGACAGGCTCCCCAGTGAAAGCTGAATTTCAGACAGATAACAGGTTTTCAGTGTTATGTCACAAATTTTAATTCTTTCTTGTTTATCTGAAGTTTAGTTTAACTGGGCAGCCTATATATTTATTTGGTAAATCTGGCAACCTTAGCCCAAATTCAATTTATGCCACTAACTCCAACATGCCATTTAGTGTTGAGGGTTCTCAGCTTATTTAAGGTCAAAAAGAAGAGAGTGCAATTGCAGGGAGAAGGGAAAGAGATGAGTTCTATTACTTACCTCCTCATATCTGGCTCTGTGCTATTAATGTGTGTTATTAATTTGAAAGATCCTTATTGAAAATCTCCTGTGGGTCAAGTGATGTTTTCTGAATAAGTCATAAAATATGAATAAGATTTGGGCCTCAAGAATTAATGTCAGTGGTTCTGTTTTACCTTTATAGAAATCCTATGACAAAAATAGTTATTTCTATTTTATACATAAGAATATGAAACAGAGAGAATTTGTCACAGGACCAGTCACTAAGGGAGTTGGATACTGATATGTTTCCAAGGATGAACTTTCCCATACGCCATTCTAATTCAAACATTTCTCCAATGACAAGGCAGAACAAAATCTTGGCACCAAAAGCACTACAAATATGTTATTGGTATACTTCCTGTATATTCTTTTCCCCTGTGCATGCTTTAAACTTATTAGTACCCCAGAATAACCAATGGTGCTGTTCACTAGGCCAGTTCTTATAACACGGTCAATTGGACACAGCTATTTCCTAATGGGGCCACTTTGAGATAGCTCTTTTTCTCGATGACTGTCCAAATGCCAATTACTAATGTCAGCACAGAATATGTCACTAATGAGACAACGGGATCTTTTTTCTATCACTGACCTTCTTTCTGCAGTTATCCTTAGATGGGACTCGGAGAGTTTTAGAAAGGGTTGAGGCCCTGGGGAGAGGGGAGGATGCTTGTTGAGCACATTACTTAGAATAAAAATAGCTGAAAGCTTAATATCTTCTTAGGGCATGTCAAAATGTCCCTGGGGTCAAAACAGTGGTAGCAAAAAAACTACATGAAACATCATGCTTGTGCAGCTACAGAGATGGCTGGTTTATTCCTTATTATTCATGTACCACTCTCTGAAGAAACACTGCTCCCTTTTGGAGGATGTAACCAGAAACAGCAAAAGGTGGGAGCTCTCCGCAGAATGAACTGAGCTGTAGCTCACTGAAGGGGCTTCTGTGATTGCTTGCAGTCTTAAAAGTTGTCCATATGATGCAAATGTGTTCTTGGTTTGTTGGATTATACACACATACACACACACACACACACACACACACACACGAGGCCTGGTGCATGAAAATTCATGCACTAGACGGGGGGTCCCTCAGCCTGGCCTGTCCCCTCTCACAGTCCGGGAGCCCTCAGGGGCAGGAGGCGACCCGGCAATCAGGGGAAGGCGACGCCCCATCACACCTCTGGCTTCTGCCACTGCTGGCAGTGGAAGCCCCTGCCAGCCCTCGTTACCTGAGCCTTGGGCGGCCCTGGACAGCTGAGTAGCCGCCATCCTAGGCTTGCCTGCACCTCGGGCTGGCCCTAGGCGGCTTGGGGGCTGAGGTGGTTGGGGGTCTCTGGAGGCAGGCACATGGAACAGCTGGGCCTGGCCTGGCCTGGCCTTGCTGTGCACCTGCTGCCCTGGTGTGGCTGAGTGGACTGGGCACAACCATCTTTGAGGGCGGAGCAGTCAATTAGCATATTCCCCCCTTATTGGCTGTGGGCGCCGCCTTCTTTGCAATGGCGTGAGGGTCAATTAGCATTCCCTCTAGGATATATATACTGAGTGGCCAGATTATTATAACCACCCATCAGTACTTCGTTGGGCCACCTTTTGCCTTCAATACTGTGGCGATGCTTCTTGGCTTTGACTCCATGAAATGTTGAAAGGTGATGCGAGGAATCTGACACCATGTGTGATGAATAGCACTGTCCAGTTCTGTGAGATTTGATGGTTGTGGAACCAGCTGCCTGATGGCTCTTTTAACTTCATCCCACAAATGCTCAATTGGATTGAGATCTGGTGATTGTGGGGGCCATCTAAGCAAGGTAAAGTCTCCCTCATGTTCCTGAAACCACTCCTGCACAATATGAGCACTGTGGCATGGCGCATTGTCTTATTGGAAGAAGCCATCTCCATTGGGATACACCATCAACATGATAGGATGAACTTGATCAGCAATGATACTTAGGTATGTTGTGCTATTCAGACGTTGTTCCACACAAATTAAAGGGCCCAAATCATGCCAGGAAAATATGCCCCAAACCATAACACTACCCCCCACCAGCTTGAAGGGTTGTACTCATGCATGTGGGGTGCATGCTTTCATGTTGTTTCCACCAAATTCTCACGCTGCCATCTGCATGATACAACTGGAAACGTGATTCATTCAACCACATGACTTTTTTCCAATGCTCAACTGTCCAATCCTTGTGTTCCTGTGCGAATTGCAGACATTTTATCTTGGTAACTGCAGACAGCAAAGGTGTTCGAACAGGCCTTTGGCTTCCATATCCCATACGATGCAGTGTACAGCTAATTTGCCTACAAAAGTCAGGTGGTCATAATAATCTGGCCATTCAGTATATATATATATATATATGGTGGAACAAAAGTAGGTTTACAGTTGTGAGTATGCAAAGCAGTTTATTCTTGTATTATTATTATTCATTAATTATTGTATTATTGTCCATATGAACAACTGTAAACCTACTTTTGCCTCACCATGTGTGTGTTTGTGTGTATGTGTGTGTAAAATACCTACTCATGGTTCAAAATGTAAAAACTTCCACAAAGCTTATTTGGAGAATAGCAATATTCTCCTCTCTGATTTCTTAGAGCAACTAATTTCTTTTTTAAAAAATATATTTTATTTACACCTCTCCCAAGAAGACATACAAACAGCCAATAGATATATGAAAAGATGTTCAATCTCACTGGCAATTATGGAAATGAAAATTAAAACTATAATGAGACTAGAGGCCCGTTGCATGAAGGGATTCGTGGACTAGGCCTTCCCTTCCCCTGGCTGCCAGCACCGGTTTTCCTCCGGCACCCGGGACCTAGGCTTTCACTCCGGACGGAGCCTTCAGTTTTCGTGGCTCTGGACAGAGCCTTCATTCTTCGCTCCGCCACTTCGTCCCTATGTATGCAAATTAACCGCCATCTTTATTGGGTTAATTTGCATACTTGCCCGATTGGCTGGTGAACATAGCAGAGGGATGGTTAATTTACATGTTTGTCTATTATTAGGTAAGATACCACTTTATACCAGTTAGAGTGGCCATTATCAACAAGATAAGCAATAACAAGTGTTGGAAAGGTTGTGAGAAAAAGGGAATCCTCATTCATTGCTGGTGGGAATGTAGACAGATACAACCACTATGGAAAGCAATCTGGCAATTCCTCAAAAAAATAAAAAAAGAGCTGCCATTATGACCCAACAACCCCACTCCTGGGTATATACCCGAAAAACTCAAAATCATGTATACACAAAGATATATGCACCCCTTGTTCACTGCATCATTATTCACAATGGCCAAGACTTGGAAATAGCCAAAGTGCCCTGCAATACAGGACTGGATAAAGAATATGTGGTATATATACACAATGGAGTACTACAGGGCCATAAGAAAGGATGAAATAGTGTCATTTTCCACATGGATGGACCTTGACAACATTATGTGAAGTGAAATAAGTCAGACAGAACAAGATAAGAGTTATACAATTTCACTCATATGTGGAATATCAAACTGAAACTTATGACCACAAATAGCAGTGTGGTGGTTGTCAGAGGGGGGTGGAGGGAGACTGGGGTCCTAATATGAGCTGACAAGAGATTTGACTTTGGATGGTGGGTGCATGGTGCTATATACAAATTTTGTAACTTATTAATCGCACATGAAACCTATATATTGATGTTGACTATTGTCACCCCAATAAAATTTAATTAAATAAAAACATAATATATATTTTATTGATTTCAGAGAGGAAGGGGAAGGAAGAAAGAGATAGAAACATCAATGATAAGAGAGAATCATTGATTGGCTGCCTCCTGCATGCCTCCCACTGGGAATAAAGCCTGCAACCAGGGCATGTGCCTGACTGGGAATCAAACTGTGACCTCCTGGTTCATAGGTCAATGTTCAACCACTGAGCCATGCCACCTGGGCTCCTTTTCGTGGCTGATTCTTTTGTGAATTTATTCATATTTTTTCCTTTTTATTTTTCAAATACATTTTACATTTAGTATTATTATTCTATATTAGTTTCTGATGTACAGCATAGTAGTTAGACAATCATGTACTTTACAAAGTTTTACCCTGGAAATCTCCGTTACCCACCTGGAACCATACATAGTTATTACAATACTAGAGGCCCAGTCCATGAAATTCACACACTGGGGTAGGGGGGTCCCTCAGCCCGACCTGCACCCTCTCACAGTCCAGGAGCCCTCGGGGGATGTGAGGATGTCCTCCTGCCAGCTTAGGCTATCCTTAGGCCCTGAGGATTGGGCCTAAGCTGGCAGTCAGACATCCCTCTTGCAGTCCAGGGCTCTCACAGTCCGGGACCCCTTGCTTTTTATTGCCTGCCTGCAGTGGAGCCTCTCCCACCATCGCCACTGCTCTCGCCAGCTGTGAGCCCGGCTTCTGGCTGAGCGGCGCTTCCCCTGTGGGAGCTCACTGACCACCAGGGGGCAGCTCCTGCATTGAGCATCTGCCCCCTGGTGGTCAGTGCACATCATAGCAACCAGTGGTTCTGGTCATTCTGCCATAATGGTCATTTAGGCTTTTATTATATAGACTAGAGGCCTGTTGCACGAAAAAATTTGTGCAATAGGCCTTCCCTTCCTGTGGCTGCTGGCACCGGTTTTCCTCCGGTACCCGGGGCCCAGGCCTTCGCTCCGGCCGGAGCCGCCTTCAAGCCTTTGCTGCTCTGGCCGGAGCCGCCTTCAAGCCTTCGCTTCTCCGGCCAGAGCCACCTTCAGTCTTTGCTCCGCCGCTTTGTGCCTGCATATGCAAATTAACCGCCAACAAAGATGGTGGTTAATTTGCATATCTCGCTGATTATCCAATGGGAGGTGTAGTGAAAGTATGGTCAATTACCATGTTTGTCTATTATTAGATAGGATTATTAACTACATTTTTCTATTTTTTTCAAAACAAATTATATTGCTACTTTTTGATTTTTCAGATTTAGGCAGAATCTATAAACCATGACTCTGGAAAGCAGAATTAACTCTCTTATCCCACTGTCCATCTAAAAGCACTCCTTCCTCCTGCTACAATGAATCATGTTTTTATCAATATTCTTTGTTTCTGTTTTATAAATATTTTTTTTCCTTGCACACATTACCTACAGGTGAGACAAGAAACATAATATATGACTTTACCTTTCCTGTACATCTCATCCCATCCTAATATATAAAAGCCAGGGTCCATCATGACCAAAACAACTGATTGGATAACCAAACAGCAGGCTGCATGGGGCAACCAGACCTGCAGGGGGATTAGTGAGGGACGACCAAATAACTGAACAGCAGGCTGCATGGGGTGACCAGGCCACAGGGGGTCAGTTCGGGGAGACCAGGCCGGTGGGGGGCGGCAGCTGGGGGCAACCAGGTCTGCAGGGGGGAAGTTAGGGGCTATCAGCCAGCAGGCAGAGGCAGTTAGGGGTGATCAGGCTGGCAGGCAGTTGAGCAGTTAGGAGAAAGTGGTCCCGGATTGTGAGAGGGATATCTGACTCCCATACTGGAGAGGGTGCAGGCTGGGCTGAGGGAACCCCCGACACCTGTGCAAGGATTTTGTGCACCAGGCCTCTAGTTTATAATTGTCTTCTTTTTTATTGCTTAACCCCAAGCACTCTGCCCATTGTCTAAGTCTCCTCTCCATTATTTTGATGTATCAGTTATCTTGTCATTTCATCTTGTTGATGGACACCCCCAGGAGCCCTTTGACATGCCATGCCCAGTACACATTGGCCATGCTCTGTGCCTGATCACCCCCAACTCCCTCATGAGCAATCAGAGAGCCCTACCTTTTCTGATGCACTGGGACCCTTGTTTTTTATCAATACATTGCTCCTTTTTTAAGGAGTTTATTCTTTAGCACTTTCTGATACAGGATTCTTGAACATAAATACTGAGAATCTTCATGTTTGAACACATGTTCATTCTATGCTCATTTGTAACCCCCAGTTGGACTGGATATAGACTACCAGGTGCAAGGTCACTTTCCTTCAGGATTAAGGTATTTTTCTGCCATTTTCCAGCTTCCACTGCTTTGTTGACAACTCTGACCATTTCTCACCATGGTTGCTTTCTATTGACCTGTTTGTTTTCTCTCTGAAGCTAATTGGATTTTCTCTTTGCCCCCTATGTGATGGTCATATTAATATTAAAACATAATTAAGGCTTAGTTACTTAATACATATGCAGTTAAATCAACTACTTGCTGGACACTGTGCTGGGTGCTAGGTTTCCAAAAAACAGGACAGAGTCCAGGCAGTGCTTGAACCTCATAAAGGGACAATGTCATGAGAATCAGTTGCTTTCTAATGCACACGTTTTTTTGTAGATGTAGACAAATACTGTAGAGGACCAACTGGTAATCTGCAAGCATGTCAAACATGCGGCCCCACTGGCCACAAGTTTGACATGCTTGAGAGCTCTTTCGTTCTTATAGATGCATACTTTGTGTCTGAAAAGACCATTTCCTGCTCAACACATAGACTTGAATTTAGAAAATGCCAAAATTGGAATTGGGAAATATTAATCAACTATGCCAGCCATGAAGCAATCCTTGGCAAGAAAATTATGACAACATACTTTCCCAATATCAAGTCAGAAATGGTACAGAAAAAAAAATAGTTGCTCTTACCTTACAACCACAAACTAAGACCTAAATTTGATATTGATGAGAGAAAATATATAGTAGTATCTAATTCTGGACAGTTGCTTCTCTTTATCAGTAGTTTTTGGATACTTACTTCCAGAGTTAACTATACTTCTCAATAATAACCAGGAAGGCTTCTTCATTACTTCATAATTAGAATAAGCATCTGTAGATGCTAAGAGGAACCAAAGTCACAAACACCTAGTCACATAGGACAGTCAGCTCAGTGTTCATTTCCAAAGCTTCTAGACATTAATAAACCCAGCAAGGTAAGGAATGTCAGAACATTTAGCCCACATGTGGCTCATCAGCTTGTCCGCCAGTTAAAAATACGAGACAAGGTTGGGAAAAGAGGAAATTCAGAATTAATGTGATGGGGAAAGAGTTAGACATGGTAATAAAAGTGCAGAAAGAGAAAAGCCTGGAGTTAACCTGAGACAGTCTACCTTTTCTTGGGCTGAGGGAAGTGCACAATCCAGCATTAGAAGAGGGCCAGGAATCCAGACAATTTATGTGCCCCAGGTTTTTAAGGCTATTCAGAGGATCACACCTATCTGAATCTCAAAAAGGGCTTATTTAGGAAGACAAACACCTGGGCCCTATCCCAGACATACTCTAACATAAATCTGCATTTTAATAAGCTGCTCAGGTGAGTCAAGTGTGCCCAAAAGTTTGGTAATTGCTGCTTGAACTTGACCTAGGAGTGAGACGCCAATACACTACCTGCTTGGAAGGGAAAGCAAGGGAGGGAGTTTCCATACTGCTTCTGTGGCTCATATTCAAACACGGTTAATGACCAAAATCTAGGTTTTTTTATTTCTTGTTTCTTATCTCTCCCTGTCCACAGGTAGACTTCAGGATGACATGCTGACATTTCTTCCCTATTTAAGGCTGTTCTTGAAATTTATTTTAATCTGCTTCTACTGTTATAAAGTTAAGTGTGTATGCATGTAAGTTTATTTGCATGTCCACATGTGTCTATGTTTGGTGGGGTACTATAGTAACTGGGAGAAAATACTCTTATAGTCTTTGGTGAATAAGAGAAGGACTTTTACTTAATGACAGGAGGAGGTACATTTATAGCTTTCTATTCATATTTATAAGTAATTAGAAAACTTGAAAGATTTGACCTGGAGTTGGGATGGTGGGACAGGGTTGACCTACAACCATTTAATAAGTTTTACAATTTTATACATCATGCAAATATATAAGCACAATTAAACATAATTTTCCTAATGATAAAAAATCCACAGGAGCCCTAGCTGATTTAGCTTGGTGGATAGAGCATTGGCCTGCAGACTGACGGGTCCCAGGTTTTATTCCAGGCAAGGGCACATGCCCAGGTTCCTGGCTCAATCCCCAGAAGGGGCCATTCAGGAGGCAGCCAATCAATGATTCTCTCTCATCATTGATGTTTCTCTCTCTCTCCCCCTTTATCTTCCTTTCTGAAATCAATTAAAAATATATTTTAAAAATCCACAGGAATTCTATGAGATTATGCCAAAGACAAGACAAACATCTTGAAAGCTGAATTTCAAATGGTCACGCTGGTCTACTGTCCCAAAAAACTGTTACCTATCATAGGCATAATTCTGATTTAAAAAAATGAAAACAGGACAAAGCTCTAACAGTCAGAGTCAGTCACATATAGCACAGAGACACGGGGAAGGGGCCCAGGGACCCAGACTGTTAGAGATGAATGGAGCTCTAGATCCAGGCTTGATCCTCAAGGATTGCAGAGCCACTCAGCCAGGACAGAATGGGGGAATAAGTATGAGGCACCTCAGGGTTTGCCATTCAGGTCATTTCACAGAATCTGCCTCATCTGAAACTGACATGCAGGTCAGCTAGAGAGAAAACACATGTGCAGGACCCAGAAGCTCTGCAGCTGCCGACTGCAGGGCAGCCCATGTCCATGGAAGCCATGGTCTTCCTGATTGGCTCTCCTCTGTCTGTGCACATCCTCCAGAACGCAAGCCCAGTAACAGGACAGTGAGCAGGTTCCCAGAGGCTGAGCACCTCCCTGTGCATGATGCAGTCCCAGTTCCTCCTCCTCTTACAGAGCCAGCCCCCATGGTGCTCCTGACTCCCTCACTCCTGGTCCCTGGTCTGCTGCCAGCCTCTTCCACCTGCTTGTCTGTCTCTCCCTAAGAGACAATCCCCATTCCCTAAATTTACTAACGTTTGTTTTATTCCTACTAACATCTTTCTCCCATAAAATAGAGCTCTTTCTGAATTCCCTCTTGAATCAATACAACCCACACAACAACAAAAAGTATTTATTGTGAGGGCAAAGGGCCCTGTGTGAGAGTCTGAATGAGAATGGCCAAAGACAAGGAGACTGATTTAAGCGGCTCTACAAATCTGTTACAGTCACACCATCTTGAAAAAAAAGAAAAGACTGACCCTTGATTGCTATTTGATACTTATGATGTTTTAGGGCCAACCTCTTTGCAGTCACTGATAACACAAAGTGCTGGACTCCTCTTGAGCCATTGACTCCCAACAGCAGAATCGCCCGGGGACAGATCCACCTTGAACACTCCCAGGGTGTTTTGTGGGTAGGCTGTCTAGAAGTTGGCATGGAGGTTGGAGAACATCAGACTCTAAAAAAAGCTTGGGGTCCTGGAAGAAGTTTCAGGGGATGAGGACATAAAGGAAGGAGAAGTAAGCTGTGTGCAGGATGTGTGTGTGTGTGTGTGTGTGTGTGTGTGTGTGTGTGTGTGTGTGTGTGTGTGGTGTGTGTGTGGGGGGATTGTTCATGAAAAGAAAAGCCCCCAACACAGCTGCCAGGGCTCACAGCCCACTTTCTGGCAAGCAGCATGTGGGCCATGATGATAAAAGAATAAATACAACTGAGCAATTTTCCACACCAGTCCATTCATCCTGGCTGCTGGCCAGCCACTCTCCAAACTACCTCTGTTCTTTTCATCTTGTTGGAGGAGCAATCAGCCCCATCGTTACTAAAAGCTTCTGTTTTGTACTGACAAGTACTCTATGTTCATGCACCTATAATATTGACAGGGACGCTGGACATATGATAGTTGAGTGAAGTTATGATATTTATCTTCCTAAGCATGGAAATGTGCTAAGTTATGATATTATAAAGTGAGGGTTGAATTACTGGCTACTATTCAGGTAAGAACAAAGTCATAAAATAATCTGCTGTGTAAAAAGAATATTTTCTAGAATGGTGTTTTGAGACTCCCCAAATGGTCAATAATAAGGGTGGAAATGGAAAGAAGTCACAATACAAAGGTTTGCTGATATATGCGCTTTTCTGTAAGTTATGCTATATCTCACTAAAACGTTTACATAAAACATTATTGAGATGTCACATAATCCTGGTATGAATCACTAACACTTTGCTACAAGACAAGAAAATTCTCACTGAGACACAAGCAGCTTACAGAGTGAACTATTTTAGGGAACCCCTAATTCAGACATGAAGCTGAGGCATAGATAAAAATAACCTTAGCAAATACAATTTTACTAAATGATTTTTGTTCCTTCAAGTTGCCAATCTACAAGAAGGCATCTAAGTAAATCTCAGGTTGCCCTTGAAATAGCACATCCTGTGGAGAGTGATTATCTGCAAGTCTGGGAGAATACTCTCCCAGCTTGAGGCCTATGTCCTACTTAATCACCCTGTTTCAGATGTGATTAAAAAGGAATCCAAGTTCAGTTGCTGCTACGCCTAGCCAAGAAGAAAGGCACGAGAAAGTTCTGAGAAGGTCTTAAAAAAACATGCAATCCTTTGACTGAAAACTCAGAGCCAAGAGGTGGTGTCAGTTTCTATTGTAATTCAGAGAAGTCAATCTCTGAGATTAAAGCCTACTTGTGGAACTAGCCACAACAAGCACACACACAAAAACACATTCACATGCATGCATGCACGCACACCACACAAATGCACACACATGTGTACACATACACGAGCACACACATACAAGCATGCATATGCACATGTACATACACACATAAGCATACAAACATGCACACATGCATGCCACACACAAACAGAAACATGCACAATCACAGATGTATTAAGTATCTACTGAGGATATTGCATGATGCCAGGTGTTAGGTTTGATCCAGCAATTGAGTTGATACTACTCCCCCAGGAACTGGCTTTTCAGGTCACTTCGCTATGGACATTCCCTTTGCTGAAGACCACATTTCACTTGTGGTAACCACATTCCATTCTCTCCCCTCCGGGTATGCATAAAGAAGTCTCAGCCCAAGGAAAAGCCCGCCAAAAGTCCTTTAGCCCCCACCAGTTTGGCTCAGTGGCTAGAGCATTGGCCTGTGGACTGAAGAGTCCCAGGTTCGATTCTGGTCAAGGGCATGTACCTTGGTTGCAGGCACATCCCCAGTAGGGGGTGTGCAGGAGACCACTGATAGATGTTTCTCTCTCATGGATGTTTCTAACTCTCTATCCCTCTCCCTTCCTCTCTGTAAAAAAATCAATAAAATATATATATATTTTTAAAAAGTCCTTTCAAAGCTGCTGACTCCCCTCACTGGGTGCTGGGGCCCAGATCATCTGGTGTGCAGATGATCGAATAAATTCGTAATCCCTCACCAGTCTGGCCTCGTGCGTTCCTCCTTTGGCCATCTAACCTGTGGTGCCGAAACCCAGGAGGGTTCCACGGAGATGGGGAGCCATCACCCCGGCTTCAGTCACCCCAAGTTTGCTACTCAGAGAGCAGTAGGCAGCAGCAGCTCATCCTGGGCTTACCTCCGAATCCTACTCGGGTGATTCAATTGCTCATCTCGGTCAGGCCTCCCTCCATCATGGGCCCTCCCTAACTGGGGAAGAGGAGCCATCATCCTGGCTGACTCAATTGCTAGCCTCAATCAGGCCTCCCTCTCTTACGGGGTCCCCCTCAGCCAGCCAAGGAGGACGCCAGACCGGGAATCTCTCCTCCTCCATTGCTGACCCTCCATCCCACACCGGCCAATCTTCTCTAGGTGAGTGACGTTCCACAATTTTCTTTCTCTCGGGTCTTCTGCCTACTCTCTCTCAGACTTCCTAGAAGTCTCTCATCTTGAAAGTCCTTGTGCTAGGCCAGAAGACTCCTCAGCTGTTTGGCTTTGGGTCCTTCTGGATTGGGGACGACCAGTCCAGAGGGTCACCTCTTGCTTCTCGTGGTGATTTGTTTAGCAGCAGGGGTACCTGCCCTAAATAGTCACCTTTGGATTTGTGGTCTGTCACTCACCCTTCCTCTCTCATGGACCACGCCACACCCTCGGGGGAAATCACCTTACTTTATTCTGTAACACTTTTGGCCACAACATAAAACTAGATAATAAGTCTCAATGGCCTGAAAACATTTTCAATTTTAACACACTGAGCAATTTACATAATTGCTGTCACTGCAATGGAAAATGGTTAGAGATTCCCTTCAGTCCCAATCCTCTCTCTCAGTCCTGCTCTACCCATCTTACCCTTAACAACTCTGATTCTGAATATACTCCTGACCCAGCAAACCACCAACCTCCACCCCCTTATACATCCCCTCCCTCACCTGCAGTAGATTACCAAAACCCAGACCCTTTTAACCAGCAACCACCTTCTCCCCAGTCCCTGAGAGCCCAAATCCTAAGAACATGAGCTCCATAAACAGCCTTTCCCAACTAACACTCATTCTCAGGCCAGCCAAAGACTCCCCTCCTCAACAGCCTCTTCTATTCCTGTGTCTATTCTACCCCTGAGGGAGATAGCAGAAACTGAGGTCATAGTCTGAGTCCACATCCCATTCTCTATGTCCAGCCTCACACAGATTGAGAGGCATCTCAGGTCTTTTTCCACTGACCCAACCACCTTTACCAAGGAATTTGAGTGCCTGACCCAGTCCTATGTTCTGACTTGGCCTGACCTCTATGACCTCCTGTCCTCCTCTACAGAAATTTACCACCTTAGACCCCACATCCCCAGAGGGAGCCCTTCTTCTAAACACCCATTTATATCCCAATCAGCCCCCGACATACGCTGCAAACTTCAAAAAACAGACACAGGTCCACAAACCCCTCAATAAGACCTCGTTAACCTGACCTTTAAGGTCTTTAATAACAGAGATGAGGAGACCCAAATCCAAAAACAAAGGAGACATCAGGCCAAGGCTGAGGCCCAGAAGGAGACCTTCCAGCTCCTAGCCACCGCTCTCATAAACCCCAAACGAAATGCCGGTCCTCTAACTGCAGGTAAGTCAGTGGCCCATGCTTCAAATGCAACAAGGAAGGACAGTGAGCCAAGTCCTGCTCAACCGGAGACCCCCGCCTGGGCCCTGCCCACGGTGTGGAAGGGAAGGCCACTGGAAAGCAGACTGTAGCCTGGCCCCTCCGGGACAGTCCTCAGCCAGTCTAGCACGGCCGCCCTCTGGATCCAGTTTGGAGATCCCAGACTTCCTGGGACTGGCCACCGAAGAAACTGCCCAGGCCCTGACAGGGCCCCACAGACTGACATCACCAGGACAGAGCCTCGGGTAAGGACTGTGGTGGCAGGTAAGCCGATCTCCTTTGTAACTGACACTGGGGCCACTTATTCTGCCCTCTCCGAATTCGCTGGAACCCTTGTCCCCTCCTCAGTTTCTATTATGGGGGTTGATGGATTAGTCTCACAGCCATTAGCCACCTCACCTCTACACTGCATCTTACTAAATTCCCCCCTTCACTCTTTTCTCATTCTGCCTTGGTGCCCAGCCAGGGCTACCAAGTATCCCCTCATAAAGCCCAGGTGTCCCAAACCACAGTCACCTACCTCAATTTCATTCTCTCACCCCACAAGGCCAAGCCATTCTTTGAACTGTAAACGCCTTATCTCCTTATCTCCTCTATGACTGTCCCCTCCTCTGAACAAGAAATCTTCTCCTTTCTCAGGCTCAATGGGTACTCTCGCCTCCAGGTTCACAACTTTAGCCTTCTTGCAAAGCTCCTCTATGACATGACATTGGCGAAGGGACCCCCTCACTAAGCCTTTAGATCCCAAGGCCAACATTCTCAACCCCTTTAATGCTCTGAAAAATTTCAATCTAAGAAATGTTGGCTGTTTACCTTTCAGTTATCATTGAAAAATTAAGGTTCCTAAGAGTGAAGAATTCTAATACATTTTAAAGAAGAAATAAAGAATATTAGAGTAGAAATATTTAATGGAAGGTCTGAGGCATGGTTATGCATTTTTGAAGGACATAGAAGAAGGTTTGAAGGCTAATTTGAAAGTGTGAAATTTGTGAAGGTTGTGTATATGATGCGAAGGAAAAGAGAAACATTGAAATAAAGAAGTTCTAAAGTTAACTATTTACAAGAATTGTAAAAGGGGCATTTTACTCTGAGCAATAAAGTGAGGTTTCAGTCTCCAAGCCTGGCAGGACAAGGTTGCTGGATACTTCTTAAGCTAAACCAGAATATTCAGAAAAACAGCAAGGATTAAGGTTCAGTACAAATAAGAAGTTAAGCCAGTGAATGGTAGATTATAACCTCAGGAAATTTAAAGTACTAAATTTGGCTGGTCTGAGTGCAGTGTCTTACTTCTTATCCAACCATCCTGGCCCCTGGCCTCAACTGCTCCGTTCCTCCCCTTACTCTTTTCCCTTGGATAACAGCCCATTCTAACATTCCCTCTCACTTTACTGCAATAAAATCTCAACCACTCATCTGTCACCCCTTATTGGTAGTGCCATGACGGCTACCCTCTCAGCTTAGAGTGTGGAACTAGGAAAAGGAACCTCATACCTGTTAGTCCACCTCTTCTCCTTACACTTCTCAGCTTGTCTCCGTGATCAGGGATCTTTCTTCTGTGGGGAAAATACATACACTTGTCTCCCCACCAACTGGACAGGAACCTGTACTCTCGTCTCTCACCCAACATAGACATGGCCCCCAATAACCAGTCTTTGCCTGTCCCCGTAACCCACCATATCCTACACAAAAGGGCAGTCCAGATAATCCCTCTCCTAGTAACCCTAATCAGAGCAGGGGTTGGAACTGCCACAAGGAGCTTAACCACTGCTCTATTTTGAAACCCTGTCTCAGGGCCCACAAGAAACAGGTGGATACCCAGCAAGGGGCAAAACTGGGAAAACAAGAACCTCACCCCAGGGTAACCTCTTCTCCCCTTTCATATCAATAGTGAGGCAATGGAGACCCCTACCCTTCCCCCCTAAAAATAACATCTGGGTCTCAGTTGTATTTCAGCTCCAGGCCCAGAAAAGCAAAACCAGACAAGTGATACTGTGGCAGCCTCAGGACCCGCTTTTACCTCCCAAGTCACTCAACAGGATCGCTCTCGAGACTTCACCAACCAGTCTCTCGGGGAGATCATGCTGCTACAACCCCTTGCTCCAACCAGAAGGAACCTATACAACATTCCAGCTGACTACAATCAAAGGCCAACACCCTGTGATCTCAACGTCCCACCCACCTCAGCAAGAAGTAATTACAGAAGATACGACCTCCGTCCATATTCCATAAAACAAAAGGCTGGAATGTTAGGTTTGATCCAGCAATTGAGTTGATACCCCTCCCCCAGGAACTGGCTTTTCAGGTCACTTCACTATGGACATTCCCTTTGCTGAAGACCACATTTCACTTGTGGTGACCACATTCCATTCTCTCCCCTCCAGGTATGCATAAAGAAGTCTCCACCCAGGGAAAAGCCCGCCAAAAGTCCTCTGAAAGCTGCTGACTCCCCTCAATGGGTGCTGAAACCTCCAAGCTCAGCCACCTGGTGTGTGGATGATCGAACAAATTCATAATACCACTCTGGCCTAGTGCGTTCCTCCTTCAGCAACCTAACACCAGGTATGCCACTCACTGCTAATATCACAATTGTGAACCTTTGTCCCAGAATTGTGAACCTCAGGTGTAACTACACTACATGGTTCTTATGGAGTCAACACTGGATCTTTATAAAAATGTCGCCAGAATGAAATTAAGATACAATATTATAGCCATTCAGGCTTCTATCTCTTACCTGATTTTTATTTTTTTTGTGCTACAATGTACCAATTTTACGAATAATTTGTGTATTTCTATATGTAACCATTTTTTAATTTTGTGTAAGGCAAAGTTTATTCTACATTATACATTTAAATTAACTTTTATAAAACTCAAAATCAATGGTCTTAAGTCCTAGGTTGAAGTTTAAATAAAAGAGCAGTTTGCCAAAGAAACTGGTTCCTTTTCATACTTTCTATCTTATTTTCCCCCCTTAAATTTTGCAAACTAGCCTTCTCCCATTTTGTTTTATTCAAATCTACCTTACCCCTGAATGTCGAATGATGTCCCCCCGCCCCCACCACACACACATATTCTCTTTTCTCAAATGTGTATACGTTTTGGGGGGACACCCTATATATTTGGTCTTTGTCCCAGTTCCTGGCATACAGCTCCTAAAGCCCTTAGAATCTCAGGGGTGATGTGGATCTTTTGTATGCTAATGAGATGACTGTAGGGTGGAGATCCCTAGATAACTTCAAGGATGGGGGTGGTGGTCAGGAAGACCAAGGCCTGATGAGAGGGTTAGAAATCTCAGCCCCACAGGAGGGGAGAGGAGCTGAAGATTGAGTTCAATCACTATTTGTCAGTGATTTAACCAAACATGCCTACATAATGAAATCTCCATAAAAACCCCCATATGAGGAGATTCAGAGAGCTCCCAGGTTATCGAACACACTGAGGTTTCTGGAGGGTGGGGAGCTGGGAAAGGGCATGGAAGCTCTGTGCCCCTCCCCCCATACCTTGCCCTATGTTTCTTTTCCATTTGGCTGTTCCTGAGTTACATCCTTTCTAATAAAGCAGAAATAGTAAGCAAACTGCTTTCCTGAGTTCTATTTCCTAGAAAATTATCAATCCTGAAAGAGGGGGCATTTTGGAGAACCCCCAGTTTGTAGCCAAGTCAGAGAGAAGTGTGGGTACCTTGAGCCCAATGCTTGGGACCGGTGTCTTAAGTGAGGATAGTCTTGTGGGACTAAGCCCTTAATCTATAGAGTCTGACACTAACTCTGGTTAAAATTAAATTGAATTGCCAGATACTCAGTTGGTGTAGAGAGAGCAGGAGGCTGGAAAACCTACACATTTGATGTCAGAAATGATATGAGTAAAACTTTTTTAACTTCTTCATTATGGGGCCATCACCCAGTCGCCCCAGCTCCTTGGTAATGTCCATCTTTTCTGCTGCTCACATATTTTCCCTTTTATACAGCATCATAATTTTGTATTGTTGATCTTATTAATAAATAAAATCATAGGAATAGAAATTTGTAACTAATCACATACCAGGCACTATATTGTGTTTTATTAAAAAAACTATTTTCAATTAAGCCCCCCAAAATCCTTTGAAGTGGGTATAATAACCCCCAACAAATATAAAAATTGCTGTTTTATTGTTAAAGTAATGTCTGAGTCTTTCTTTTTACAAACTGTTTTAAAGGGTAGAACCCTATTTGCTCTCTTTCCTCACCTTCCATTCACTCCTCAATCCCCACCATTCTGTTGAGTCTCCTTTCATAAAAGATGTAATCATCAGTTCTCTCTGGCTAGCATCTTTTACAATTTCTTATTCTGCTTTGAACTGTAACCCCCTTCACCTTCTTGATACCTTTTTACTCGCTGCCCTGGATACTCCACTTTCTGCTAGTTTCCTCTCTGGCCTCTCTGATTTTTCCTCCATCACTTCAAGTAATCTTCTTCAATCTCCTCCTTAAAGTTCTGCATCTCTCAAGGCTCTTCCTTTCCTTTATCTTTTTTTCAATCTTTTCTAAACATTCCCATCAATACCTGGGGCTCTGAGAAGCATGTATATAGCTAGCTGTAATGGCTCTTCTGAAATCCAGACCATATTTCCATCTTTCTCCAAAATATGGCAAAATGGGTATTCTGCAAGCACATCAGATTCCACATGTGCAAATTGTCCCTTCCAGGCTGTTTTAACAGGGAATTTCTGATGTGGATAATAAGAGCACATATATGTGAATATATGTGTATGTACATATACCTGTACACATAAAAATAATCTACACTAATAAAAGAGAAAAATGGTAATTGGCATACGACGATACCCTTTTCATTGGCTAATCAGGGCTATATGCAAATTAACTGCCAACTAAGATTGGCAGTTAACTGCCAACAAGATAGCGGTTAATTTGCATATGTAGGCACAATGCAGGGAGGTGAAAGGGAAAGCAGGAAGAAGCCCCCTGCCACTGACAGTGATTGGAAACCCAGGAGGAAGCTAAGAGCTGGGGGGCAGGGCAAAGGCGGCCCTGGGGCCGCCTTTGCCCTGCCCCCCAGCCATGATCGGAGAATCAGGTGCCTTTGCCGCCCTGGCCAGTGATAGCAGGAAGTAGGGGTGGAGCCAGCGATGGGAGCTGGACATGGTCGAAGCTGGCAGTCCCGGGAGCTAGGGGTCCCTTGCCTGGGCCTAAAGCAGAGCCCACGATCGCGGGGCCGCTGCAGCTGCGGGTCCCCGCTGCCCGAGCCGGACGCCTCAGCCAGAGGCGTTAGGCCTGGGCAGGGGCAGAGCCTGCAACTGCGGGGAGCTGGGGGTCCCCTGCCCAGGCCTGACACCTCTGCCGGAGGCCTCAGGCCTGGGCAAGGGGCCGATCCGGTGATTGGTGATCGGAGGGTGATGAGGGTCAATTCCTCTGGCCAAGGCATCAGGCCTGGGCGGGGGGCTGAGCCGGGGATTGGGGGGATATGATGGTCCCCTTGCCCAGGCCTAAAGCCTGGGTCAGAGGCATCAGGCTTGGGCGGGGGGTGGAGCAAGCGATCAGAGGGAGATGGGGGGTCCCCTGCCCAGGCATGATTCCTGGGCCAGAGGCCTCAGGCCTGGGCGGGGGCCAGAGCCAGTGATCAGAGGGAGATGGGGGTCCCCTGTCCAAGCCTGACACCTCTGGCGGAGGTGTCAGGCCTGGGCAAGGGGCTGATCAGGTGATCAGAGGGTGATGGGGGTCTACGCCTCTGGCTGAGGCATCAGGCCTGGGCTGGGGGCAGAACCAGTGTTGTGGGGAAATGAGGGTCCCCTGCCCAGGCCTGACGCCTCTGTCAGAGGCGTCAGGCCTGGGCAAGGGGCCGATCCTGCGATTGGAGGGTGATGGGGGTCAACGCCTGAGGGCTCCCAGTATGTGAGAGGGGGCAGGCTGGGCTGAGGGACACTCCACACACCCAGTGCACGAATTTCGTGCACCGGGCCCCTAGTATATACATATACATATATTATAGATATGATATCTATCACCTACCGGTTTGTTTCTCTGAAGAGCCCTAATATACCTTACCCCTCCATTTTTATTTGTTTTCTCACAAGGAAACTCAGAACTTTGGTGGCACGCAAGGCACATCATACTAACCATACAATATTATTGACATCAAGCACTTTCTCCTATTATAATTTTGAATTGTATACAAAGACATTGTTAAGGTCATAAAATGTGGTCCATCCTCATTAATCTAATCTAATAAAAGACAAACATGCAAATTGACCATACCTTCACTATGCCTTAAGCCACACCCATCAGCCAATCAGAGCAACTATATGCAAATTAACCCAACCAAGATGGCGGCCGGCAGCCACAGAGCTGAAACGAGCAGGAGGTTTGGTTGCTCCAGTGATGGAGGAAGCCAAGCTTCCCGGTCAGCTCTGAGCTCCACTGAAGACAACAAAGTTTCAATTATATAAGGTAAATAAATCCCGGAATGAAAAAGAAAAAAAGGAGAGGCTGGGAGCTTCCTTCGCCAGGGGGCTTAGCCAGCCTGAAAATGGCCCTCAGCCCCTCACCCAGACTGGCCAGGCACCCCAGTGGGGACCCCCCCCCCACCCTAAAGGGGGTGTGGCCAACCTGAAAACAGCCATCAGCCCTCACCCAGGCTGGCCAAACCTCCATGGGGTGAGGGTCCCCACTGGAGGGGCTTGACCAGCCATCAGCCCCTCACCCAGGCTGGCTAGGCACCCCAGTGGGGACCCCCACCTTGAAGGGGGTGTGACCAGCTGCAAACAGCCATCAGTCCCTCACCCAGGCTGGCCAGGCACTCCAGTGGGAACCCACACCCTGAAGGGGGTGTGACCAGCCTGCAAACACCCATCAGCCCCTCACCCAGGCTGGCCAGGCACCCCAGTGGGACCCCCACCCTGATCCAGGACACCCTTCAGGGCAAACCAGCCAGCCCCACCCATGCACCAGGCCTCTATCCTATATAATAAAAGGGTAATATGCAGCCCTGGCTGGTTTGTCTCAGTGGATAGAGTGTCGGCCTGCTGACTGAGGGATCCTGGGTTCGATTCCAGTCAAGGGCACTTGCCCAGGTTGCGGGCTCAATTTCCCCCCAGTAGGAGGTGTGCAGGAGGCAGCCAATCAATGATTCTCTCTCATTGAACTTTCTATCTCTCTATCCCTCTCCCTTCCTCTCTGAAATCAATAAATATGTGTGTGTGTATATATATATATACACACATATACATATATATGTATATGTATGTGTGTGTGTGTGTGTGTGTGTATATATATATATATATAGTAATATGCAAACTGACCGTAACAGCAGAAAGACTGGGAATGACTGGTCACTATGACACACACTGACCACCAGGGGACAGACGCTCAATGCAGGAGCTGCCCCCTGGTGGTCAGTGCGCTCCCACAGGGGGAGCTCTTCTCAGCCACAAGCCAGGCTGACGGCTGCCAGTACAGCAGTGGTGATAGGAACCTCTCCCACCTCCTCAGCAGCACTAAGGATGTCCAACTGCAGCTTAGGCCTGCTCCCCGCTGGCAAGTGGATATCCCCCAAGGGCTCCCGGGCTGCCAGAGTGATGTCTGACTGCCAGCTTAGGCCCAATTCCCCAGGGAGTGGGCCTAAACCAGCAGGTGGTCATCCCCCAAGGGGTCCCAGACAGTGAGAGGGCACAGGCCAGACTGAGGGACCCCCCAAGTGCACAAATTTTTGTGCACTGGGCCTCTAGTCTATTATAAATGCCACCATTCACCACCTGGGGGATCCCTTGTAAGTGTCACTTAATTCCTGGACAGCAAAGAGTCAATCCCCTTCAGATAAGTGACCTGAAGTACAACAAGAATTGTTTCTCTCCTATAAGGTTTCCTTGCCTAGAATTCACTCAACTGACTACAAATAGAGTTCTGAGACAAGAGTTTCTCAAAATTATACTTTAACACCAAACCTACTTAAGTGACTTGTGGATATCAGTATCATTTTATTTCTTACTACAGCCTAGAACAGTGGTCGGCAAACTGAGCCACATGTGGCTCTTTGGCCCCTTGAGTGTGGCTCTTCCACAAAATACCAACTTCTGCGCATGGGTCACGACGTTTCAATCGCACTGTACATGCGCGCCCACACTTGGTATTTTGTGGAAGAGTCACACTCAAGGGGCCAAAGAGCCGCATGTGGCTTGCGAGCCGCAGTTTGCCGACCACTGGCCTAGAAGAAATCCAAAGAAAAAGCTTTTTTTAAATGTACAGGTACTTTCTACCTATGTGATCCACCTATATTTGATATCATATACTGTTTTTATTTGGATAAATGTGCAGACCTTATGAAATGTGTGTTTTTATTTGCTATAATAAACTGTACCCCAGACACTGTTTGGAGCCATTATATTATTCCTTTCTCAAGCATCATCCAAATCCTGCTGGAAGAATACAGCTACAGAATGAGTTATGTTTTCCTCTAAAATATTACTTCACAACTACAATGATGTTTGCTGGGAATAGTGCTAAGAAATATCTATCTTTCATTTTCCAAATAGGAATTCTTTCCCATTCTCACTTCAAAGTTTCCAAGTGAAATGTTTGTTTAGAATAGTATTTTGTCATAAAGACTAACCCTTGAACTATAAGGGAAAATGAAGAAAATGGAATACATCTTTTCTTCCACCTATTTGTTACTAATGTTTGCTTATTCATCAAGTACTTCGCTTTGCTATGGAAGAAGTGATATCTTCCATTGCAGCATAGAGACCCCATTGTATAGAGCCCCAAATCTAATTGTCATAGGTTTTGTTTTGTTTTTATGACTATTGAATGATATTCCTCCATTTTTCTTGCTGACCATTTCATAGTGAAACAGTCCATCTAGAAGTCTCTGCCCCATATCTATGCAACACAAATAATGTTCAGATTATTTTTCTTTGTTGCTAATATTGCCAAATTCTCGGTAATCATATATATGTTTTGGCAATGATAGAGGAGGCTAAAACCGCCATTGTTTTGCCCTAACTGGACTGAGTCAGCCAATGGGAATGTGATTATATGCTCTTAGGCCAGAATGTGAAGCGGGTTTGGAAAAGTTTTAGAAACATCAATCCAAGAACATTTCTTTCCTATTTATGTATATCAGTCATTTTGTTTCCTACTGAGAATTATTTATATCATTCAGAGTTTCCAAGTACAAAACATGACCTTGAAATACCAAGGTTTCTGGAAGTTATTCAGAAGGGAAAAGGAAATGAAATGAACCAGTGATCAGGCATACAAATTTCACTCTTTGCTCTTTGAAAAGCAAGCACTTTCTGTCTTTTTTCTTTTTCACTTATAAACCTCCCTATTCTCTGTAACCTGTTGATATTTCTTATAATATGATTCTTCTTTCATAAGTTTACACATGATCAGGACATTGGTTAAAAGACTATGGTCTCAACATGCTGTATACTTAATACAACACAAAGAGTTATAAAAAATACACACAAACACACACACACATACACACACACACACACACACACACACACACACACACATATATATGTGTATCTATATATATAAAAGCCTAAGCGACTGGAACACTAGAATGACCAGTCGCTACCACCAGGGGGCAGATGATCAATGCAGGAGCTTCTACCTGGTGGTCAGTGAGCTCCCACAGCCAACCTCCCATGGCCGGCCAACCTCCCACAGTCCCTCCCCCCTGCCAGCAGGCCCTGGCTGGCAGCCAGAAGGCTCTGATCAGTCCTGATCCTGATCGCCAGCCAGGCCTAGGGACCCCACCCATGCACTCACTTTGTGCACCGGGCCTCTAGTGTGTATATAAAGAGAGAGTGTGAAAGAGAGAAAGAGATATTAAAAATATGATTGAGCTAGGAATTGAATGTCCCTCATAAAAAAGCAGAACATTAGTGAGGTAGGTTTGTTTCATTTTATAAACTGTGTGATATTAAAGCACATTTATTTATATGCCTCACCAGTAAACTTTTTTCATATCATGTTTGAGTCTCTGTTTGTAAATCCTAATAGCCATAAAATAAAGTGGTGGTGCTAAAAAGGGTGATTTAATGTATAATGAAAACAGAAAGCAGAGATTGCAGCCCAATCAAAAAGGAAACAGATTTCAAATGTATCATATTATTCTCTAAACATTTGAAAGTGGTTAAAATTAGTTGCCCCTTCTTTTTGGCCTGGGGCAGATCCTAGTTTTGTCTGTTTTGTTTTTTTGCAAGGTATTGAAGGTAGAAAAAAGTACATCAATTAAGATAGTGCAGTAATATTTTTACAAACTATTGGTGGAGTTGTCTTTACCTGTTTTATAATGAGTTAGCACTTTTTCTTGTACTTAAGTTTAAAAATGTCTTGCTAGGAATGCAAAACTTGTAAATCCTGCAACCTGGGGGTGGCAGGATGGGGCCAATGGAAGAGGAAGCCTGAGAAGGGTGAAAAATGAGCTGGTCAGCATGCTCCTTCCAGTGGTACACATTGGATAAGTGGATGTTGAATTCACTCCTCTCTTATTTCCTATTTAAAATCCTGACAGCAAATGAAAAATATAGTAGAAATTTAGAGAAAAAGAGAGGAAAACTTTGATTTTGTAGTCAGCAATGAGAATATGTCTTCTTTTCTAAGAAAGACATCAGCCTCAGAGCCAGTAAGCTAAGATTTAAACAAGAGTCCCAAATTACATACATGCTTCTGTTAATTTTATTGCAGTATAAAAATTTGGTTTAAAAAAATCTGAAAGAATCTTATTTATTTATTTATTTATTTATTTATTTATTTATTTATTTGAAGACTTGACCTCATGACTGTATTAGTGCAAAAGATCAAGCTGGTTGAGAATGGGAAGATGGGAAGATACTACCTCTCAAGGCCTGGTCCCCATGTAGGTCTGTCGTTTATATGTTGAGGACATTCTTTGATTCATAGCTTAGCTTCCTAGTATTTTCTGAAGATATTATGTGAGCATGACTTTGCAGGTAGCATTGGCCATGGCATGGGGGTCAATGTCTAACAACCAGATCTGGTGGGGTGGAGGGGTCCTGATTTGAAGTTTGCTAATTTCCACAATGTACAGCTCTCACCATAGCCAATTTCAGGCTCTAGGTTTCACAGGATGCACATGAAGGCAGATTTGGTCATAAATGTCCAAAGTCCACAGGGTCAGTTGAGACACTGGGTGGGGCTACACACTGGATGGACTGTAGTAGTCACCAAAGAAGTGGTACCCTGGTTGCGGGTGCCCAGCAAAGTTAAGAATCTCTTACTGAGTAAGAGATAAGGGCGCCCTGTTGCCTTTGAAAAGCAGGATTTTCATAAGACTGGTATGATGAGAAGAGATAAACCAAAGAACTTATATACCTACTAGAGGCCCGTGTACGAAATTCATACACAGGGGAGTGGGGTCCCTCACCCCGGCTTGCACCCTCTCACAATCCAGGACCGCTGGCTCCTAACCACTCACCTACTTGCCTGATCACCCCTAACCACTCTGCCTGCCTGCCTGCCTGATCACCCCTAACCTCTCTGCTTGCCTGCCTGATCGCCCCTAACCACCTCTACCTGCTTGCCTGATAACCGCTAACCACCTCTGCCTGCTGGCCTGATCACCCCTAACCACTTTGCCTGCCTGCCTGATCACCCTAACCACTCTGCCTGCCTGCCCGGTTGCCCCTAACTGCCCTCCCCTGTTGACCTGGTCGCCCCCAACTGCCCTCCTGCTGGCCTGGTCGCCCCTAACTGCCCTCCCCTGCCGGCCTGATCACCCCTAACTGCTCTCCTCTGCCAGTCTGATCACCCATACTTGCCTCTGCCTCGGCCCCCGCCACTTTGACTTTGTCTGGAAGGACATTTGGATGGATGTCCGGAAGACGTCCAGTCTAATTAGCATATTACTCTTTTATTAGTATAAGTATAGATAGGCACAGCCCATGGACACGGACAATAGTGTAGTGAAGACATTGGGGGTATTTTTAAAAAAAGATGAGACAATAGAGAAAACATATGAGCCAACACAAGAGTGCATTTTTATACAGAAAGAAAGCCTAGTTTGGGTTCTTTTTAGGCAAATGCAGCATGAAAGCACTTGATAGTTCCTAGAATACCTACTTTTGTCATTACACTTAGACATGAACCTGCTGCTGTATCCCTTTCTCTGGCAGAAGATAATTACAATACAACCTCACTGCTCCACTCTTCAAAAAATGATTATAATAAAACCACAAACCTGAAGCGTGTTGGCCGGTAAAGTATCCTTAAGAGATTTCTTTTAACCTTTGCCTCCAGGAGACAAAAATCTACAAGGCCAGACAAATATAAATAGGACTTATTTGCAAAGACTTTCAGGGATCATGACCAACCCCCAAACCCCCATGCAGATTTGAGTGACAATCCACATTTATGGAGAGGAAATTCTTTTCTATATCTAACCTCTGTCTCATGTTTAATTAATTTCTTTTGTCTCACCCTAAATGAGAGAATTATCTTGCCACCCTTATATGTAATTAAAGATACTGAAAACCCTTATTACTTTAGACTCCACTAGTTCACAAATTGTGGTCATTTCAAAACAAGGCCTGGACTGAAAAAAATAATTAGATAAGCAAATGATTAGAGTAAACAGAATTATAGGTGCATTATTTAACCTGCTTAGGAAAATCAATTGATTCTAAGCACTTTAGAAGCCTTCATTATAAACCTGACCTAAGCGATAGGTTTCTATAAAACAAGCCCAAAGTACAACCTGTGGCTAAGTGTGTCTGAATGCCTCGGACCCTTAACATCACAGAGAGAGAGAGGGATTCTTTGAAAAACTCTGAAGAACATTCCTCAGGAATCTGTGGCAAGGGTGGGGATGGAGGGCTAAGAGGCACTGAAGGCAATTGAAGGGCATTTACTAAAACTTTATAAATCAGGCCTGTTATGATTCATGTAATGACTTCTCCTTTTGGATATTTTCATCCATATTTTGCCAACTTCCTTCATTTCCCTAGAAATCATCCACTGACTTCCCACTCTGGGCTAGACCATGAGGATAGGGTACACAGACAAACTATATAGAGTTCTTTGCATTTAATTTTTAAACAAATCATGTTTACCACTTGCAGGCACCATACTATATACATTACAAAGAGTGACTCATTTAGTTTACATTCCTCAGTGAAATCATAGTATGGTGAGGAGACAGTTTATAATAAAAGAAATTCATGGCAATACTTATTGGGGGGAGCTAATGCAGTTTGGAGAGGTAGGGGTCCCACCTCAATCTGTCCTAAAGGATAGGAGGTCCTTCTAAGGTAAAGAACTAAGGCCATTTGCAAAAGTATAGATGTAGCTGAAGGTTTTCCTTGGACCAGAGGTGACTAAGTTCTGGGTCCCAGGCACTTGTTCCTCAGTAGTAACTGAAATATACTTGGGGAGGAGATCAGATATCATCCAAGTCTTTATATCTATCAGGTGCACATTCTATAATGAGGTAACTGAGGTCTGAAAGTTTTCCAACTGCTAAGTGGTGATGGTGAATTTGAACCCAGCTGGCTGACTCCCCTAAATTGGGCCTGGGTCAATGCAAGGAAAATCAGTACTGAGTTTATTTTCCCAGGCCAGTCCTGCTCTCCTCTGAAGTCATCGTCAGAGCATCCCAGCCCCACACATCACATCAGTTCATAGGACACCCAAGAGGACGTGTCCCAGGGCTGGTGAGCATACACGGCATACAAGTCCGCAGTAGCAGAGCCCCAGAACAGGAATACCTCCACATTTGCAAAGCTTCCATAGCTGCACATAACAGTGGAGGGGCTTGTGGAGCTGAGTGCAGATGGCTGAGGACATGCTCAGGGGCACATGTGCAGGTAAGTGCAGGAGTGCTCCCTCTCTGCATGGTCCCCAATGCACCATGGGGGGTGTGGGTGGGGGTTGTCCCCTGACCTTATTTGCTAACCAGATGGTCTATTGGCAAGGCTTTTGTGTCAAAGGGAGCAGACGCTGCCCCTCAACTCCTCATTACAAGGGCTTGTTTCTAATGATGTGAGTGGGCAGCAAGACACCAGGGAAATCCAGCTGAAGTATATTTTTAACCACGCTAGCCTGCCGGCTATTTTTAAAAAAAGAGAAATGGATTAAACATTCTTCCCCTTTCCGCTCTTCCGCTCAAAAAACATCTGGAAGATATACTACATCTATTCTGGTGCTCCCTCTTGGGGAAAAATTTCTTAATTTTCACCTATTGCAATGGGAAAACTAAGCTGGACCCTCAGTGCCTCATGTGCATTTGCTCACGGGCTGGTGTCTTCCCGACAGGAACAGCAGCAGTGGGGCGGCTGCCATGCTAAGTGCCGCCTTAGGGGACTTACTTAAGTTCCACTAATCAAGGTTGTGATGTCCCTTGAGTGGGAGCACTAGTCATGTTTAATCACTAGTTCCTCAGAGGCCGCTCCCACCGCCATCCTTGCTTCTTCCCCAGGCTTCATATCTGGAACCCTGACACTGCAAGCACAGGAGAAATTCACCTTCCGTCATATCCATATATTTTATCCTATGTTCCTGGTTTCTGGGCATCCAATCCAAACTGGGCCTGTGTTACAGAGCATAGTGGCCACATGTGACCCAGACAAATTGATTTTTCTGTCTTCATTGATGTTGAGGGAGATAAATTGCAATGATTACTAATTTATGTGATAGATAACAGCTTTTATTGTCTTTGATATGCTGGAGATTCTAAGATTTGACTGTGCCAGATCCAAGCAATAACGGGGGGTCTGTTCATACTGAGGACATAGACAAAAAGCCACAAGAGAAGATTCATGGTCTCTGTGTCCCCAAAAAAGAGTGGTCAAGGCAGTGCCTAAGGCGCACAACAAATCACATTAGGGGGGAACTTGATTCCTCTGTTCTCAAATGCTCCCTAATTCTGACCACACTCAGGGAGGCTTTGGGTGTAAGAATACCAGGGCTGAGAAAGCTATTGAGCAAGTGTTTTAAACTACTTTTTTTTCTTATCTATTCTTCCCACTGTTTAACTATTGCAGCCACCTCTCCAACTCCAGTTTTCATGAAGTGATCAAGCAAATTAGATCTTGAGCTGTTTTTCTGGAATTTGGGGAACTGGAAAATCAAATGCAAGTGGACAGACATATTACTCTGGTCACTGGCTTCCAGATCAGAGGGCTGAAATTGGCTAGAATGTTATGCAACACTCTTCCCCATTCTTGGGCTGGCAAACAAATAAGGCTGAGTCAGACAAGTGCTCCCATGTGTCCACTCTAGGAGAAATTCTAGAATAGATCATGAAAATTAGGGAAGAAAGAATATTTTTACACAGTAAAAACTCATTTATGTCTTGAATGCGGGTTTCTCAGTTTCTCGGTAAGCTGCACATTACATGAAGAGATGCACTGTTTAGCATTTAGATAACACGTGGACAGGGCCTTCGTGCTTTGCAAGCGCTCTGCAAACCTACACCCCCTGAGCATGCTCTGCATTTTGGAAACAGACAGGCCTTCAGAAGGCACAGACAGCAAGGGAGTGACATGCTCTATGCAGCTGTACGTAGCATGCTTAGAGGTTCAGTGTAAGCCACAGGGACACAGGATTGATTTCAAGTAATCTGATTCTCAGGTCACAGGCCGTTGTCCAACTACAGCCTAGAAAAATAGTATATTGATTCTCTAAGTCGAGGAAAGTAATGTCAATGTAGAATTAAATAGATAGGCACATATTTGTAACATCTCCGAAGATGGAAATCGTGTATTTTTTTGGTGTAGATATAGCAGATGTACATGTGGTCTGTTTCCCATCTGCTCCTCCTGATTCTTAACCACTATCAGTGAAACACATACAGTATTGCTAAATTATACCTTGAGAAACTACTGTGTTTTATAAATAACTCACTTGTGTAGCAATGCATGTGGGGGATATGTTCCAAGACCCCCAGTGGATGCCTGAAACTGCGCATAGTACCAAACCCTATATATACTGTTTTTTTTCTAATCATATATACTTATGGTGAAGTGTACTTTATAAATTAGGCACAGTAATAGAGTAACAATAATAACTAATAATAAAATAGAATGATTATAACAATATACCATAATAAAAGTTATATGAATGTGGTCTCTCAAAAATATCTTACTGCAGTGTACAATACAAACCCTTCTAATGATGTGAGATTATATAATGCCTACATGGTGAAATGAAGTGAGGTAAAGGAGACATTGTTAAGTAAAATAAGGGTTACTTGAACACTGTGATACCTTAAGAGTCAATCTGATAACTGAAACAGCTATAAGTGACTAACTCACAGGGAGCGTATACATCATGGATGCGCTGGACAAATGATTAACACACCAGGCAGGACCAAGGGAGATTTCATCAGAATGGCATGCAATTTACAACTTAGGAATTGTTTATTTCTGGAATTTTCCATTTAAAATTTTCAGACCCCAGTTGACTATGGGTAACTGAAACCATGGAAAGCAAACCCATGGATAAGTGGGGACTACTGTATTGTCAAACCCTTAAGCCATTGTGTCCTTTATTAGCTGTCACACAACTTTCAAGGTAGAGCTCAAATCCTGCCTTGATCACATCCTAATAATGTGACTTAGGGCACATTACCTCATCTCTCTTTGATCCTGCTTTTTTCATCTCTAAATTGGAAAAAAAATGAGATGCCTCAAAAAATTAAAGTGAGAAATAAATCAGGTAATATGTATAGCACTAAGAATCGTATTCAGCAAACAGGCAGTTCTATATACCTGCTTGCTGTTATCATCATTATTTAATAGGTAAAGACACAGAGTTGTTCCAAAGTCCATTTCAATTCTTAAATGTTTACCTCTGTTGGAGAGAGTCAATGTGGTCTGGTCATGATCACACAGCCCGTCAGTGATAACAAACTGCACTCCAGATGATATAACTGTTTACAGAGACAATTCTTAAGAATTACTTTTTAAAAGTTCCCAAACTAATAAATAAATTTTCAAGATGACAGGACAGAAAGTTAATAATCAAAAAATTATTTGTATATCTATATACTTAGCAATTGATAATTAGAATAAAGTTATTTTAATGGCATTAACAATAACATCAAAAAGTGAAATGTTTTAAAATACATATAACAAAAATGTACAAGTACTGCCATAAAAGATTTCCTTAGAAAAATTAAGAGGAACTTAAATAAATGAAGAGCTATGCCATTTCATGGATTGGAGAACTCAGTATTTCAATGATTTCCATTCTCCACAAAATTAATCTATACATTCAAAACATTTCTAATCAAATTCCCACCAGAGATTTTTATAGAAATGGAGAGACTTCATCTAAAATTTATAGAGAAAGAAAAAGAGTCTGGAATAGCCAAAACACATTTGAAAATAAAAAACAAAGGTGAAGGACCTCCTCTGACTGATTTTTTTTTAAATTAAATCTTTATTGTTCAGATTATTACAGTTGTTCCTCTTTATCCCCCCATAGCTTCCCTCCACTCACTTCTCACCCCACCCTCTGCCCTTACCCACCCCCCACTGTCTTCATCCATAGGTGTATAATTTATGTCCAGTCTCTTCCTGCACCCCCACACCCCTTTCCTCCCCTGAGAAGTAAGTACACTCCCTTTCTATGCCCCTGATTCTATTATGTTCACCAGTTTATTCTGTTCATTTGATTATTTATTCACTTGATTTTTAGATTCACTTGTTGATAGATGTGTATTTGTTGTTCATAATTTGTATCTTTACCTTTTTCATCTTCTTCCTCTTCTTAAAGGATACCTTTCAGCATTTCATATAATCCTGGTTTGGTGGTGATGAACTCCTTTAGCTTTTTCTTATCTGTGAAGCTCTTTATCTGACCTTCAATTCTGAATAATAGCTTTGCTGGGTAAAGTAATCTTGGTTGTAGGTTCTTGCTATTCATCACTTTGAATATTTCTTGCCACTCCCTTCTGGCCTAGTTTCTGTTGAGAAATCAGCTGGCAGTCATATGGGTACTCCCTTGTAGGTAACTGACTGTTTTTCTCTTCCTGCTTTTAAGATTCTCTCTTTGTCTTTTGCTCTTGGCATTTTAATTATGTATGGCATTTTAATTATGTCTTGGTGTGATCCTCTTGGATTCCTTTTGTTTGGGGTTCTCTGCGCTTCCTGGACTTGTAAGTCTATTTCTTTCACCAGGTAGAGGAAGTTTTCTGTCATTATTTCTTCAAATAGGTTTTCAATATCTTGCTCTCTCTCTTCTTCTAGTGCCCCTATAATTCAGATGTTGGTGTGCTTGAAATTGTCCCAGAGGCTCCTTACACTATCTTCATATTTTTGGATTCTTTTTTCTTTTTGTTTTTCTGGTTGGGTGTTTTTTGCTTCTTCATATTTCAAATCTTTGACTTGATTCTTGCAATCCTCTAGTCTGCTGTTGGGTGTCTGTATAATATTCTTTATTTCAGTCAGTGTATGCTTAATTTCTAGTTGGTCCTTTTTCATAAACTCGAGGGTCTCACTAGATTTCTTGAGGGCCTCACTACATTTATCGGCAGTTTCTAGAAAATTCTTGAAAAACCTTAGAAGTGTGGTTTTGAACTCTATATCCAGTGGTTTGCTTTCCTCCATTTCTGTCATTTGTGACCTGTTTCTTTCTCTCATCATTTTTTATGCTTCCCTGTTCTGATAGAGTGGCTTTGTGTGCTAGGTGTCCTATAGGGCCCAGTGGCTCAGCCTCCCCAATTACCTGAGGTGGATACTCTTGGTGCAACCCTTTGTAGGCTTTGTGCAGTCTTGTTGTAGTTAAGCCTTGATTGTTGTAGGTATCACTAGGAGGAATTGACCTCCAGGCCAATTGGCTGTGAGAATCAGCTGTGTCTACAGTGGGAGAACTTCTGTGCTGGAGACACCCTTCTGGGGCAAGACTTGCTTCAGTGGGGCTTTAGTGCTCACTGAGTCTGTCCCCCGAGTGTGTCCCTTATGGATCTGAGGAGTTGTAATGTGGATGGTCCCACTCTGACCACTGGGTACACTGGCTCTTGGATCTCTAAGTAGGTGCTAATTTAGCCTCTTCCTGAGGCTACCCAGCAGGAGCTATGGAGAGATCTGCAGATTTCTCTTCTTTGTTTGGGGTTTGGAGGTGCCCAGATGAGGCCCAGCTGTGAAGCAATGAAAGCTGCTGTGGGGCCTTGGGCCTTCTTTTGGATGTTCTGTGTCTCTCTGACCCAGCTGCAGTTTGTTAGGTAAGTTTAGATTGCAAAGGGCCAAGCCATTCATATGCAAAAGCCTCTGCACACAGCTTGGGTGGGGCGGGGTCTCAGGGAATCAACAGGGTGGAGCAAACAGCTATGGCTGATCCTCAGTCCTGCCCTAAGAGGCCCCGGGTCTTAGCGTCCCGGTAATCACTGCAAGCACCTCTGAGAGAAAGCCGCCCTCGAGTTCAGACTGATGCCAGACAGTCCAGTTTCTCCCTGTATGAGTCTGAGTCCCCAGAGTCTCGCCCGGATCTGGAGTTCAGAGCAGTCAGGAGCTTGTGTCTCCCTCTCAATTAAAAAAGACAACCATGGCCTCAACTGCCAGCCCTTTCCACGTGCACTACATCCTCAGCTGCCAGCCCTTTCCACGTGCACCGAGTCCTCGGTTGCCAGCCCTTTCCACGTGCGCCTCCGTACCTCTGCACTTTACTTCCGCAGCTCCTCTGAGTCTCAGTGTGCTGTTCTCTTTCCTTCTAGTTGTAGAATTTCCACTCAGCCAACCTTCCTGTGGTTCTGGGTGATGTCCATTTTGTCTTTTAGTGGTTGTGGGAGGCAGCAATTTCCGGTTTTTACCTATGCCGCCATCTTGGTTTCTCTCCTCTGACTGATTTTAGGACTTACTATAAAGATATAATAATCAAGGCAGTGTAACACTGATATAAAGGTAGAAATGAATAATAAATGGATGATGAAACAAAAAATGTAGAGCTTACTGATTTCTGATAAAAAGTACTGAATTAATTTAATGAGAAAAGATTATATTTTCAATAAGTTGTACTAGTACAACTGTATAATCACATGGAAAAAACCTCTTACCTCACATTATAAATAAAAAACCCTAAGACTAAATATAAAATCTAAAGTTATTAAACTTCAAAAAGCAAACATAGGAGAAAATCTTTGTTCTGACTCAATCTGACTTAATCATAGGCAAAGATCCCATGTGTAGAATCTGAGAATAAACCATAAAATTTAAAAATTAATAAGTTGGATTTCATAAAAACTTAAAACCTTTGCATTATCAAGAAATGAAACCACAAGCACAGATTGGGAGAAAATATTTATAATATAGCTATCTGACTTTTAGAAAAGGCAAGAGATTTGATCTAATACTTCAGACCAAGAAGACACAGGAGTTGCAAGAAGCACATAAAGCTGGATACCATCAGTCATTAGACAAACCCAATGGGATACCAATCACCTATAAGAATATCTATCAAATGAACAAACAATAAAAACCTGAGGATACAAGTGCAGATGGGAGAGGGTGGGTAGCTGAACCTCTCCCACATTTGGACGCAAATGGTATAGCCACTTTGGAAAACAGTTCAGGAGTTTCTTATAAAACTAAGCATATACTTACCATATTAAGTTAAACATATACTTACTCAAATGTAACCCCAAACTAGAAACTACCCACATATCCATCAACTTGTAAATGCACAAGTTGTGATATCCTATCTAATAAAAGAGAAACATGGTAATTAGCCATACGTCCGCTACCCTTCCCATTGGCTAATCAGGGCAATATGCAAATTAACTGCCAGCCAAGATGGCGGCCGGCAGCCAGGCAGCTTGAAGCGAACATGAAGCTTGCTTGCTTCAGTGACCGAGGACTCCAACGTTCCCCGCCTGCCGCTGCCGGCCTCTGAGCTTGCAGTTTGAAATATTGTTACAAATATAGAAGCTAAACAAAACCCCAGAAACCTGCTTTCAGCCAGCCGGGATCTCAGAGCTGGAGTTGAAACAGTGTTTCAATTATAGAACCCAAACAAACCAGATACCTGCTTTCAGCAGAGGAGGCCTCAGAGCTGGAGCCAAGCCTCAGAGCTAAAGCTGGCCCAGAATAAAGAAAAAAAAAAGAAAAAAGGAGCGGTTGGGAGCTTCAGTCACCCAGGCACCCCATTGGGGACCCCCACCCTGAAGGGGGTGTGACCAGCTGCAAACAGCCATCATCCCCTCATCCAGGCTGGCCAGGCACCCCAGTGGGGACCCCCACCCTGATCCAGGACACCCTTCAGGGTAAGCCGGCCCCCAACCTGTGCACCAGGCCTCTATCCTATATAGTAAAAGGGTAATATGCCTCCCAGCACCGGGATCACTGGAGCCCCGAGGCCTCCCGGCACTGGGATCAGCGTGACAGGGGGCAGTGCCCAAACCCCCTGATCACCCTGCGGCTCTGTGTGTGACGGGGCGGGGCCACAACCTCCCCATAGGCCCTGCCCTGAGTGTGACAGGGTGTGATGCCCCAACCCCTTGATCAGCCCTGCTCTGTGCCTGATAAGGGGGAGCTCCCCAACCCCCTGATCGCCCTGCGGCTCTGTGTTACAGGCTGCAGTTCCCCAACCCCCTGATCGGCCCTGCTCTGTGTGTGACAGAGTGCGGCGCCCCAACCACCTCCCCCCAACCCCGCCACGGGCCCTGCTCTGTGTGTGATGGGGTAGAGCCATAACCTCCCCATTGGCCCTGCCCTGAGTGTGACAGGGTGTGGCGCCCCAACCCCCTGATCCACCTTGCTCTGTGCGTGACAGGGTACGAAGCCCCAACCCCCCTGATGGGCCCTGCTCTGTGAGTGACAGGGGGCAGCACCCCAACCCCGATTGGCCCTGCTCTGTGTGTGACAGGGGGTGGCGCCACAACCTCCCCATCGACCCTGCCTTGAGTGTGACAGGGGGCGGTGCCCCAACCCCCCTATCAGCCCTACCCTGAGGGTGACTGAGGGTGGCATAGCAACCTCCCGATCCCCCCTGCTCTGTGCATGACAGGGGGCGGCGCCCCAACTCCCCAATCAGCCCTGCTCTGAGCCCGACCAGGGGCAGCACCTAGGGATTGGGCCTGCCCTCTGCCACCAGGAAGGGAGCAGGCCTAAGCCAGCAGATCGTTATCTCCCGAGGGGTCCCAGACTGCGAGAGGGCACAGGCCCAGCTGAGGGACCCCCCTCTCCCCTGAGTGCACAAATTTTTGTGCACCAGGCCTCTAGTATGTCTATATAATGGGATACTACTCATTGATTGAAATAAATAACAAACTACTGATAAAATGGATGGGCCTCAATATATTTAAATAAGTGAAAAAAAGCCACACACGAAAGACCACAAACAATGTATCATTCATTTATATGAAACTCTTACTGAAGGTGAATTAATCTAAAATGACAGGTAGCAGGTGGCTGGCTACTGGAAACCAGGTGGGGCGGAGTATGGAAGAACAAAGGGGCACAGGGCTCCTAGAGAGAGTGGAAATGTTCTAGATCATGATGGAACTGGAATCCTACAATAGATGCATTTTACTTCAATAAAACTACATCTCAATAAAATTTATTTTAAAATTGAGGGACAGGTTTGAGAGCTCTTAGCTGTAGAGAATTCCCATTTCTGGGGCAGGCACTCCCTTGGGTTGAAATCACCATTGCTTGCACAAGACAAATCAGTAGGATTATCATCATTGTACCAGAGAGAAGAAAACTGAGGTCCAGCTTGTCCAGAGATTGTTCAGGCCCCTGGGCCTGCCCAGGACACAGCAGAACAGATATTTTAATTTGCTGTATTCTGACTCCAAAGCTCCACAGAGCTAAGCAGGGGTGATTATCTGCTAGCGTTTGCAAAAGCCTACGTAGAAGCCCAGGTGATACATTACCGGAGCATCTGATGTAACCCCTAGGTTTCAGTAAGGTTCTTACTGTGTGTGTTTGTAAATGTACTTAACACATATATAGTACATAAATATATATGCTACTATTTCATTGAGTGAGGCCAATCCATATTCTGACCATTCAATTTCCTCGGTGGACTTTTCAGCTCTTCTTACTTTAAGGTGTATCTCTAGCTGCATAACCAGAACTGGTCCTGGTTCAGCAGGACAAACCATACCTGAACCATAGATATAAATCTTAGGACTTAAATACTCCTTAGTAATATAGTATAACCCTGTCAGTTTGCATTTTTTGAAAGCATATCTGCATGACAAATTGCCTTCCACAGTCCTGCATTAAGTTCATCTCAGCAATTCGGACCATAAAAAAGTAAGAGTAATCCAGCAGTGACCTGGATAGTTATTCCAAAACCGCTAATGAAACCCATAATCTAGCCCTGGCCAGTGTGGTTTAGTTGGTTGAATATCATCCCATGCACCTAAAGGTTGCTGGTTTGATTCTCAGGTTGTGGGTCTAATCATCAGTCGGGGGTATACAGAGGCAGCCGATGTTTCTCTCTCTTTCCTCTCCCTTCTTCTCTCTCTAAAATCAACATAAACCTATTTTTCAAATAACATTAAATCTAGATGATTGACATGTAATTCTTGTCAAAGTTATATTTTTTACTTTTTAATGGAAACTTCCAGAAATATGCAAGACGTCAACATATAGTATAATGAACCCCCACACCTTTACCCAAATACATCACTACTCAAAATATATCCACACTTTGCTTAATCTTCCCCCTTTTTTATTTTTTATTCTAGTGCATTTTTAAGCAAATCATGGACATCACTAAATAATCCCTACATACTTTAGTTTGCGCCCCTTAAAAGAGTATTTTTTAATATAAACAGAATGCTATTTTTATACCCAATAAAAAATAACAATTCCTTAGTAAGATCTAACAAAGAATCCATATTCCAACTTCAAGGATGGTCTCAAAAAATATTTTTAAGTTTTTTTGTTTTTTTTTTGTTTTTCAAACTAAGGTCCAATAAAGCCCTCCCTTTGACTGGTTGATGTGGTTTGTTTCTTTCACTTAGGCCAGTGCCCTTCCTCTTCCCTTCCTTCTTTTCATGGCATGGACATGCTGTAAAAACCAGGTGAGCTGTCATGGAAAAGCTCTGCTTACTCCATTTGACTACCTGTTTACTTGTGGTGGATTTTATTGTCCCTTCTCCCCAGTACTCCCAGAACCTGTAAGTCATGCTAAGGACTTAGATTCACATTCACTGTCTTGTCCAGCAAATTTAAAAAAAAAAAAAAAAAGGTTTTACTGACTTTTTAAAGAGAGGGAAAGGGAGAGAGATAAAGGGATAGAAACATTGATGAGAGAGAAACATCAATTTCCTGCCTTGTACACACTCCCTTCTGGGGATCAAGCTTGCAACCTGGGCATGTTCCCTGACCAGAAATAGAACCGGTGACTTTCTGGTTCATGGGTCGACGCTCAACCACTTAGCCACCCTGGCTGGACTATCCAGAATATTTTATGCTGGGTGCTGGGTACTGGGTCCTGGGTGCTAGGTGCTTTTTACTGACCTCATCAAGAGCTCTTAGGGCCTGATTGTCCCTAATCTGTCATTTAAATACTGGATTAGAACAGTGGTTCTCAACCTTGGCTGCACATTAGAATCGCCTGGGAATCTTTTTAAAATCCTGATTTCTGGGCCTCATCCTCCGGAAATTCTGTTTCTTTGTTACTAATGTTGTGGCCTCACCCCATAACAAAGAAACAGAATTTCCAGAGGATGAGGCCCAGAAATCGGGATTTTAAAAAGATTCCCAGGCGATTCTAATGTGCAGCCCGGGTTGAGAACCACTGAGTTAGAGCAATGTTCTTCCTCAGAGTGAGGAGCTGGACTTCTGAGAGTTTAGTTCTTACAGCGTCTCCTCTTTGCTCTCAGCAGGGCTGCCAGTCCTGGGAGCCGAGAATTCCCCAAGATCCTGTGTCCTGTCCTTGGCCAAGATGCACTTTATATGCTGCCTTTCATGCATTTTAAACTGAGCTGTCCCCTCGGGAGGGCACTCACTCTAATGAGCAGGCGAAAAGACAAGGTGGATAATCATCATTTCTAATTGGATATAGATCCAGCAGACTGATTCATTATTTCTAATATGGCTGTCAATGTTCTGCATGACTCCTATTAGACTAATATCCTAAATGTCTGTACTGCTGCAACTGTCAGATTAACTTAGTCCCAAATTGGCAGCCTCAGCCTTCTCCCCAGAACATCATCTGGGAGGTTTGTAAGTACATGCATAGATACCACTGCCCATCCTTTCCTCTGTTAGTACATCCCTTGCCAAGTCCTCCTCCTACCCACACTGTGAATGTGCAACAGAGGAAATTCCTCCGTCTCTCTGATTGCTGTAAGCCCCATGCTTTCAGAATAGTCTCTTGCCTGCTACCGGGAAGAAGACAATGCTCTGTCCTAATCATTCAAACTAAAATGTTAAGTAATAACTATGCTGTTTCCTTAATAGGAAAATAGAGAAGGTACAAATTAAAGATATTAAGTAGCTGATCTTCAGTCATCTGTAAAAAATACATTATTGGATGTGGGCTTTGTGGGAGGACTGTCAATCACTATCCAATGGCTATTTCTCCTCCTCCTTTACTCATGAAGCATGGTTTATTGGGGTGACAAAGCACTCAACTCTAAGACTACATTTCCCACCTTTCTAGGGGTGGTGTTAGCCATAGTTTCTCTTTTGTCTACGATAGTGCCTTTTCCAGTTTGATGAGCTGTCATAATTATCAATAATATCCTCCTCTTTTTCAAAAGTGTCCCAATTCAAAGTATACAGTCACCCTAAGTAGCAGTGACTCCAAGAGATGTAAGAGAAAGTCATGTGGGGGCAGCTTCTGGAAATCTCATTAAAGGTGTCCCATTCAACTGGGATGGGCACTTTTGTATATGCCCTACCCCCTTCCTCCTACATCCTGTAGGAATGTAGAAGAGCACCGATGCTCTAGCAGCCTTTTCAGACCATGGAGTGGCCTTGAAGATTACTAATTCCATGTACTAAGTAGGGTTGAGTAGAAAGTATGTTCTGATGGCCCTGGTGCTGCCAGTCAGCTTTGGGTTGGTTTTTCCTTAACTGCTACTCACCCATGCCCCCCTTCTCCAAAAGTGCCCACTAGTCCAGTTTCAGCTACACTTCCTAGATTTCCCCTCCCTGTCTGTTTCTGATTAGGGCAGGCACCTGGGAGACTCCTGTGTGGGATCCCGAGGGAGGGAAGCAGTAGCCAGTTCAGAGCTCCCACACATTGATCCTGATTTAAAGGCTCAACTTCACGGCAGGGGGCAATCCCACCTTCCCCCGTTTCTCGTCTGTTCCTCTCACTCCTAGACCAGGTGTGTGTTCAGCTTCAGATGGAAGACTCCAGCTTTCTCAGAACACAGCTTTCACATCAGGCATAAGGACGGGCATGGGTTTCAGTCCTCCTTGTGGCTCCACCTCATCCTTGTGGTTTCCAATACGATCTTCTCCACTTCCCCACTTATCTCTGTCTTTTCCACGTTTCCTCCATCTTCCCCGTTGATCCTCTTCTCTTCCACTTTCCCTTCATCCTTGCTTCCTGATGCCTGAGCTGTGTCCTCCAAGCCTCATTATCAGACGTGAACATGACACCCTTACAGAGACTGCTTAACCAGCTCCCACAAGGTGAAAGGTGGAAACCTTATAACAACTACATAAATCAGTAAATACTTCTGTACATATTTGCTTACATTTTATATCCTCATGGCCCTGCTTCTCTGATTGAACCCCAACTGAATCCCCTCCTATAAGGCCTCAGACCTCTCCTTCCTCACCCCACTGTTTTCCCTGTAACTTAATCAAATACAGTGGGGAAATGTGGCCAACAGGTCAATGGCCTCCAATAATTCCTCTACCCCTTTGTGCAGCATGTTTTTCTCAGTAGTCAAGGCTAGAAAAGTGAAGACTGCACTTCAAAAGCTCCACCCAGAGATGTACACACGGCCTTGTTTTCCACAGATGTGCCCACAGGATATTCTGCAGGTGGGCGAGAAGCTGTGTTGTTCTGCTGCAAAGCCTGTGAAACAGGCGCCATGCTCAGGCTGAGGGTGTCGAGTGGCAGGCCAGGGTGTCTGAGCGCTAGTGTGGATTTCAGCAGAGATCCTGGAGCCCTGGGTTGGGGTCCCTCTACTCTTTGGTTATGGCTGACATGGCAGCTCTCCTGGCAGGCAGGTTCTGCGGGTGATACTCTAGTGATCATTCCTAGAAGCTCAGCCTAACGTAGTGATGGCGAACGTTTTGAGCTCGGTGTGTCAGCATTTTGAAAAACCCTAACTTAACTATGGTGCCGTGTCACATATAGAAATTTTTTGATATTTGCAACCATAGTAAAACAAAGACTTATATTTTTGATATTTATTTTATATATTTAAATGCCATTTAACAAAGAAAAATCAACCAAAAAAATGAGTTCACGTGTCACCTCTGACACGCGTATCATAGGTTCGCCATCGCTGGCCTAAAGCCTCCTCCTCCTCCATCCTGCCAACTCTCCAGCAGGTCTTCTAATTCCTCACTGCTTCACTCCCTCTGCATGCACCAAACAGGGTATTATTTGCCACTTAGCCCTAACTAAAAGGGGTCAGCCTGAATTAAAAAGAAAAGTATTCAACCTACACATTGCTATTACTAGTTCTCAGAATGGGCTCTAATACATGATTTTTAGCTTTTCTTTCCTCATATGTAAAGTGAGAATAATAACATCTACCCTGGAAATGTGTTAGGAGGGTTTAATGAGGTAGCTTATTTTCAAAACAAAATGCAGTCCTTAGAAAATAGTAGATGGACTAATGAGAGTCTATCTACTATCTAGTTCCCCTTTTCCCTCAGAGAAAGCACTTTCTTTTTTTTCATTTTTCTTTTTTTAAATATATTTTATTGATTTTTTACAGAGAGAAAGGGAGAGGGATAGAGAGTTAGAAACATCGATGAGAGAGAAACATCGATCAGCTGCCTCCTGCACATCCGATCAGTTGCCTCCTGCACATCCCCAACTGGGGATGTGCCCGTAACCAAGGTATGTGCCCTTGACTGGAATCGAACCTAGGACCCTTCAGTCAGCAGGCCAACACTCTATCCACTGAGCCAAACAATTAGGGCAAGAGAAAACGCTTTCTTTCCTCTTTTCCAGATTTCTTATATTTTTTTTCATCTTTTTATTTTGAAATTTTCAAACCTATGGAAAAACTGAAGGAATAACAATGAAAACCCATTCATTAGGTTCGGCAATAGCGAACATTTCCCACATGTGATTTCTCTCTCTTTATATGGATAAAATATCTCCTGCTGAGATATTCATTCCACCATGTAATAGCATTCTCTCACCTCACCAGAAGGTATTTCCACAATTTAACAGCGACACGGTGACAGTACCTAGTATATGGTTCATGTTCCAATTTCCCAATTATTCCAGTCTTGGCCTTCAAGGCTGTTTTCCCCTCCACCCAGTATCCACTCAGTCCACTGCGTCTCTTTAGTCTCCTTTAATGTAGACTAGACCCTGACTTTTATTTTCCTCCCTGAACAAGCCAGTTGTTTTGTAGGATGTCTCATGGAATGAACTTTTCTATTTTCTCATAACCAGATTCAGGTTAAATGTTTTGGGGAAGAATAGTCTATAGTGTTTTCACCTCAGTTCCTCTACTCGAGGAGGATGCCAGTTTGTCACACTCTTGGTAACATCGGAAATAGTGACAGGGCAGCTGTTCATTCCTGCATCCTAAGGGACCTTTGCTCGGTCACTTGCAAGTCAGGAGAGTGGTGACAGTTTCAGACCATGTTAATATTTTGTTTCACCCATGGTTTTAGCATCCATGATGATCACTGCCTGAATCATTATGACATCAGTAGCTACAAAATATTTTCCCAAGGTTCTTGATTCTACTTTAACTCAAAAATCATTCCTCATTTGTACCCTGGCCTCTCTCTCTGACATCCTTAATCTCTCCCTTTCTTCTGACAAGTTCATTTTTGATGTTCTTGAATTCCCCAGGTCCACTTCCATACACAGCTAATGCCTGATACATTCCTTCTTTTTCACCATAGGATTTCTTGTAAGAGTCACCTCTGTGCTGTACCTCCCTCCCCTCCACTGCAGGTAGCATGTCCTTCCTCCAGCAGCCTGTATGTTGCCCCCTCCACACTCATGAAGTGCTCTGTGCTCTTGGAGCAAAGGAAATAAATAACCTTTTCCCTCTTACTTCTTGGTTTAAACTTTTTGTAATGAAAACACATTATTTTTATTGGTAAAAATATGTATATATAAAATATTATGTATATAAAGTTCATTAAATATATAACATGTAAATATCAAATAACCCATTCTTTCCTAACAGGTCTTTTTAACTTGTTTTCTCTTCAAACTGCTTCCTTTTTTGAAACTTCTTTAGCAATTTTGGTCAACATTTTGGTTTGAGTGTCTCTCCATTTTCACTAATTACAAAGCTGCTGGACAAAGTTTCCCTCTACCTTTTTAAAATTGGGATTGTGTCCTTCTCATATCCCTTTACTTTTACATTTTGATAGTTGATGTTGATCTCCTTGTTCATTTGAGAACATGCATTTCTTTATCTGGCATCTGCCTTCAAAAGCCTCTATCTGGTCTCAGGGCCACAGTGACCAATAGGACAAACTATTCCACCCACTGTGACTTTTAGTTTTTATTGTTTTGGTTTTCTGTTTGTGTATATGTGTGTGTGTGCGTGTGTGTGTGTGTGTGTGTGTGTGTGTGTGTGTGTGTGTTTAACCTGGCTCTGTGTAAATGGGTGGATTCTTTCAAGCCTACAAAGTTTTTGTCCCTCTCTGTCATCCTGCACCTGGAGGTCTGCAGATCCAAGTTGCCTGCCTGGCCCTGTGTGCTGGGCGGGGCAGAGTAGCTGCCAGGCAGGCACTAGTACAGCCAGTGTGAAAGTGCTTTGCCAAAAACATGAGCCTGCATGAGAGAGACCTAACATGCTGGGGAGTAAAGCTTCCTAAAGGAAGTGGCAATTAGCTGAGGCCTGAGGTGTAAAGAAGGGAAAATGACCTTCATCAGGGAGCTGTGGTCCATGCCAGCTGGGACACTGGAGAGGGTGAGCGAGTCAGCATGCTAGAAACTTAGGGTTTGAGGAAGCCAGTGGTGGGAGATTCAGTTAGAGAGTGATGGAAAGCCTGTGATGGCTTTTACCAGGAAGACACATCATCAGATGATGTAGAGAAATAATTTTGGGAGATGGCTATAGGGAGGGTAAGACTGGAGGCAGAGAGAAAACATATGCATCTGTTATAGAAGTCCAGGGAGAAAGAATGAGGCTTTGAACCAGATGGTACTGGGCACAGAAAGGTTGAGTTGGGTCCATGATGAATGGTAACCATTTGGGAACAGGAACACCTGGATGGTGAGTCCACCAAGTCTTCGGACTTCAGTCTGCAGACAGGTGTCAAGTCTATTCAACTGACCCCAACCTCTCTTGAGAGAGTCAAGCCTAAATTTCCAGAAGCATCCTAAACACAACCTTCCTGAAATTAAACTACAGCCCATGCAGCCCTGGTCCACTGCTCAGCATCCCAATTTGTGCCAATGTGACCAATATTATTTTGGTTCTCCAGGCTCGGTGACAAGATGATGGCAGGATTAGTTAGACAAAAACAATGGAGGATTTTGCCAGAACCAGGACAGTTGCACTGGCTGAGAGCACCTAGTTTTAGGCAGTTTGAGTCGTCATGACCTTGTCAAGATGAGTGACTACAATGGCTCCCACCTCCTTCTTTCATTCTTCCTCCCTTCCAACTTTACCATTCCCTCCTGGACTGGGCTTGGGTATCTCATCTCTTAACAATTCAAAATCTCTCCTTTTCACCTCTCAGTTTAGTGGTTCATGTGTCATAGATTAAGTGCCTGGCTCCCTGCAGTAAGACCAACAAAGCCCTGAGTTGTCCAATCCATCTGTTGTACAAGTGCCCATTTGGAGGCCACTTTGATGTTGACAAAGTAATCACCATTGGTGAGCCCAGCTAGATTCTGGTAGTGTCACTCAGAACTGCAAAGAGATGCCCTGGCTTCACAGAACATAAATCCATGTGCTGTATGATTTTACATCGCATGTGCTTCCTTTACACCCTAACTATCAGCATTTCCATCACCATCTTGTTAATGTAACATTACAGCACTCTGCAGTAGACAGAACCTCCCAGAACACCCAATGACCTAGAATAGGTCCCAGATATCTCACTCTGCTAGTCAAGTCCTCAAGCTCTCCCCTCCTCCCTGCAGAGGCATGTGTGGGCCTATCTGATCACGTTGGCTTTTCCTAAGTGTCCTAAGTGAAATCCTTATGCCTATACTTTTGCTGAGGTCCTATACTCTGCCTGGGACAGACTCTGAGTCCAATCCTACTCCCGCCTCACAGGTCCATCAAATCCTTTCTTCCTGGTCTTCTGCCTCGCCTGAGTAAACTCCTCATCTGCCCCACCAAGTGGACTTGTCCCCAACCGAGCTTCTCCTGACCCCGTGTCTGTCCGGTTCTTATTTATTATGGGGGACACAGAAATGTGCCCTCCTGGTGTCCTTCCAGGAAGGAGCAGGTCTGCAGGCAGCTCTTGCTGGCCATTCTGTCCCAAAGCAGGACATGTGGCAGTTTGACTCCTTGTCCCACTCGTCCCTTCACAGGTGTTGAGACTTAACACTCACCCTGCACTCAGAATGCTGCTCAGTGTTGGCTCCCATGGAACCCAGCCCAGGACAGTCAGGAATAGTTCATGCCCAGTGCAGGCACACAGAGCTGAACAGCTCCTCACCTGACATGTCACTCACTATATGTGCTCAATATATATTTCTGAATAACAAAGTTCTTCAACGAAAGTTCAAAATAGACACACCTTCTACTAAAGTCTATTCTGTAGTGAGTGTATTAGTGTTATGGACTACATGTTTGTATTCCCCCAAATCCTCATGTTCATGACACCTCACCGCCAATATGATGATGTAATGAGGTGGGCCTTTGGGAAATGATGAGGACATGAGGGTGGAGCCCTCATGACAAGATTAGAGCCATTATAAAAGAGACCCCAGAAAGCTCCCTTATCCACCCCCCACCAAGTGAGGACACAGGGAAAAGACACTGTCTGTGAACCAGGAAGCAGGCAGTCAATACTTGATCTTGGACTCCAAGCCTCCAGACAGTGAGAAATAAATGTCTGTTGTTTATAAGCCACCCAGTTTGTGGTGTTCTGTTATAGCTGCCCAAATGGACCAGGACAATAAGTAAATCTGAGTAATAATTTATGATTGGCTATTCAATGCCCTGCCTTACAGAGTCAGCTCTATTTCAGAGGTAACAAGTGTGGAAGCATCATAAAATATCCTCAATTGCCCACCATATGTGCATACTATAGGAATAAATATGGAATGCCCTGTTTTTCACATCCAAAGTGAAATCTAAAATTTGTTATAAAGCCCTATGCTCCTGCTACAGCCACCCTTCTAGAATTGTTATCTGAGGTTAACTGGAAATGTGAATACTTCAGGACTAAATTCTGGAAGCTGTGGGGATTTATCTACAGGCAGAGTTCAGAAACTGCTCACTGGTTTCCATGAATGCATTACAGCGCTCAGGTTTTGAACACAGCTTTCAATTTGTTTGCCAAGAATTCTGAGTTAGCTCCCAAGTCTGTATCACTGTCATAATCAATGGCAACTTTGCTGTTGCATGGTCTAGCCCGTGTTAACATTTGAAAGCCATGATAATGCCAAGTACTTGGCTGTCTGGCAACCTAGGTGCTTTTTGACACGACAATATCCTGAACTAGAATTCTAATCGTCTGAATATAGTTCTCTATGAATGTCCCTGGAGACTGTGCACTGAAAGCTGCCACTCACTCCTGATGATCCCTGTCCCACACCGTCAAAATCACATCAAAATCACTTTGGATGCGGAAAGAGAATGTTTTAAAGGCACATTTCCATTCCCTGCCTTTATTTTAAAAGAAAAACAAATATAGCAGCATCCCCAAACTTTTTTATGATAAACACAATGAATCTGGTCAGGTTATGTCACAAGCAGGCACCAGCACTCCCCATGGAAATCTCAATGAAGGGCCCGGGGGTGGAGAAGGAGAGGCCGGATGCCACAGGCCTCCACGTACTGTTGTCATCCTGATTTATCTCCTCTAAACTTTAAATCAAGATGATCACTCTCAGGAGAAAAATAGCAAGATGGTTTCCACTTGTAACCTTTCCATAAGAAGGATCTTAACGTGCAGAAAGTTTTAGGAAAACTGTAATTAAGGAGGCCTGGCCTCGCAAAGGAGGAGACATAAAGAGCACCCTGTCAGTGTTAAAATGTCAAGCACGTTGGTTCTGCAGTAAAATGGGCTTTTGTCTCAGAAAGGCTGGGTGTATAATTAAGAGACTGGGTACCAGCTGAGGCCACTGCCTTTCGCAAGCTCACATCCCCGCCGTTATTACCTCAAACATCTAAACAAAGTGAAGAGGGCTAATCACATTAGGAATAATAACAGTGATGGAGTTGAGGGGAGACCAGGAAGAAACAGACCAAGATAAATCGTGCCTTCCTCCCCTCCTCGCAGTATCCCTCCTTTTCCTTCTTGTGGGCCTCAGGTTATAACTTAAGACTCAATACTTATCTGCTGAGAGGCCATGATCTGAGCATCGTGCTTGGTATTCTACCTGCAACAGCTATTCTGCAGGTAGTGGTGTCAAGCACTGAAGCATCTCAATCTTTTCCACGTCTTTCTTTTGCAAAAGGAGCAAGGAAAAACAAAAGGAGAAGTGTACCTTACAGCATGAGGCACCTTCACAGGGACTGACTAAGCAGCCAGTGGTCACACAGCAGGAGGGGCTGCAGACTTCCTCCAGGCTGGCAGGGCCAGGGCATTCACACACAAAGACTTATCGATCCCTGCTGGCCTAGCTCATGAGCAAAGGGGTAATGGTCTGCATATTAACACCCAGCCCAAGACACTGTCGCAGACAGAGTGGACAGCAGCATCTGGGTCCAAGAATGCAGAGAGCAAGTGTTAGTTCCCAGTTTAGATAAAGAAAGCTACATGGAATGCAAAACAGTGCAGTCACTGATGAAGACAGTTTGGTAGTTTAATACTTAGACATACTATTACCAGCAACTGCTTTCCTTGATATGTATCCAAAAGAGTTGAAAATTTATGTCCACACAAAAACCTGCACACTATGTTTATAGCAGCTTTATTCATAATTGCCAAATATTGGAAGCAACCAAGATGTCCTTCAGTAAATGAATGGATAAACTGCAGTCCACCCAGACAATGGAATATTATTCAGTGCCAAAAAAGAAATGAGCTTTCAAGCCTTGAAAAGACATGGATGAAATGTATATGCATATTACTAAGTAAAAAAAAAAAAAGCCAACATGAAAAGGCTATATACTGTATGATTCCAATTATAAGACATTCTGGAAAAGGGATAAGTAGGAGATAGTGAAAAGGTCAGTGATTGATGGGGGGTGAACCGAGGCAGGAATGAATAGGCAGAGCACAGAGGTATTTTAGGAAAGTGAAAGTACATGGCACTATAATGATGGATACAAGTCACTATCCATTTGTTTAGACATAGAATGTACAACACTCAGAGTGAACCCTAATGTAAACTATGAATTTGGGGTGATTCTGATGTCTCCATTTAGGTTCATCAATTGTAACAAAGGTACCACCTGATGGGTGATGTTAATAATAGGGGAGGTTGTGCATGTGTGGAAGCAGAGGATACATGGAAAATCACTGTACTTTCCCCTCAATTTTGCTATGAATTTAAAATGGCTCTAAAAATAAAGTCTTTAAGAAAAAAAAAGCTACCTTGGACCCAATCATACTGAGCAAAGATTGGGGGCAAAGTTTCTGACACTTAATTCTACCAATTTACAAGAAACTAAAATACAAGACAATTATAGCCAAAATCTGTAAACAGGCTTAACAAGAATGTTCCAATATATTAGCGATTTTTAAAACTTTTTTGTATTCCTTTTTAGAAACACACCTTGCTGTATTAAAATTATATCTTGATTTCAAAGAGAACATCTTGTGCATCCTCCCACTTTATAAAGATATTTATTTACTCATAGCTCACTCACACAGTATGTTTTCCTGGAAAATATGGTTTGTATGCAGTCATTTCCAGCTTTAGTTGTAACTAGTAATGTTGATTCCACAATTATATGTTTCAACAGGTCTTTGACAACTTAAAATAATTCACTAGGTCTGTACCAAATGTTTACCTTACAGACCCCAATTGCTCTCCCAAAGACATTAATTGGTATTCCTTTGGGATCTGTTCCTATGTATTCAGGAACAATGACTTTCCCTGCCGAAACCTGAGATATTCTTGGCATGAGGTCATCTGACAACAGAAGGCTGACATGATTTTAACGAGCTTTTCTTTGGACAACTGTTGGATTGCCATTTTGTATTTGTTTGTCACTGAAGATACAAGCAAATTCCTTGAGGAAAGTTTATGTAAATTCAAACCTTCTAGGTTACAATAAAGAATGCTGTAACATCACTCCTAGTAATTAATAATAAGGGATGACATCTAAGCAGGGTTAGGGTGATGACATAGAACACCCTCATTTATTGCATTTTCCACTTATATGTGGTATGCAGCGCTTAGTTGCAGACTGAAATTGTTCGTCTATGCTGGACCAGCTCTTAGTGGTGGCGCACTACTGTGTGTGTGTCTTTGGTTGTATGCTGGGGTGAGTGGTGAATAAAGGAAAAATATCACTACGCAAAAATCTAGAAAGAAAGAAAAAAATAGAAACTAGAGATGCTATCTTCAGAGGAAGAAGTCACTCATACCTGCCTAGTGCCAATTCAAGTACTTATGTAAGTATGGTTTCAAGGCTCCAGAATGTAGCAAACCATAATCTTAGGAATTGAGCCCAGAGCTGCATTGTTCACTAGAAGCCATAACAAACTTTTCATGCATCATCCAGGATTAAATTTCTGTGTTAATCTCTACCATGAATGATCCGAAGGCAAAGCTTGGGCTCAGGTGACATTTCCTGATTTCATTGTGTTCGACCTCCAACCACCTAACTCTAGGAAGTAGTTTACAAACTGTTTTCCAGGGCTCTCTGGTGTCCCAAGGTGGTTCCTGGGATATTATTTGGAAGAAGGGGACAGGTAGGGTGAAAGGAAGAGTTGGTGGGGTCTTAGGCACCCCACTTCAATCAGCATTAACTCTTCCTCTGTGTAATTTATATAATTCTGGGTAAGATTTCTTTCTAAGAAAGAGAGTTTTATAGCTTTGAAAAACATCTGAAAACTGTTCTAATTTTATCAAGTGTTTTCTTTAGATATACTGGGTTCCAATTCAGATTATTTTTAGGAAATATTTTGATGATCTGATAAACTGTATTTGGCTTCTTCGATTAAATCGATCATGCTGCTAGAGGTTAATAAAAGTGGCCAGCCTGACTTTATTTAAATAAAATTGTTACTATTTTCAGACATATATAGTAAATGGAACCAGTCTAAGCAAGAGATGGTGGTGATCTTAAGGAACTTGCTCATCCTGAAAACACTAACCCACAAAAGAGAAATTAGCAAAGATACAAACACATACAGCTTTTTTAAAACTGCATTTAAATACTAAATTAAGCTGAAGTTTAAAATAAAAGCAGGTGATATAAAATGTATCCAATACATAAAATGGGTATTATATTCACTCTGCTCCATATTATCTTAGAAGCTATTAGGAATGGTAGAAGAAAAAAATTAAGTACAGAAGCAGGGGTGAGAGGGAGAGTTAAGATAAAAAGAGAGAAGAGACAGAAAGATCAGAGAAGAAGATCAGAGAAGAATGGTATTCTCACTACTCTGCTGTCTCCTTGGGCAATAGCACAAGAGTAACTTATCATCAATACTGTGGACTTCTAACAGAGCCATTAATCACAATCGAACAAGCTCGCCAAGTCCTACGCTATAAACTTTGGGAGGTTCTGCTCTGAGTGGTGTGCCGGATGCAGCCCCATCGGTAGGAAAATTTTATTTTCAGAAGCTGCTTGGATGAAGAATTCTGTCACCTCATACATCAGGTAAGAATGGACTAAAGTTGAATTTTCATACCTTGGGATAAGGAGATTCCTTATTCACATTTTAAGAAAAGAAAGAGCTTATCCCTATATAACTTTTCAATTATTTCTAAATGGGTCATCTATAGCATTGTGTGACAGAAAACAGTTTATTCTCTACATAGTCAAGTATTTTACTAGCTTAATTTTTTAAAGTTATTTAGCACATCCTTTCATTGTAGGTTATAGACAAGTAAAATCAATTTAGCCTCAATCTCTGTTACTTCAAATTCTGAATTAATGAACTGAGGATTTTTCAACTTTTAAAATATGGGAAAGACCCATTATGGCTCAGATTTGCAAATCTGCCTACAGTATTTGTATGCTCAGAACTCACTGTACTGTCCTCCTGTGGTCTTTTCTTTTGGTAAACAGAGGTTGGTATATGGGTAAGTTTCATTTTCCTTTTTGTATTCATAGCTACTCTACCTGAAAATAAAATCAAGAATAATACACATAGGCTGAAAGTTAACTTTTCCATAATGCCTTGCATGGATAAGACCATTGGAAATAATCATGTCCTCCAAAGCAAAGGGGAAAGAAAACTGAAAAACACAAGGCCCAAGAAAGAAGGGGAACATTAAAAACTAAATAAGCAAAAATATATATAATTAAATATTATCAATTTTATGTTAAAGATGGGACTGTGATTTCAAGTATTTAAAATGTTTTTAAGTAAGATGTGGTTAAAGATAGAGATTGCCAAATGCCAGAAATGATCAAATATATAAAACTCATCCTTTTAAAGCCTCTAAGTTAGGATGAAAAATATTACACAGGGACATAGATGACAGAAACCCCTCATGCCCCTTCCATTTTCAGCATTTTTTTATTCACTAGAGGGCCAGTGCACGAATTTGTGCACCAGTGGGGTCCCTCGGCCTGGCCTGCATCCCCTGAGGGGTCCCAGATTGCAAGAGGGGGCAGACCAGGCTGAGGGACCCCACCAGTGCTGGCGAGGGATGTGGGAGGTTAGCCATCTGAGGAGGGACCGCAGGAGGACTCCAAGGTGTGTCTGGCCTGTCTCACTCAGTTCCGAACAGCTGGACCCCAGCAGCAAGCTAACCTACTGGCCAGGGCGTCTGCCCTCTGGTGGTCAGTGCACATCATAGCGACTGGTCTACCAGTCGACTGTCTACCCCCTGGTGGTCAGTGCATGTCATAGTGAGCGGTTGAGCGGCCTTAGCATATCATTAGCACATTACGCTTTGATTGGTTGAACGGATGACCGGACACTCAGCATATTAGGCTTTTATTATATAGGATTAGTTGTGTACAATTCTTTCCAAAGGAATATAAGAGGTTAGTTCTCTGTCAAGGTAGTAGTTTTCATAACTAAAAGGTGATTGGGATTAGTGGAGTTCAAATTCTGAGGGAGTTACCACCATGATGAGTGTCACTTATGCCTCTCTGTTGTATACTAGTCAAGGTTAACTATCCAGATCTGAGGTCAGACTTGCAATAGCTGTGTTTGGTGACATTTGCTGCTTTTGCCTTTTTTGCATTCATCTGCCCTTCTCTAGTACTTAGAACTGCTCCTTCTTAACTTTCACTCCACGTGCTTTGGAAGGAATTCATTCCAACTCATTTCCAGGAATAGCCATTTGACTCAGCCCTTATTCTCTTTAGCAAATGACCCAATCCATTGCAATTCAACTAAATCCCAGGACCTTTACTGTAACTCTTGGGGGTGGGCTCTCTCCTGAGGCTGCCAAAGGTCTGTCTGAACCACCATCATTTTACTACTTGAAGGGAGCCTGCCTGAGGCATGGTACATCTGAATGACTTGTTCACAGTCATGTGGAGGAACTGAGCCAGGCTTTGAGAGGGAGCAGCCTGGCTCTGGAGGCTATGTGAGCTCATCCCTGATCATACACTCTCTCTTCACCTCTTCACCCCTCTTCATGATACATTACATCAGGGGCTACAATAACAGATCCTGGCTCTCCTCATTTGTCACTTAGTCTATTTGTCAGACTCCAATGGGAGTTAATTTCCTACAAGATCTCATTGTGTTGAAATCCATCCACTGGTGGCCCCATTTCCCCTACAGTGTAGGATCTACTGTAGGACAAAGTTCCAGTCCTTTGTACAGAAAGCCTCCTCTGTGACCTGTCCCTGCTTCCCTCCCTGGCCACATGCCCAGAGTCTCCTAAATTGGTATCATTCTGTGAATGTGAATCCTCGGTGCTCCCTCCCAGGGGTGGGCAAACTTTTTGACTCCAGGGCCACAATGGGTTCTTAAACTAGACTCAGAAGAAGGAGCTGTGGCCGTGTTTCCCAACGTTGCCATGTTAACACTGCTGCTGGTGAAGGAGCGGAGGGGAGAGCAAGAGAACCCTCCGCTCTTTCGGCTCTGCGGGCCGGATAGAACAGCCGAACGGGCCGTATCCGGCCCGCGGGCCGTAGTTTGCCCATGGCTGGCTACAATGACCTTCCCTTCCTTCCTTTTTAGGTAAGGTGATGCGCCTTCCCTGACAAATTTCATCAGGACTCAGGGAGCAGCAATGACACTGTCTTTACTGTTCCCACACATTCCCTGCCTCACCTCTCTCCATACGGTGTCCACTGCACCATGTCATTCTTATTTGTTTACATGTTACCCATCCACTTTCCCCTGGTACACAGAGTTTTCCTGAAGAGAAAAGGCTGTGTGTAGGTTATTTTTCAATGCCTAGTTTCTAAATTCAACCTGGAATATACTTGACAACCAGTATTTGCTGAATGGATAGTCACTTAAGTATTATGGTGTAGGTCAAATGCTTCTGTTTGTAGCTAACTAAAGCAAAGCCCACTGGATTTCAATTTTGTTGACATCTCCCTACTAGCCAGAAGTGAGAATAGGACCCCAAATGGAACATAGATCACTACTTCTTGACATGCAGTTAACATGTCACTAGTTAAACGTAAATAGAACTCTACTGAAGAATTTGCACATCTAAAGAAATGAAAATAGTTGCTCAGTTGTTCTAAAAATATTCTGTTTCCTTTATTAATGTTGCCTTTGCGATATATTTGTTCTGTTACTTATCTCATGATTAATTCAATTTCTAGAAAAATACAAATATACTACAGCTTTACAACATCATAACAGAAATAATAATATTGAGTCAGAGGGTCACATTTATGTATAGAAAACGAAAATCTGTACCTATGGCATATAATTGATGAATCTCCCTGGTGCAGTGATTTATTTATTTATTTATTTATTTATTTTTGCTAATGATAGTCATTTATAGCTAGGCAGTTCTTCAGAGTTTTCAAAATATTTGTACATATTGTTTTATTTGATTCTCATAGAAATTACGTGAGGTTACTGAGCAGGAGGAGGGGTTCTTCCACTTTCCCTCTAGAGAAGCTAGGATTTAAAGGGATTATAGGTGATGGAGTAAGGCTAATATCGAATTTTCCAGCCGCAGTGCATTTTCGTTTCCTCTATCTAATGCTGCTTTTAATCATATGCAAGAATTGCAAAACAGATGATAAAATTACCCTTGCTTTAGAAATATTTTAAGCTCTTAAAGATAACATGTATATACAAAAAATATGTATGTTTAGGGTGATCAAAAAATAAATAGATACCACATAATGGATGTGAAACAAAGTCACTCCCTTATTCAGAAAATAGACACCTAAAATTAGTTTTATTTAAATAAAATCACTGTCATTTAAAGAGGAATTAAAAAGTTGGTCAACAATACATTCATTCATTCATTCATTCATCAAAAATTGTCAAGCAATGAACAAGGGCACCTCACAGGTGGTTTAAATGTGTCAGTATCTGCCTATTACCAAAGTACAGCAATATAATGTGAGCAGTCTATAAGGGAAAATAAAGATAAAGAGGCCATATAATTTGCAAACAAGGACAGGCTTGTTTCCTACACCTGATTTAAATGAATTCTAAGGAAAGTTAATACCTTTTAGGCAGAAGATAAAGCAGGATGTAGAATAAGGTGAATTGCTGGGTGCCAACTTCCTTCTTTGCCTATTTGTATCATCTTTTGCCTAAATATCTCTCCCACTGGACCCTGAACTATTGGGACAGCACAGCAAATGTACCTATATACAGAAAGGCACATAATGTGAGTTAGCTAAATGACATACCTTATGATTTCAATGAATTATATCATAGAAATCTTAAGCTGATATGTCAGAAGAAAAAGAAAATAACACTTGTGGAGTGCAAATTGCACATTAAGGGCTACCCAAAATGCTTTATATGTGCTGATTCATTGTTTTTTGTTGTTTGTTTGTTTGTTTGTTTTTTTATTAAACAACTCCATGAGGCTAGGGTGAATGATCAGGTATGAACACAGCTCAGAGCTCACCTGCCCTGTTATCCTATCCTACCACGAAGAGCTGTAAAGTAACTCACTCAGAGTATATAGCACACTGTGACAGAGTCACTATCAGAACTCAAAGCTCCTAATTCCAGCTCCCATGATAGAGCACACGTGCTTCCATGTGGTTCTTCTAGACAGACCACAAAGACAAGTGCTCATGCTCCCAAGAGACTGTGGGGGCTGTAGTGTTGCCCTGTGCAGATAGGTGCTATATATGGTTTCACTAGAGCAGAAAAAAAGTGGTGGCAAGACAATGGAGTCAACTTGGTATTTCACCATCTGGTGACCAAAGATGAAAATGTTCAGGGTTTAATAGCAATACTCTCCTTTTCTTCCAAACTCTGGTAGTTTGACAATTATAAAATACACAGGCAATTTTGTAGGATGGTTTTCTAGACAATTGGAACAGCAGCCCCAAAGTTCTCCACTATTAAATCCCAAATTAATCGATGAAACACTTTGACATGTTACTGCTCTGGACAGACCCAGCCAAATGGTTGCGTGAAGTCAATTCACTCTAGCTAATGCCCACTCCTCTTTTTCTCAAAGTTAGATTTTTGGTCCGAGTAGCCTGTGTATTCAGGACATTGGGGTAATGTTCTACATAATTAATAAAGCTTATGTTCAGTTTAGAAGACAGCAAATAAATGAGGGGCATAGAAATAAAAGGTGGCCAACTCTTAGTCATGCAGCCTAACAATGGAGGAAGATTGAAGCTGCTTTGAATGTCTCAGTGAGGCCAGAATATTCTGTACAGAGATCTCAGTGCTTTCTTAAAAGTGAAGATAAATATTCACAAGGGGCAAGGGTGATGAGAAATGCCACAGCAACCTTTGTCTTCAAGAGAGTTGCAAAACAAGCCAGAGACCAATAATTCTCTCAAATGGTGCAGAAAAGGGCTTGTCTCACTTTTAAAAGCAGCTTCCTGAGCAACAAAAATTTTAGCTTCAAGGAGACCCTGGTAGTCAGAATACTTTCTGATTTCCACAGGTGATGGAACCTATAGACTATGATGAAGACCGGCTTAAGTAGATACATCTCTCAAGAGGTCATTATTATCTCAAACCACTAAATTTACTTTTTATAATGTCCATCCTAAAATAATTCAGTACATGTAGCTTACCTTCTGCAATGGCAAATTTGAGTGACCAGAAATCTAATGGTCTTGGTGACCTCTAGCGCATATTTAAGAAATTCATCACATTTCTCAGATTCTTATTGTATTATTAAAGTCATAATGACTAAAGAAATGTTTCTGTGACTTTAATTAGATGGATAAGGAATCAAGTCTTTTCCTTTAATAATATGTTCCAACATACCAGGCTTATTGAAATATAAAATGCATTAACTATGAAGAATGGTGGCTTTACACATTCTCTCATTTAATCAAATGGTATTTAACATTCCATGTGGGTCCCCTATAGAGTTGTAATGATTCTGATGATTTCCAGTTGATAGGGACTCGTGGGGACAAATTCAGAGGCCTAAAATCCCCTAACGTTGTTGCTTACAAGATTTGCCTCCAGCTCACTGGGAATTTATACCTCACTTCTAGGAATCACTGCACTTTCCTTCTACACAACAGGTGACTATACCTGCTTTGTGCTTGGGGCTGTGGTGCAGTACACCTCTATGGTATCTCCTCTTCCATAGGTGGTGTCTTGCTGTCCTGCCTGCTTTATCCATCCTGCCTGACAAATGCAGTCCCTCAGAAGACAGCTGAGAATGGCCACTCATCCCCTGGCCCACTTACTTCAATGATTCTGGAGTGCTCACTGGCAAGATGACTGTTACTTCTATAAAATAGGCACACTCCATCTAGATGCAGAATAGGTTGGCAGATTGGTTCCTGATGGTGGACATGCTGGCTTTGGGTCAAATACCATCACCCAAACTCATTTAATATTGTGCCCCGTGGTCACCGAAGCCTCATACATCAGAAACATCAATCAGGAAATATCAGGTTGATAGATTTCTTAGAGCAATGACTTCCTTACCTATCTATATACAGAGCACAGACAATGAAAAGGGGGCAGCTTCCAGGATAAGAGGCCAACTTGACCCATTGGTTGACTTTGTTTTTTAAAGAGGACAGATTAGGTATTATTGCATTCTGAATTCATTCTTAGTTTAGTCTTCCTTCCCCTTTTGCTTTCCTTTCACAAATGGACACATGGAAAAGATTGGCCTGGAGTCTGAGAAGTTTCTTAAAAACTTGAGCTAGCCTGAAATACTATACAGCCAGGCTATGCACACCAGCTAATCTCCAGGACTTACTGCTGAGTTTGCTTTAAAACTTCCTCTAAGAATATGGTAGCACTTCTGGACTTTAGACTAATATGGTAGCACTTCTGGACTTTAGACTAATGATTCCCAAATTTAATTGCTATTCAAAATTCCTGGAGAACTTTAAAAAATATATAAATTAGTGAGTGTCGATGCCAGACATTCCAACTCAATAGAAAACCTGTGTGTTTATTATTGCTGAAGTTAATGAAAAGAATATTTACAACAGTATAGAAAGTGTTTTAAAAACCAACAACAGTAGTTATGATACTTTGGCTTGAAATGGGTTTTTCCAGAACTTGGCTAACTGTCCACAAACACAACCAAAGCCATGGCCCATCAGAGAGGAATGGGGCAGAGGACCCCACCTTCTTCCCATCTATGCCGCTTTGGTTGCATTCATCAAGGAGCCCAAGAAGACCATACAGCACCATCAATGGAGGTAAGCAGGCACAGGCAAACTCATTCGCCATAAAACACTCTCTCCTCATAAAATGATGTCAATTTAATCATATTTCCACCCAAAACCAAAATAATATATTATCCCTCTGCATGGACCTTCATGTAAAGTAGCAGGGAAAAAGGCGTAGGGGAGAGAAGAGAGGGTAAACATACAACACAGATGTTGCAGCCCCTCTTTTACGAGGCCTATATTCACCATCCTAGCTTCTTCGTTCCCTCACCAAAACAGGCACTCAGCCAGTACGTTGGCTCACAAAACTTGTTTGCTTGTTTGTTTGGTTTGTTTTGCCTAAATCCTACAAATGAAGGATGCAAATACTCAGTGGTCCTGCACTTGTTGAGTACTATTGTTTCCCATTAACCATTATGAAGGTACACAGAAATAGTAGGTGGCAACTCAGTGAATTCCTAGCCCTCACTGTGAAATCAACCCTATTTTCCCTCAATGATTGAGATTAATCACATTGAGTCACACAGTGACCTCCTGGGTCCCTCAGTCCATGAAATGAGAAGTCCACAAAGGCTAGGGGCATCCTCAGCTTCTATAAACCAACAAAACCAGGTAGTGCTCCCAGAAGTATTTCTCCCTTGGGCACTAGGTCTCCAGATCCTGCAATCCCAAGACCCAGAGATGAGAAGCAAACTTCTGTAAGCAGGTTATTAAGTGTGATAGTAAAACAGAATTCCTGAATCTACCCCTTGGCTCCTGCACCCACAGGGTTTAGCTATTGAAGGAAAGAATACTATACATTGACTACTGGTTTAGGGCATGTACAATGACTTGTAGGACAGTGGCTTAACCTTGCAGAGTACTGTCTCCTAATTGGTGGCATGATTGAGCCTTCATCATATTTACTATACTTAGCAAAGTATAATGCCAGCTGCTTCTGAGTAATAGGGAGACCAGTAAATTCATTCCCAAAGCCTATTTATAAAAACGTGAGTTCCTCAGTCTGAGGCAATGGTCTCTGTGAAAATCTGTTAATGAGTTAGGCCTTCTGTAAGTCCACATAATAAAGATATCGGCACAAGTTTTATGGGTAGGGTTGGCAGACAAGGATTTGGACTATCTGTGAGTACAAACCACTGCCCCTCCATGATGAAACAGTTTTCATATAATTAATATCAAACATGTGGCCAAGTCTCCCCTCTGAGAAATGGTGCCATTATAAGGATTCAACATTGGCCTCTTGTGTTGGCAGGTCGGGCACTCAGAAGTGGTGAATCCAGATTAGCCCTGGTGCAAAGGAGCCCTTGCTGTTAGTCTCACACATGATCCCATTGCTGCAGGCAGGGCCACTTTTGCAAGGTGCCCTGGGCAAGCATGGAGTATTTGCAGGGAGGGACCAATAATGCTGTACACCATTTTGTCTTTTTGCTCATCAATTATTAAGGGCTTCCCCTGAAGTGAATATCCTCTGGTTGGCATTTATATGACATATAATACCTTCATTCTCCATAGTTATAATGAAAAGTCCATTCCCAGGTCTCCTGGTCACCAATCTTCCAAGCAGCCACTAGTCAAGAATCAGATCTGAACATCAGACTCTCTCCCCTTCCATGAACCAGACACAGACTCCTGGAATTTGCATGCATGAACTTCCTGCACCACTCTGAGGGGGATGGGGTATAGCAGCCAGCAACTCTTGGCTGGTATAGATATACTGTGACAGTTTACCTGTGAACCAGGCCCATACGTCCTCCTCCTCCTCTGTTAACTCATTATAGGGAACTTCCTATGGGGATTTTTAATCTATGCTGAGAGGGAGCAAATTTAAGGAGCAGGTTCTGTGGGGATCTGAGCAAAGCCACAGGAGAGGTCCCTAAGGGAGTGGATCCTTGAAAATTTACTTGTGCCTGGTGTACTTGCTCAGGCCAGTCTTATACATACAATTTTCATGTTATAATGACATGTTGCTGTGCATATTCAAAATCAAATTTTATGCTCCAATGCTTTCTGTAAACTCAAATTTCAACAGATTGTGTCTCATAATTGCTGGTACCCCATGGCCAGAAGTTCGGTCTCTACCAGGGTCTAGAAACAAACCAAGGGCAGCTTTTCAAATGCAGAATATTGTCCTCAGGAACAGGCATGATCTTCTCAAGACCCTTTGGCCTGTGTGTGCTTCTCCTAATTGAGCTGGTGAGAGCCTCTGAAAAGCCCGTCCCTCTGCCTCAGGCACTTCTGAGTACCACTGAGTCTACTGGAGAGTAAAGTCCTCATTGGCAGACAGTCTCCACCACAGCTTGGGTCTGTGCAGAGCCTTCTCTTGCTCCAGATTATTTTCAAAGCTGGGGAATTGAGGGCTAATTGGGGTTAGGATAACAAAACCAACTATATATAAATATATAAATATATATATATATATATATATATATATATATATATATATATATATATATATATATATATGGCACCCAAACCCACAGAGAATACTAAGAACTAATGCCCCTCAACTGGCCTCTTACTTTAAAGGAGACAAACCCACATTCAAGATGGGTGGACTCTGAGGAACTTCCCCAACCTGGTAGATATCTGAATGTCCACAGTGATTATCCCCATGCTGACATCAGGTTGCTTGTAAATGCCATCTCCCAAGTCCATTCACCATGAAGTTACTGGTATAATAGATCAGTATTATGTACTATGTGTAGTCAAATCTTCTCCAGGCTCAAGTAGAAAAGCAGTGGGTTGGGCACAGTCCTGTGGTATAGCAATAAAGATTTATAGCTCCCCTGGCAGATGAAGGTAAGCTTTGTGGGATTATCTTTGTTGATGAGCATTGCAAAGAAAGTGTTTACTTAACCAATGGGTGCAGAGTGTTTATCAGAGGCCAGAAGCTAAGTTAATTTATTCTAAGAAAGATACCACATCTGGTACAGCATCTGTGATTATCATCACTGCTGATTACCTTTTGATAATCCAAGTCATTCTGCAAGATCCATCTGGCTTTTTTATCAGGCAAACAGATGAGTTAGATAGAGGAGTGATAGAAATCCCACCTCTGCATTGTGACAAATCTCTGTTACTCCCCTATATAATTTTATTTACTATTTTAAATATGAGGGTATTTCCAGGAACGTCTATTTGGGTCTTTCCTACCATAACAGTCCTTACTCCAAAGGTAAGAAGACCCATATGGAATTCTGACAGGTAGTAAATATATCTGTAGCCTCTAGGATAGCGGTTCTCAACCTGTGGGTCGCGACCCCTTTGGGGGTCGAACGACCCTTTCACAGGGGTCACCTATGACCATCGGAAAACACATATATAATTACATATTGTTTTTGTGATTAATCACTATGCTTTAATTATGTTCAATTTGTAACAATGAAATTGGGGGTCACCACAACATGAAGAACTGTATGAAAGGGTCGCAGCATTAGGAAGGTTGAGAACCACTGCTCTAGGACATTGGGGATAGCTCCAAGATAAGCCCATGGCCTACCTGAAACCTGTGCCACAAATCTATCCATCACCTGCTACCATAAGCCCCCTTTTGGCCAACAGACCACAGTGATAATTTGTGTCTCTAGGCATTAACATTTTACCAGAGGTATTATCCAATAATCCCTAAAAAACCCAGATAGTTCCCATTCCCCAGTGCATCACTATCCTGTTGATAGATCACAGGTCTTTTTGGCAGAGGTTGGGGGACACCCATGGTCTGCCTTGATTATGAATGCAAAGGTTTTCCCAAAAATCTGTTGAGATAGCTAGATTCAGGAGCCTTCACTGAGTTGGAGCCTTTAAATGGGGCTACGACTGGCACAGTGGGTATTGCAGGGGCAAGGGGGCAGGGAAAATTCAGAGCCCCATTTTTGACATGTGGGATTTAAGATGCTTTGAAACATTAAAGAGGAAATGTCTAATAAACACTTGGTTACTTGAGTCTGCGCCAGAACTCGAAATGGGAAGGCATTAGCAATTAGATGGTAACTAAAGCCATCAATCAGATATGAACCTAGTGGAAAGGCAACATTAAAGATTTATGTAAAAAAAAAAAAAAAAGAGGATCCAGCAAGGAGGTCTAAAGAAGATCACCAGAAAGGTTTAGGAAAAACACAGAAAAGGTGGATATTGTATAGACCATAGGAGGAAGGTACTTCAGAAAGGAGGAAGTGGTCCACTGCATCAAATGCTGCTGGAAATTAAAAAAAGAATAAGGACAAAAAAAAAATAGCCTCTTTGATTTGGTGACGTGGAGGTAAGTAGTGACCTTTGGAAGAGCTGTTTATGTGGAGCTCTGAGGGCAGAAGCCAGACTGGGTGTGCACTGTGTGAGACAAAACACTGCTTTATGTCACATAATTCTATCTTTCAAAAACCAAATGGCTTAGCCTGTTTTGAGCTTATTTTATATGTATTGATTCTGACTCCTCCCTTATCACATTTTTATGAGCCATATGCCAGTGGTCATTAGCCACTGACAATCCTTTTTGTTTAGTTTGCTCCAACAAAAGTTTGGCTCAAGCTTCATCAATATACCTGTGTGGCCATTCCAAAAGGGTTAAGCTTCCTGAGTAATTTATTTGTCTCCTATGCTTCTGTGATGATAAAAAGCAGTAGCAGGAAATCAGTTGTGAGGCTCTTAGCATCCAAAAAAGGATGCTTAGTCATTAACATCCATCATCTATCACAAAGAATAACCAACCTGGAACTTTTCTTGCCAAACCTCACAGCCTTTAACTCCTCCCACTAACTATAGTCAGAAATTCAGAAATGTGCACATTTTGTTATGTTTAGCTTTCCAGGGCCTTTTTGTTGTTGTTGTTACATCAGAAATAGTCATCCATGTAGAGTATTTCTCTCTTCTGTGAGTTGTGCAGTCATGGATCTCTATATCTGCTGACTTTTACATTGTGATTCATAGTTGAATTGCAGCACATGTGGGCACCAAATCAATGTGGGCACCAAATCAATTACCCAAAAAGATAGACAAATTTGAGTATACATGAGGTTGGGTAACACAGGATTCCAGAGTGAATAGTGCTATAGTTTTTACTTATAAAGACCATTAAAGCCTGAGCGGAGTTTGACTAACTAAGGGTAAAGCAGAGACTTAGTTACCCATAACTCTGGGATCAAAACAGCACCCAGCTAAGAAAACCAGAGACTGACTGACAGGACCCGGAGTCTATTAAAACTGTTTTCTACAAAATGACTCAGGAAGCTTAATAAAGTGATTCATTCCCATGGCTTTAGTCATTTGTTTGGACATACAAGGCATTCTTTTGGTTTCTACATCTCACATTTCATTACAGAAGTGGTTTGGTTTTCTGTAAACCAGAATTTTTTTCATGTGATAAGAACTGACATGTGGTACAAATTCCCTTAACTCCCGGAATGCAGATCAGTCGGTAGCCAGGATACGAAATCCATCAAATTGTTTCTTCTCTTGAGACACAGCTCTTAAGTGGGAAATAAAAGTACCTTTTTCATGTGGAAGACAGAAGTCTGAAGAGGACTCATCAAACAGATTTAAAAATGATAATGAATTATAAATTGGATAGAATACCATGGTAGGTCGGTCAGTAAACAATGACCTGAGGTTATAACTCCTCACATAGACCACACTTAAGAACACAGGAGGATTCACTGGGGTATCATTTCCCCATGTCCCACGTGGCACTCTCTAAAGAGTGGATGCAAATAAAGTGTAGCCATTATAGGAGGAGGATAATAATTTAATTATTTTTAAATAATATTTAATTATTAGTAATACTTTAAAATAACTTGCATTATGATTGTCATTCTTTCATATTATATACAAGGTCTATAAAATAATTGTTATGTTGAGTGAGGCAAAAATTGAGCCTACATTTTTTTCTTTTCTAATGAAAATTTTTTATGTTTTCAGAATGTTTATGTATTTTTCTATATTAAAAAGGCAGCACAGTTTTATGTAAAGAACAATCTTATGAAACCAAAATGTCCCTTTAAGAATTTAATTATGAATTCCAATGGAGACAAACTTGAGTAGATTCAGAGAAGCAGCAGCATAAATATTGACAGAGACAAGTGGTATGTGATTTGGCCAGCTGCCTGAAATTCTTTCTCAAGGTGAGCATGGAGGTGTCAGGCTAAGACAACTAAACAGAGCAGAACACACCAAGAGGAAGGCTCTATGGGAAAGACAAAATGACTTACCATAGTAAAGGAGCTGTAACTGGGGAAGAGAGAAAGAGCTTTTAAAACTACAGTGTCAGGAAATTTCCCATCATTGGAAGAGATACAAACAAGTAAGGATGATGTGAGAGTAGATGATGTATTCATATTTTCTCTTTTTTTAGGTATTTCTGAAAGTGTTAAATATGCATGGATTTTTAAGAACAGACATTTTAAATTAGTCAGTCATTCAATTTCCTCAATGTTAAAATTATTGTCTGGCCCAGGTGGTGTGGGTCAGTGGTTGAGCGTCAACCCATGAATCGAGAGGTGACTGGTTTGATTCTGGTCAGGTCATATGCCTGGCTTGCAGGCTTGATCCCTAGTAGGGATTGTGCAGGAGGCAGATGGTTGGTGATGTTTCTATCTCTCTATCCCTCTCCCTTCCTCTCTCTCTCAAATCAATAAAAGCATCTTTAAAAAAATTTTTTAAATGAAAAATAAAATGATTGTGTGAAAAAGGATTGGTCTGTCATTAACTAACAAACAGCCCTACCCTGGCTCAGTGGATAGAGCATCGGCATGCGGATTGAAGGGTCCTGGGTTCGATGCATGATGCACATGCCCGGGTTGCGGGCTTGATCCCCAGTTGGGGGTGTGCAGGAGGCAGCCGATCAATGATTCTCTCTCATCATTGATGTTTCTATCTCTCTTCTCCCTCTCCCTTCCTCTCTGAATCCAATAAAAATATATTTAAATAAAAATATATTTAAAAAAAAACCTAACAAACATCTGAAAACATGTGACCTTATTCAAAATCATAGTATTTCAACTAACAGGATTAGCAATACTCACTGATCTCACAGGGACAATACAGTGAGCCACTAATATGCATTATCTTTCACATGCATTCTCCTGTCTGTGTTCAGAGAAGTCCTGTGAAGCAAATATTATTGTTCTCCCAGCTGAAGTTGCTGAAAATTCTGATCATCAAAAATGTCTAGCCATGTTTGAGCAGGAGCAAGTCCCCCAAGCCACACCTGAGAGCTCAACTTTAACCATTGTACAGACCGCCTCCTTCAAGCTACTGGAAAACTTTCATTATAAGTCATTCAGTGATAATAATCTTTAATAGTATTGTAACTAGGGAAGAGAGAAACTAAAATGTTTCAAACACACAGCAAAGCAGTTCTGTGTCATTGCTTTAGCAAATTCTGGATTAGAAGTAAAAATAGGGATTTCTCTTTGCTGTTTTCATATTAAAACTTGGTAGAAATGTTTAACAATTGTTGACTACAATTTGCACAGGAACAAATACTTTTTTCTTCCTTTTCAATATGCTGTCTTGTCTTAAACTGGCCTATTAAACACTTCAGTAATCCCTTTAACAGTCTAAACTATAATTAAGATGGTCAAAAAAGCAACTATCTGTAATTGACCATAAAACACTGCTATATTCTTTCTTCCTTTTTCTTTTTTTATTATGATTTTCCAAATGTTTCATGTTGTGCTTTCTTAACGATATTAGACAATGTCATTAAACAAATTAGTCATTGGTTAAAGTTACTGTCAAAATTCTAGGATTAAGTTGGGGAGATGCTTTGTGTACAATAGGTAAGTAATAAGCATATATCAGGGTCTAGAAACAGGAGAGTGATCTATTTCTTTCTTTAGGGTGTATTTTATAAGACAGGAATAGAGAGACATAAATCGGCAGTGAAGAATTCTTAGTCTGGAGCCAGCACTGACCTGTAAGATCTGATGATGATGATAGTGATGCTCTCCTCAGAGGCTTGTCATGAGGGAGAAATAGAGAATGTACTTAAAGGGCATGTAGTCAGTGCTCAGTAAATGTCACTATGTGAGCACTAAAGAGCTTTGGAAAGGAAGAGTGACAACCATTTGAGTTTCAAAGGGTGCCATGGTCTGCAATATAAAATGCCATATTTTAAACAGTTCATGTTTAAAATATCTAAATGTTCATTCTTTAAAAAACTATAAATATTAGTGTTCATTGGAAGAGCTATTTTACTGGGTAATTATATGATACCTGTTTAGCACTTAAAAGTGAATTACAGGATGCACTTTCCATGTTCTCAGAGAGCTAATGGTTCTTTTCACTGTCCCCTAAGTTCCGCCCAGAAAATCTCCTGGTATATCCTATAATTCAAAAGCAAATGGAACCACAAGGAGGATAAAACCATATTTTGCTCTCTGGTGACACAAATGATTAGTCATCATTCCATAAAACTGCACCTGACATTTAACCCTTTAGGTGGCTTCTTTCTAAGCTAAATGAGAAACATACCACTTTCATTTTTAATTGAAGGTGCTTTGATTTCCAGCATCTTCCCCAAAAAGATTTCATTCAAAAGGACCAAGCTGTCACACACTATGTGAAGCAGGACTGAAATCCTCTTCGCTTGGCTCTAGCTGATTAGAGAATTTCTCAGTGTGCAGCCTCAGGGAGGTCCTCTAGTTCAGCTTCTGCCACAGGAAAACCCACCCTCACTTGTTTAACTGATAACGGATTTTATTAAAATTTTCTCATGGCCGTTTCTTTCAGCCTGTAGGGTTCTCCATTATTTCCATTTTGTAACCTCCCCAATACCTCAAGAGACCTAATCAGGCCTCTGCCTTATCCTCCCCAAACACAACCTCCAAACTGTGTTGCCTGTACACATTATCTGAACATATTAAAGACTGAGAAAGGGGGCATATATGACAAAAGCATTCTGAATACTTCATATTTTTGCTACTTTTTTGTCATCAAACTTCTGAATTCTGAATATGGCTTCCCCAGTCTTTAGAACTTCTAAATGTTTCTCATGAGGATTTATAAATGATGATACTCATCTAATTTTTTATATTTCCCAGACTGTAATCTATAGATCTCATGCTGAGGTATGCCTACGCAAAATGATTCCACGGTCATCTAACTGTGTAAAATGGTGGATCGAATCATGATAAACAGTCTGTTTCTACTGAAGGATTTCTCAGACTCTTGAACACATGATTATGCATTAGGAATACCCAAGAAGGAAGAGGGTATGCAGCTATCCCAAATACTTTACTTTGTGTGGTGGAAAGAGAATATATTAAGCTTTTGTAAAACTTAGGGTTTCAAGGATTCTGTTTCAGAAAACGTTGGCCCAAACTATGGAATTTTTTTTCTAGAGCAGAGATAAATTAAAGGACGTATACAGGGGAGTTCCTTGGGGAGCCAATACAAGGAGTGAGAAAAGAGTGGGGCAGTGGGTCTGCCCCAGGACTGTAATGAGAGGACAGTATCACATCCACTGAGAGTGGGGCAGTGGGTCTGCCCCAGGACTGTAATGAGAGGACAGTATCACATCCACTGAGAGTAGGGCAGTGGGTCTGCCCCAGGACTGTAATTAGAGGACAGTATCCCATCCACTGAGAGTGGGGCAGTGGGTCTGCCCTCGGACTGTAATGAGAGGACAGTATCCCATCCGCTGAGAGTGGGGCAGTGGGTCTGCCCTCGGACTGTAATGAGAGGACAGTATCACACCCACTGAGAGTGGGGCAGTGGGTCTGCCCCAGGACTGTAATGAGAGGACAGTATCACATCCGCTGAGAGTGGGGCAGTGGGTCTGCCCCAGGACTGTAATGAGAGGACAGTATCCCATCCACTGAGAGTGGGGCAGTGGGTCTGCCCTCAGACTGTAATGAGAGGACAGTATCCCATCCGCTGAGAGTGGGGCAGTGGGTCTGCCCCAGGACTGTAATAAGAGGACAGTATCCCATCCGCTGAGAGTGGGGCAGTGGGTCTGCCCTAGGACTGTAATGAGAGGACAGTATCCTATCCACTGAGAGTGGGGCAGTGGGTCTGCCTTAGGACTGTAATGAGAGGATAGTATCCCATCCGCTGAGAGTGGGGCAGAGGGTCTGTCCCAGGACTGTAATGAGAGGACAGTATCACACCCACTGAGAGTGGGGCAGTGGGTCTGCCCCAGGACTGTAATGAGAGGACAGTATCACACCCACTGAGAGTGGGGCAGTGGGTCTGCCCCAGGACTGTAATGAGAGGACAGTATCCCATCCGCTGAAACTCCTCTGAAAACACTGTGTAGACTGGGTGGGGTTTCCTGAGACACTCAAGGTGGGAGGTGAGACTTATTCCCCAGTGAGTCTGGTGCTCCCCAAGAGGAGCCTGATTAACAGCCAAAGGTCTTTGAACTGGGGACAGACTATTCCACCACACCCTCCTTCTGCAGAGGCCTCTCCTGTGCACAGATATTGACCAGAGGGTTAAGCAGGAGACCCAGTGACTATCCTGCTCTGTACCTACAACCCTCATCTAATGTCTCTCCATGTTAAGGTCTAAGTGGCTCTTCTATTTTCTACTTCTTTCTTTCCCATTTCTAGTCGACAATCTCATCAGGGACATATTTTACATGATGACAGTAAAACAATTTACTCTTTTCCTAAAGAGCCCTGGACAACATTCTAACCCACGGCTGGAAGCTGTAATCTACTAAGTCATGTACTGGTTCCCAGATGTCCTCTTATCCTACTGTACCTCTATGGAAGAAAACACTACTCTTCCCAGGTATTCGTAACTTCACAGTTACTTTAAATATCTATTAAATATCTAGTACTATTAAAAGTATCTAGTACTATTTAAATATCTAGTACTATTAAATATCTACATATATATAAACCTAAGTGACCAGGCAACTGTTCAACTGGCCAACCGGTAGCTATGACGTGCACTGACCAGAAGGGGACAGACACTCAATGCAGGAACGGAAACCACAGGCATGGAACAGACTGATGACTCTCAGAGGGAAGGGGGGAGGGGAGAGGGTGGGAAGAGATTAACCAAAGATCTTATATGCATACTAGAGGCCCAGTGCACAAATTTGTGCACTGGTGGGGTCCCTTGGCCTGGCCTATGCCCTCTCGCAATCCGGGACCCCCCAGGGGATATTGGAGAGCTGATTTTGGCTAGATCCCCACAGGCCAAGCCGAGGGACCCCACTGATGCACAAATCCATGCACCAAGCCTCTAGTCTACACTAATGAAAGAGAAACATGCAAATTAACCATCACTCCATCACTCCACCACTCTGCTACACCCACCAGCCAATCAGAGTGACTATGCAAATTAACCCAACAAAGATGGTGGTTAATTTGCATACACAGGCGTGGAGCGAAGACTGAAGATGACTGAAGATGGCGGCAGCCACAGAGCGAGCAGGAGGCTTGGGTTGCTCCCACCGGCCCTGTACTCTGTTCAAGGAGTGGCTGGAGGCCTGGGTCCATGGGAGTGACCCAGGCCTCCAGCCCACACTGGGCTCCAATCAAGGAGGGGCTGGGGGCCTGGGCTCCACTCAAGGAGTGGCTGGGAGCCTGGGTCACCGGGGGCGACCCAGACTTCCAGCCAGCCCTGGCCTCCACTCAAGGAGCTGGGGTGGGGGGGTGGGGAAAGGAAGGGCTGGGAGCAGCTGGAGCAGAGAAGCCAAGCCTCGTTGCTGCGGCTGGACCAAAGGCCTGGGTCCTGGGTGCCAGAGGGAAACCAGTGCCGGCAGCCAGGGGAAGGAAGGCCTATTGCGCAAATCTTCATGCAATGGGCCACTAGTCTTATATTTAATCCCATTAAGAGAAAAAAATTAAATAATATACTCTAACCATAGGAAAAATTTTAAATGCTGGCACAGTCTGTAAGCTAAGCATTAGTCTTCTTAACATTATATAATCATGTATAGCAAACCATCTTCCACTGCACACTTGCTTTTTTTTAGCTAGATTAGCGCACCCTGAGCACAATGCCTTTTGTCTTATTTTTACTTTTCTTAATTCAGTGCCAAATTCTTAATCTGCACTAAGTGAGGATGCAAATTGTCCCCTCCACTGGGAGTAAGACTGGGAGTTCGACCAGGGGGTGGGGCTGGCTGGCCAACTGCTTGTGGCCCCTCCCCCCAGCAGGCCTGGCCTGATCGGCCCCAATTGAGGCGGGCTAGCCAGACCCCACCCATGCATGGACTTGTGCACTAGGCCTCTAGTTTCATAATAAAGACAGAAAAGGCAGTGATTTAAAAATATGAAAAATCGATAGGGGAGGCTAGGGGACTGTCTAGGGCAGGAGGAAAAAATGGACACATATGTAATACCCTTTGTAATACTTTACACAATAAAGAAAAAAAAATATGAAAAATCTATCTGAAATTCTAAGAAATATTTCCATTTTCCAAAATGTTTTTTACTTCTGTTGGTAACTCAGGAAACATCAGTAAAATGAGTATCATAGTCAAAGAATTTTTTCCCAATTTATACTATTTGACTAACTCATCACAAACATAGGGAAGCTCCTCTGCAGAACATAGATTTTTATTTGTTCATTACAATTGGAAAATCCTTTCTTGTTCTTCTTATGAACCTTACAAAAGATGTATTGTTTAGGGTTTTCTTAAAGTCTTGGGAAGCTCACTGTTTTGTTTTTCACCTGAGTGTTTTAGTTTTGTTTTAATTTGGGGAACAACATTCCTTTTCTTTAAACATATTTTATTTTTTGTAATTAAAAATATATATATATTTTTATTTTTTAACTAGAGTCCCAGCACATGAAATCGTGCACAGGTATGGTCTCTAGGCCTAGCCTGCAATCAGGGCCATCTTCCACCCACTTGCCAGTCCCCAGTCCAGCCCCGCCACTGCCACCCACCCCAGTTCCTCCTTCGCCATCTGGCAATCAAAAGAACAGCCCACTCTGCCTTAGGTGCCTTGTGCATCAAAGGGCACCTCCCCTTTGCTCCTTTAAAGAAGTAAAATAAATGCCCTCTTTCTGCACCTGTCTCTTCTCTCCCTTGTGAATCCTTTCACAGCCAATGTCACCAGTCAATACCCTAACAATGACATGGGAAACTCAACCAGGAAGGGCTATGCCTGTGGGAGGAGGTGCAGGGAACCAGGGCTGCCCCCTTGCTCCTGCCCCCTCCCTCCCTCTGTCCCTGCACTGGCCAAGCTGCCTGGCTCGGCCCCTTCCCAATGGCGGAACCACTCAGCTCAGGCTCTGGCCCCTCCCATCCCGCAGGGAGGAGCATGCGCAGTTTCTTGCAGACACAGAAGCTGCCTTGGAGTAAGGGGGTGGTGGGTACTTTCTGAGGAGTGTGTTTGTATTTAAAGCTGTTGTTCTCCGTCTACCTCCCAGCGGTGAAGGCTGAGGGTCGCTACAGGAGCTGAAGTCCTTGTTGAAGTCTCTGTTACAGAGCCTCTCACAGTGGTGAGTCCACATCCCAGGAGACTGCACAGTGGAGGCACCACGTTCCTTTCAGAAGAAACTGAGGATCAATCGGAGTCTGCTGGCTGGGGGAAGGGACCGAGAGGTCTGCCTTCTGTCTGCTTGCCAGTCCCCAGTCCTGCTCCACTGCCATCCAGCCCGGTTCCCCATGGTTCCCCGGTGACCACCCAGCAATCGGAGCCTGCGGGATGCGGGGAGGGACCTAGAAGTGATCAATGCATGTCATAGCGACTGGTTGATTGGTCATCCTGGTCATGACTCCTGGCGCGCGCGTTCTCTCTCTCTCTCTCTCTCTCTCTCTCTCTCTCTCTCTCTCTCTCTCTCTTCTCTCTCTCTCTCTCTCTCTCTCTCTCTCTCTATATATATATATATATACGTATATATATATATATATATTACAGTTGACATTCAATAGTATATTACTTTCAGGCATACAGCATAGGTTATACATTTATATGACTTACAAAGTGATCCCCCAATACCCCCCCCCCCCAATGACTGGCTAGGTTCATTGTATTTATGAGCTTGTTTCTGGTTTGTTTTGTTCATTCATTTTGTTTTTTAGATTCCACATATAAGTGAAATAGTATGACATTTGTCTTTCTCTTTCTGATATATTTATCTTAACATAACACCCTCTAGGTCCATCATTGCTTTTGCAAATGGTTAAATTTCATTCTTTTTATGGCCAAGTAATACTCCACGTCTTCTTTATCCAATTGTCTATCCATGGATTTTGTTTTCCTATCCATTCATCCACCCTATGTCTTTTGCATAAAGCATTTAATCCATTCTACACTTAAAGTAATTATTGGTAAGTATGTAGTTATTGCCATTTTATTATTCACATTTTTATATATCTTTTCTTCTTAAAGAAGTCACTTTAACATTTATTATAATACTGATTCAGTGCATTGTCTTGTCTGGGAATAGTGTTTTAGAATTTTGTAGACATAGCCAATGTCACTCATATAAAACTGACTGGGTTTTACCATAGTTCCTATCGTTTTTTGTAAATAATTTGTTTGTAATTTTGTATTCATGGAGACTATTTTTACCAGAAAAGTAGAATTCTCTATTTCCTCATCTTTAACTTGCTGGGGATGAATTCTCTAAGACAATAATAAACGCCATTAAAAAACAATGATAACACATCTCTCAAAATAGAAACCTGAGATGCTGTGTTATCAAACTGCCCTTGAAGAGTCCTTTTTTTAAAATATTAATTTATTGATTTTTAGAGAGAGAAGGGAGAGGGGTAGGGAGATAGAAACATCGATGAGAAACATCATTTAGGCTGCCTCCTGCACCATCCCTACTGGGAATTGAGTTCGTGATCCAGGCATCTGCCCTGACCAGGAATGGAACCATTGACCTTTTGGTTCATATGTCGATGCTCAAACACTGCGACACACTGGCTGGGTTGAAGAATTCTTAAAAATTCTTTCATTCATTATTGTCATCACAGTTAGACATTATAAAACAGACAAAAAAGCAGTTTGTTCACCCTAAGATTGTAATGGGATTAATAGGCATGGCATGTAAGATGGATAACATAGTATGGTAAACAATAAATAGGAACTATTATTTTTTGGTTAAAGGCATTAATACATGTGACATATTGATGTGTGCAATTTCATTATACTAGTAGGTCACATGAATCTCTTTTATCTGGCTTACCTAAACTCCATAAAACATAGCACAGCAAATCAAAAAGAAATCAGTTAAATAAAATTATATTTTAATATTTCAAAATATATTAAATCTGAAAGACAACTGGCCAGATTTGGAAATACAGTTCCTTAAAGCTCTGTGCCTTCATCGTTATAAGAAGGTTTACCTCATCATCTACTTACTGGTTCTTCAAAGACATTTTATCTATCACTGGCTTCACTCACTCTGAAGTTTCTGCCTTTTTTATATCATTATTTAAATTCTTTCAGATTCTTTATCCCATTTCCACATTCATATCCTGTAAAAAAGTCTATGACGTGCTTCCTGACTCACATGCTGTATAACTGTAACTATCCCTCACATTTAGAATGCCCTTATATGATTTAAATCTTGGTATTTTTTCAATGCCATGTTGCATGCTGTTGGTGTGCCGTTATTTCTATGTACTTAAGTTTTGGGGTTTTTTCCTTAGTAATACAGCATGGATCATAAAATCAGAGATGTCCCTATAGAAAGCATAGGCTAGATGTATATGGGTGGGGCAATAGACAAATTAAATTTATTAAGTACAAAATAACCAACAGTGTGAATGCCATATTAGAAGTCATATTCAAGGAAATGGAGAACTTCATCATATTCTCTGCATCCTTTTGGATCAGAGCCTTTTAGTGCTGATGTTTCTCTTTGCAAATCTCTCTTCCTCTTCTAAAAATGTCTCTAAGTTGTACTATCCTTTCTTCCTTTATCTACTTTTTTTACACTTGAAAAGATCCCAACATGACTCTGCTGTTTCTAATATACCTTGACTGGCTAGGTTTTTTGAACATAAAATAAAATGCAACCTTTGGAAGGCTATTTATCTGTCTTCAAAAAAGGTCATGGGAAGAATGCCATAGAATTTTCAAATGGTTCATCCATCAAAAATGCAGCTCCCCATTGATTCTTCCTGAATTGTCAATTCCCAAAGAGCCTCAGGGACAAGCATCATTCTGTGAGGAGAAACCCTTGGTAAGGAAAGGGATGAAGTGATGAATTATTTTTCTGGTATTTTCCTTTGGAGAAAAATAGTCAACTTGCTCTCAGCCTCAAGCAATAGCATTTCATGAACAGCTTAGACAAAAGGAGTCTGTGGTGATAATGATAATGTGAATTTGGCAATAATGGTATAAGAAAAAACAAGTCACTGATTAAATATGAGGTCCTTACAAATGACCTGTGTTGGAGAACACTAGCAAAGCCCAGAAGTAAACAAACTTAACCCAAAGAAAGATTGTCAAACACAGTATCATATGTGGATTGAATGATTTTTCAAAAGGAGCTGGGAATATTACAGCAAAATTAACCTTCCATTTGAGTCCATGATCCAATAAATTAAACTAATCTTCAGCAAGACTTCTAGCAATTCTGGCACTAAGAAGAAACATATTTAATGAGAAAAGATGATTACGAAAGAAACTAAATTTCACAGACCTAGAACAAACTCTCCTAAAATTCATGTGGAATAAAAAAAAAGACCCCAAATAGCTGCAGCAATCTTGAGGAAGAAGAACAAAGTAGAAGGGATCTCAATACCAGATATCAAGCTGTATTACCAAGCCACTGTTCTCAAAACTGCCTGGTACTGGCACAAGAACAGACATATAAACCAATGCAACAGAACAGAGAACCCAACAATAGACCCAAGCCACTATGCTCAATTAATATTTGACAAAGGAGGCAAGAGCATACAATGGAGTCAAGACAGTCTCTTCAATAAATGGTGTTGAGAAAATTGGACAGATAGGTGCAAAAAATGAAACTAGACCACCAACTGATACCATGCACAAAAATAAACTCAACAGTAGATAAAGGACTTAAATGTAAGACAGGAAACCATAAAAATCTTAGAGGAATCCACAGGCAGCAAAATCTCAGACATATGTCATAGCATCAACTTCACCGATACAGCTCCTAGGGCAATGGAAACTAAAGAGAAAATAAACAAATGGGACTACATCAAAATAAACAACAAGAAAGTCCACTGCATGGAAGAATATATTTGCCAATGTTATCTCCAATAAGGGTTTAATCTCCAAAAATTACAGGGAACTCATACAACTTAACAAAGGGAAAATAAACAATCCAAACAAAAACTGGGCAAAGGACCTAAATAGATACTTCGAAAGAGGACATAGAAAAGGCCAAGAGACATATGAAAACATGCTCAAAGTCACTAATCATCCAAGAGATGCAAATCAAAACAACAATCAGGTACCACCTCACACCTGTCAGACTGGCTATCAACAAATCAACAAAGGACAAGTGCAGGCGAGGATGTAGAGAAAAAGGAACCCTCGTGCACGGCTGCTGGGAATGCAGACTGGTGCAGCCACTGTGGAGAACAGTATGGAGTTTCCTCAAAAAAACTAAAAATGGAACTCTCATTTGACCCCGTAATCCCATTTCTAGGAAAATATCCCAAGAAATCAGAAAAACTAATCAGAAAGGATATATGCCCCCCTTATATTCATAGCAGCACAATTTACAATAGCTAAGATTTGGAAACAGCCTAAGTGCCCATCAGCAGATGAGTGGATTAAAAAACTGTGGTACATCTATACAATGGAATACTACGCTGCTGTAAAAAAGAAAGAATTCTTACCACTCGCAACAGCATGGAAAGACCTGGAGAGCATTATGCAAAGCAAAATAAGCCAGTCAGAGAAAGGTAAATATCACATGATCTCACTCATTTGTGGAATATAATGAACAACATAAACTGATGAACAATAATAGATCCAGAGATAGAGAAGCATCGAACAGACCATCAAACTGCAGAGTAAAGGCAGGGAGGGGGTGGGGGGATAGATAAGAGATCAACCAAAGGACTCTTATGCATGCATATAAGCATAACCAATGGACACATACACTAGGGGGTGAGGGCATGTTCTGGGAATGGCCAGGGAGAGGTCAATGGGGGGAAAAGGAGATATATGTAACACTTTAATCAATAAAGAATTTTTTTAAAAAAGCCAATAGAATAATTACTATAAATGCATTTATGGTTTCAGTTTTAGATGAAGTACACAGTAAAGTACTACACAGTAACTTGTGAATTATATCATATCAGAACCACTTCTTGAGGAGTCACAGAAAATAAGTACCAGAATAGCTATTATCATTAAACATGATCTGAAAAGAAAAAAAAAGAAATAAACTGAAAGGGTCACTATCCACAGAATATCACTGAACATTTTTGCAGCCACTCATCACACCTGAATGTTTTGGTAAATGCCACTCTGCTCCTCCTCCTGTTTCACTCCCTAACTTTGACATCTCCATGCTTAACTTATCTTTGTTATTCTTTAATGACAAATGACTAACACTGCAGTGTTTGTGATCCTTGGTTAATCAGGATGAGGAACAGAGTAGCTAACAATCTAGCTTGGCTGGGCCATACTTCTTGAGGAAAATAAATAAATAAATGAAAGGTCAAAGATTACATGTAGGATGATAGAATTTTTAGATACTGACTTGAGCCAATGTGTTAGTTTTATCAATAGCAGGATTTTTAGTCCTGACGTTATAAAGATGTAGAAGTATGATCTTCTACCCTCGGCAACTGTTTTCTAAATGCTGCTTTTTTTCATACTTGGAAATACCAACTAGATCTTTTCACATCTTCCATCTCTCTCTTCATTATATGCATGTTTTCTTCTACATTATTTGGCAAATTTTCAAGATTAATAATAACTATTTTAAGGTTTTTCTGATACTTCCATCATCTCTACCACTACTAGGTCTTTTTTATGGTTAATTTTTCTCCTACAATGACCTATTTTCCTTTTTCTGTCCTTGCCTGAAAAGCTTTGATTGGCTGCCCAGCACTGAGAACTTTGCATTGTGGAGCAGTTGGTTCTCCAGTGTTCCTTTAAATAGTATGGGCCTCTGCTCTGGCATGCAGTTATTTCAGGTTATTTTCATCTTGATACAATTGCTTTGGGCTTTGGTAGACAAGGTCAACAGCACCCTTTCCTCTAGGACCGTGGTTGGCAAACTGCGGCTTGGGAGCCACATGCGGCTCTTTGGCCCCTTGAGTGTGCTCTTCCTAAGCCTTAGGAGTACCCTAATTAAGTTAATAACAATGTACCTACCTATATAGTTTAAGTTTTAAAAATTTGGCTCTCAAAAGAAATTTAAATCGTTGTACTGTTGATATTTGGCTCTGTTGACTAATGAGTTTGCTGACCACCGCTAGGGTTACTTTAGCCCCACAACTAAGGTGAGACCCTTTGGGAGACACCAGCCAACATCCTGTCCCTTATGCACTCTCCATTCTGACTGGTGGAGCACAGGCTCTTTCCAGCTCTGAGCATGGCCCAGGGATGTTGGGTCTGCTGCTTCCTGGACATGGTTTCCCCCAACTCAGGATATGCAGGTCAGTTTCCAGGCCAAGGCTAGAGGAGACCTCTGGTGATCTCAGCAATGCACTGTCTGCAGCTCCTCTATAGAGCTCTGCCCTGTGTTATGTTGGCACCTTGGTCTCCCAAATTCCACTCTCAACATCCTCATAGTTCAGTAAGACCTCCAGTCTTTGCTTCAATTTCCTCTCTCTGCATGGTGGTCTGAAAACTCCTCCAGGCAGTAATCTGAGGGCATTTTAGGGCTCACTTCTTTTCTCAAGAATCCGTATTTTACGCCACCCCTCATTTAATATCTGAAAGTGTTGTTTTGTTTCTTTTTTATATTTTTACTCCAGGGAGGCATTCCAGGAGCCTAGATGCTTTATCATTTTAAAGAATGTGAATTTTAGACTAATTCTTCCCAGAAAAATAGATGATACAGATATAGATATACGGATATAAATACACACAGAGAGAGATACTAGCAAGCAGACCCAAAGCCATACAAAGTGTCCAAGGTTCTGAAGAGTTCTTCTCCACTAACTTTAGCTGCCTAACTAGCAGCATGTATAGAAAAAAGTCTTTCATCACAGAGGACATTACAGGTTCTTACAACTAGCTCCAAAGGAGGCAGGACCATTCCAGAAATGCAGAGAGACAGGACCAAGGTTTTCTGACCTCAGTGGGTGGCTGAGTTTAACACCTTATTTGTGAAAGGACCATGTTCCTGTACATCATTCGTCATTAATAACATATCTAAAACTCCAAAAATTTCAATAACCAAAAGTTTCTTCTGTCACTCCTTATGATAATAAAGCAATGCAAAATTGTTACTACCAGTTAGGACTATTGTATTTATATTATACTAGAGGCCTGGTGCACAAAAATTTGTGCACTCGGGGGAGTCCCTCAGCCCGGCCTATGCCCTCTTGCAGTCTGGGACCCCTAGGAGGATGTCTACCTGCTGGCTTAGGCCTACTCCCTGGGGAATCGGGCCCAAGCTGGCAGTAAGACATCCCTCTGGCAGCCCAGAAGCCCTTGGGGGATGTCCACCTACCAGCAGGGAGCAGGCCTAAGCTGCAGTCGGACATCCTTAGTGCTGCTGAGGAGGCGGGAGAGGCTCCTGCCACCACCACTGTGCTGGCAGCCATCAGCCTGGCTTGTGGCTGAGCAGAGCTCCCCCTGTGGGAGCCCACTGACCACCAAGAGACAGCTCCTGCATTGAGCATCTGCCCCCTGGTGGTCAGTGTGTGTCATAGTGACCAGTCATTCCCAGCTGTTCTGCTGTTAGGATCAATTTGCATATTACCCTTTTATTATATAGGATAGAGGCCTGGTGCATGGGTGGGGACCAGCTGGTTTGCCCTGAAGGATGTCCCAGATCAGGGTGGGGGTCCTGCTGGGGTGCCTGGCCAGCCTGGGTGAGGGGCTGATCACACGCCCTTCAGGGTGGGGGTCCCCACTGGGGTGCCTGGCCAGCCTGGGTGAGGGGCTGCTGGCTGTTTGCAGGCTGGTCAAGCCCTGCCCCAGTAGGGACCCTCACCCCATGGAAGTTTGGCCAGCCTGGATGAGGGGCTGATGGCTGTTTTCAGGCTGGCCACACACCCCCGGTGACGGAAGCTCCCAGCCTCTCCTTTTTTTCTTTTCTTTTTATTCTGGGATTTATTTACCTTCTATAATTGAAACTTTGTAGCTTTGAGTGGAGCTCAGAGCCAGCGAGGGCAGGGCGGGAAACTTGGCTTCCCCCATCGCCAGAGGCAACCCAAGCCTCCTGCTCGCTCCAGCTCCGTGGCCACGGCCGGCTGAAAGCAGGTATCTGGAGTTTATTTATCTTCTATAATTGAAACTTTTCTGCTTTCAGTGGAGCTCAGAGCCAGCCATGACAGACGGGAAGCTTGGCTTCCTCCATCACTGAGGCAACCAAGCCTCCTGTTCACTCCAGCTCCATGGCTACAGGCCACCATCTTGGTTGTGTCAATTTGCATATAGTCACTCTGATTGGCTGGTGGGTGTGGCTTAAGGCGTAGCAAAGGTATGGTTAATTTGCATATTTGTCTTTTATTAGTGTAGACTAGAGGCCCGGTGCACAAAAATTTGTGCACTCGGGAGGGAGAGGGGTGTCCCTCAGCCCGGCCTGTGCCCTCTCGCAATCTGGGACCCCTTGGGAGATAACGACCTGCTGGCTTAGGCCTGCTCCCAGGTGGCAGAGGGCAGGCCCAATCCCTAGGTGCAGCCCCTGGTCGGGCTCAGAGCAGGGCCAATTGGGGAGTTGGGGCGCCGCCCCCTGTCATCCACAGAGCAGGGCCGATAGGGAGGTTGTGGCCCCGCCCCCTGTCACACACAGAGCCACAGGGCGATCAGGGGGTTTGGGCGCTGCCCCGTCACACTGATCCCAGTGCCGGGAGGCCTCTCAGCTCCGCTGATCCCAGTGCTGGGAGGCATATTACCCTTTTACTGTATAGAATAGAGACCTGGTACATGGGTGGGGGCTGGCTGGTTTGCCCTGAAGGGTGTCCTGGATCAGGGTGGGGGTCCCCACTGGGGTGCCTGGCCAGCCTGGATGAAGGGATGATGGCTGTTTGCAGCTGGTCACACACCCTTCAGGGTGGGGGTCCCCACTGGGGTGCCTTGCCAGTCTGGGTGAGGGGCTGAGGGCTGTTTTCAGGCTGGGACTGAAACTCCCAACTGCTTCTTTTTTTCTTCTTTTTTTTTGTTCTGGGCCAGCTTTAGCTCTGAGGCTCCAGCTCTTAGGCCTCCGCTCCTGAAAGCAGGTATCTGGTTTGTTTGTTTCGGTTCGATAATCGAAACTCTGTATCAACTCCAGCTCTGAGATCCCAGCGGGCTGAAAGCTGGTTTCTGGGGTTTTGTTTAGCATCTATGTATGTTACAATGTTTGAAACTGCAGGCTCAGAGGCCAGCAAAGCAGGTGGGGAACGTTGCAGTCCTCTGTCACTGAAGCAAGCAAGCCTCGTGTTAGTTTCAAGCTGCCTGGCTGCCAGCCACCATCTTGGCTGGCAGTTAATTTGCATATCTCGCTGATTAGCCAATGGGAAGGGTAGCGGTCGTATGCCAATTACCATGTTTCTCTTTTATTAGGTAGGAGGACTAGAGGCCTGGTGCACAAATTTTGTGCACCGATGAGAAGGGGTCCCTCAGCCCAGCCTTCATCCTCTCAAAATCCAGGACCCCTCAGGGGATGTCCATCTGCCAGTTTGGGATCGGGCCTAAACCAGCAGTCAGACATCTCTCTCACAATCTGTGACCGCTGGCTCCTAACCACTCACCTGCCTGCCTGCCTGATCACCCCCAACTGCTCGCCTGCCTGCCTGATCACCCCTAACCACTCTCCTGCCTGCCTGATTGCTCCTAACTGCTCGCCTGCCTGCCTGATCACCCCCAACCACTCACCTGCCTGCCTCATTGCCCCTAACCCCTCTGCCTGCCTGCCTCATTGCCCCTAACTACTCGCCTGCCTGCACCCCTAACCACTTGCCTGTCAGCCTGATCGCCCTAACCACTCTGCCTGCCTGCCTGATCGCCCTAACCACTCTGCCTGCCTGCCTGATTGCCCCTAACCACTCTGCATGCCTGCCTGATCACCCCTAACCACTCTGCCTGCCTTCTTGATCGCCCCTAACCACTTGTCTGCCTTCCTGATCATCCCTAAATGCTCGCCTGCCTGCCTGATCACCCCTTACTGCTCACTTGCCTGCTTGATAGCCCCTAAGCCCCATCGCTGTGGCTTTATCTGGAAGGACGTCCGGAATGACATCCAGAAGGTCGTTCGGCTGTCCAGTCTAATTAGCATATTATGCTTTTATTATTATAGATACTGATTAGCTAACCTTACCATGTTTATGAACACAAAAAAATATAGTAAGGAAGAAAATATCTAATATATGGCAAAAATAAATAAGTGGAATGAATTAAACCAGATCTACGTGCATTTTTCCTAAGGTAAAGGAAAATAAATTTGTGAGTAGAATAATCACTTTGCAATTTTTCCTCTAATAACATTTAACACTAGTCATCTTTCTTCGGATTCTGAGGCTGTAACTCTTGAATGGTATTTCAACCACAAACTATCCAAAGTCAAGGATAGGTGCTATTGCAACTACATGCTCAGAAGTTTTGGGGGACCTTTCAGGGGTGACTAATTTAAATAGAAATACAGTGGCCGGTGCAACTGGGTAGATGGAGAAGCACACACTAGCTGCTCAGGGGCAACCCGACCTCTGGCCATTTTAGAGGCTGTTTTTCCCAAGGTGCACATGTGTCTTCAGAACTGGATAAAAACATCAGCTTCTCCTTCACTTGGAGTTTCACCAAATGAAACCACCAACTGTGGTGAAAATCTGAAGCATAGAAGAATTTAGATTCAAAATGTAGAGCTGTTTCACTTTTCTGCCCCCCACCCCAGCCCCAGGAATGAAAGAGCAATTCATCTAAGAACTAAGAAAGGCAACTGGATTTTCTGTGAGCCAGTTATAAAACTCTGGACAGCATAACAGAAACTCATAGGATCAGTTTGATCTTGATTTTCTTCTCAGAAAAAAAGATCAACTTAAGCAATGGTTTTGCTGCTTTGATAAAGTTGTGAGTTGTTTTTAAATGAAAATTGGTTCTAGCTAAAAAATATATTCCAAAGAAACTCCCAAAATAAGTATGACTGAAAAAACATTTTGAGATGGACAAATCTGCTGTTGAGTGAAAGAGATGGAAGGAAGTGGGGGATGGAAGGGAGAGAGGGAGGGAGGGAGGAGAGAGGGAGGGAGGGAGGGAGGGAGGGAGGGAGGGAGGGAAGGAAGGAAGGAAGGAAGGAAGGAAGGAAGGAAGGAAGGAAGGAAGGAAGGAAGGAAGGAAGGAAGGAAGGAAGGAAGGAAGGAAGGGGAAGAAAAAGGAAAGGAGTAAGTTGGGATGGAGGGAAGGAAGCACAGCTGTCTTCCCACAAAGTCTGTGACTCTGAATGACAATGCACAGTTTGTACTTCTGAGTTTTCCCTACAGCTACTTTCTTTTAGACAAACTATGCATCCTACTTTTAATCAAACCGTATTTAGAAAAGTCTCACCAGAATACTTTTGAGGATTAGGAAGCAGAGCCTGGAAATGCCTGTTAGCAGAGTCTGAAGTATCCAGAGAGAGGATGCATATATAACATGTCCCTTTTAAGAAAAAAAATTTCCTGAATGTTTATTTTTTTAAAAATTCAGCAACACAGGACACAACTGGAATACACATTTATGTCTATTCACAGGTAAACAGTCAAATATAAATTTAGTCAGCTTCTAAAAGAGGGTACGGAGACATTTAGACCAAGATTTAATTAGTTTGTCTTATTTTAAGAACATAGGGAATACATTCTATGCTTCAAATTTGTTCAAATGTTTATTTTTCAATTAAATTATTGCTAGTTTCAGAATGTTTGCATTTCTTTCACCTCAGATAGGCTATTAATAACGCCTACTGAGATTGTGGTATCACTATAATTAATAATAGTTTCATTAGTTACATAGTATAATAGTATTATATAATAGCAATATTAATTAAAATTGATTACTTCATAATATCCAGAGTTATTATTAGAATTACTATAATTAATAGTTTTACTATCATTAATAATAGTATTATTAGTTCTACAATATAATTAGTATGTAAAAGTAAATATAAATTGATAATATCCACTGAGATTGTGGTGTCACCACAATTAATAATAGTGTTATTGTTTATGTAAGTGGTATTATATTATTAATAGTCACTGTGGTTGAGGTGTTACTAACCTCCCTTCCACACTCCCTCTGAGGAAGAGAGGCAAATGAGAGATTATTGAACCAATCTGCCAATTAATCAGCCAATTATCTAAAAGTATTTAGATGATGCTAGCACTTTATAGTTTTACCAAACTTTTCAAGATTGATAGCTTCTCTTTGCAGCTTCAGGGAGGGGAACTGCATCTCTTTTAGGAAACCAAGCAATTGTTTTCATGAAGATAATGAAAATAATTAATACTATAAGCATGATGTACCTGAGTAAGTGCCAAGGATACAAAAGACAGCATGACCCTTGTTGAACAAATATTTAAAAGTGTTGAAATAGTCATTAAATAAGAGCATGGCAATGAATTATTGATAATTTTAACCTGTATTCTCTTTTAAATTTCTACAATGAGAATATATCTATGGTTTTATATTTTTAAAAGAAGAGACTTATTCTTATTCTTGGTATGGGAAAGTGAAAAACAAAGAACATTCATATTTCACAGAATCAAAATAGATAATGAGCCTGACCAGTACTGCCCAGTGGTTGAGCATCGACCCATGAACCAGGAGGTCATGGTTTGATTCCAGATCAGGGCACATGCCTGGGTTTCTGGCTTCATCCCCAGTAGGAGATGTGCAGGAGGCAGCTGATTCTGTCTCATGGTTGATGTTTACATCCCTCTATCCCTCGCCCTTCTCCTCTTTGAAATCAATAAAAACATTTTTATAAAATGGACAATGAATGTAATCTAAGAACAGCAATGACCATGCTGAGTGAGCACCAGAAACCCAATGGGCAGACACAAGCCAGTAGCCTGCAAAGTTGGCTGTGACCTACAAGAGTACTTGGTACATTCTCTTCTTAAAATCTGAAAATACATTCAACCTGTAAACTTGTAAAAGCAAAACAATATTTTATTTTCTACAAAAATAGACATATACACACTGATGTGTGTTACCAGAGCTCTAATAGACTAGGGTCTGAAGCACAGAGGGAAATAGCCAGAGTTTGGGGAAACGACCCTGCCCCACTGGAAAGGCGGCAAGGATGAAAGGGCCAGCCTCGCTCAGATACATGTGCACATTCCCAAGCTCCCTATAAAGACTGCTAGGCCTCCCAGATGGCCCCTGTGCTCCTGCCAGACTCCTCCAATCCTGGTCAGTCAAGCCCCTCCTCTCTTCTCCTGAGTGCAGTGGGCCTTCCAGTTGTAGTCACATCTGTAGAAAGCCTACAAATGGCACTGGTGTATTGAATAACTATAGGCAAGCCCTTCAGGGTACAGCCACCGCAAATCATCCTTCTGCTCCCTCAGTTTATAGGGAGGCCTCGTTTGGGCCTCCACCCGTCCCAAGGGGCATCTCAAGATTTGTAGACTTGTGGCTGTGCCACACATAGGCCAGGACCAGAGTGTAGAAGGTGCTGTGAGCATATCTCCAGAGGGGCCCAGCAATAACCAGGGGCCTCTGAGAAGAACCCCAACCTCCTGCATAATCACTCCCATTCCACAGGCACCTTCCCCAGTACCTTTTCTTATTATACTTCTTTTAATAATGCTTAAAACCCAAGAGCTGGCATTTCCAGGCAGAATAGGAGGTAGGGAGGGACATCAGAATTAAATGACACCTGGCTCTGGCTGGGTGGCTCAGTGGGGTTGAGTACAGGAGGCAATCAATCAATGTTTCTCTCTCACCCCCCCCCCCCACCTACCTTCCTCTCTAAAAATCAATAAAAAACATGTCCACGGGTAAGGATTAACAAATTAAAAAATAAAAACATTAAATACCACCTGCATTTGACTGCAATGATTTTTTTCAAATGCAAGAGATATTTATAGCAGCTTTATTCATAATTTCCAAAGCTTGGACGCACCCAAGATGTCCTTCAGTAGGTCAATGGATAAGTCCAGTGACTGGAATATGACCTAGTGGAATAACTGGGAGCCTGAAGCTGTGCAGACCCATGAAGCTGGAGTGTGCAGTAAGGGCAGGCACCACCAGGAGACAGAAAGAAGGAAAGTCAGCTGATGTCCACTTACCCTGTTGGAGGTACCACCACGCAACAGCTGCTCTCAGAACCTCCTCTGACCTTTTCAACAAATGGTCATGGTCTCCTCACCCAATTTGCAGGTGAGGAGATGATGCTCAGTAAAAGCGGAGCCCAGTCATGAAAAGTGGGGTTGCAGTCAGGACTCTGGTCCTCAGTGATGAGAACAAAAAAAAGAAGCTGAACCTCAAGTTTGATACCAGACTGACCACAAGGCAGCTGCAGCAGGGGAAGGGGAGGCGGCTGCACTGGAGGACAGGGGTTTGGGGTGGCTGGACGCTGAGTGTGAAAGGACCTCATGCAATGTGGATCAAGGGGCTACAAAGAAATGGCCCAAGCCAGACACAACAGGCCACATATATCTCAGATATCCCCTTCCTTCTGGGCAGTGGCCTCAGCTAGAGAATGAAACAGCTGGATTCGGCTTCCAAATCTGCCCACAGATTAGTTCCATCACACATTTGTTTCTTATCTCTTCCCTGCAGGTGTGATGAGGTGCAATTGGAAATTAATCTAGTTATCGTCTGGGGTATGATCATGCCCAGGAAACAGTAAAGGGATGACAGATGGAGGCCTGCAACCTGGGCAAGCCCACGTGGGAAATGAGAGCTGTGAGGACTCCCAAGAAGCAACCTCAGTGAACACATCATAGTGCCACACGGGGTGGGTGGAGATTTAATAAAAATGAATGATAAGAAGGAGGAGATAATAAATCCAAAGAGAGGTAGGAAAATCTAAAGAGAGGTAGAAAAATCCAAAGCCAATAGACAGAGGTGACCCCCAATGAGGACAGATCTGAACCAGAAGGGTCAGTCTCACCAGCCAGAATAAGTTACAGCAGACCAGTGTTTATAATCAGAAACAGAAGAGATTGAGGTATTTAATCTGAAATTCAGAGTTCCAAGCATTTATGTAGTGAGTTTTAAGCAACAAAAAGAGAGAAAAAGTTCAATAATGATTAAAATGGTTACTCATGCCCCCAAATCAATTTATTGTTCTTGTCATTAAAAAAAAAAAATGACTAGAGTATGATGGTATGCTGTGATTAGCTCAGGATAGTAGGCATAATTAGAAAGGGGATTTCCTTTGTGAGATCTGTTGGGTAAAAAGGTTAACTCCCAATTATAGCTAAACAAGCCGAATGTTCATTCCAGTCCAGCAAAAGCCTACTCTGAACTGCATTTATTTATTTCATACTAATCTGCTATTATATTCAACATTCTAGAGTGGGAGGAATCCTTTACTTGATTCAGTCATGAGATACAGAGCACAGATAAGAGTTATTAATACCACTTATCATTCTAAGTTCCCAGCTTGAGAAATATGTGAATCATATTACCACAGGATTATGAGGGCATAGTTATGAAATGCCCAGAGCTGACTCTCCAAATGCAGTCACATATTCTGCAGGAGGTTCTGGAAGAAGAGTTAGTTCTGTTCCAGGAAGTGGAGGAAGTGTCACAAGGTGCACAGGATGACACTCAACCAACTGAGCCACAACAGCCGGGGCTCCAGTGGTTTCTAAATAATGCACATATAGGCTACACAGATATACTGATGCCTTTATAACAGTGGTTCTCAACCTTCCCAATGCCACGACCCTTTAATACAGTTCCTCATGTTGTGGTGACCCCCAATTTCATTGTTACAAATTGAACATAATTAAAGCATAGTGATTAATCACAAAAACAATATGTAATTATATATGTGTTTTCTGATGGTCTTAGGCGACCCCTGTGAAAGGGTCATTCGACCCCCAAAGGGGTCGCGACCCAAAGGTTGAGAACCGCTGCTTTATAAGTTCAGATGATTGCCTCAAATCCCATCATAAGCATGGTCCACATCTCCCATGAAACTAAAGGTAGAGGGGTTACAAATTGGGATTGAGTAGGAAAGTGAATTTTTGAACATTAAAAGTTTGGGAGACTGGGTTATACTGAGAGAATCCTAGAAATCGTTTCAAAAACATACAGACGCATGGTAGGATGAGTCAACATTCCAACTGGGACAAGGCCAGATGCAATATGACGCTCCTAGGATGGCTGAATCCATCCATGTAAATTGTTGATGTAGATCGTTCATATGCTAAGGGAGAAAATCTGGTCTCCCAAGAAAAAAGGAATACTGTCTGGGAGCCTCACCTAGGCCAAAAATAAACAAACTAAATGGAAGATAAAATGAATTCGTGAGAGCATATCCCTGAGGCCCTAACGTCAGCCTCAGCTTTTCCTGGAGTAAATCATCAGCGCACACTGCTTTCATTTCTGCTGGCTCATCACACCACTTTTGTAGGACATAGAACACAGTCAGTTCCTGAAATCTCTAACTTGGACATTTTGTACCCCCAAAACACTTCCCTCAGTATTCAGTGTGCCACCACAGCATCACTGAGGATAGTCTGAATTCACAACTATTCTAGCCCACACTTCTTATTCAACTAATGGGTTTGGTATGTCTGTACAGCAGTACAAATTGACTGATTAAAACTGTTCATCTCTACTGACTGTGAATCATGTAAAGGAACAATGGCTTGATAGTTAACCAAATGTATGGCCAGAGTAGTTTGGAAGGTGTTTGTTATGGATGGAATGGTTGTGTCCCCCAAAATTCATATGTCAAAACCACCAAAGTAATGGTATTAGGAGATGGTATCTTGGGGGGGGGGGGATTAGGATTTGATGAAGTCATGAGGATAAAGCTTCTGAATGGGATTAGCACCCTTATCAGAGTCACAAGAGAGCTTGCTTCTCCTCTCTGGTCTCTATCGTGTGAGGACACAACAAGAAGATGGCCTGAAAGAGGGTTCTCACCAGAACCCTACTATGCAGGCTCCCTAATCTTGGACTTCCAGCCTCCAGACACTGAGAAGAAAAACGTCTTCCATGCTAAACTGCCCAGTTTATGGTATTTTTGTTACAGCAGCCCAAGCAGATTATGAGTTTCCATCTCCAGACATAAGACCGTAGAAAAAAAACAGACCAATCACATTGAAGGCATCAATTACATACTAAAGGAGTGTATATAGTGTAAGCAATCAGGCTCAGATCCAGTAGAAAGAACAGATTATAATTTTAAATAACAAGTAACTCTAGAGGCTGTAGCCTGATCTAGCAGCTATGTTATGCCAGGAACACATGACTAGACATATGAACACCAGAAGAATTTACTCTTATTCAAGTGATAACTCACTTGATCAAAATTACATTGCAGAACTTTACTTAGGGATTGGAGGAGAAAAAATAAAATTAATAAATAGGATAGCAGATTTTCTGTAGTCTACTTCCATCATTGACTCTTGGGGAGCTTAAAATTTGTTATCTGTAGACTTGCTGCAAAATAATCAGAGTGGTACTAAATTTGGACTTATTTTTAAGTTATAAAAGTGGACATTATGCAACATTTCCAATATGTTTATAGGTATTTTGAAAAACATTTTAAAATTATTTTAATAAAATATTTAACTAAATGTAGATTTATTTTATAATCACACATATTTAATCAAGAAAGACCAGTAATTAGCCTTGATAGTAAAAGCATATTTATAATTTCATCGAATAAGTGATATGTGCCAGGGTGCCAGGAAGGGACTGAGCCCATGACCTGTGCTAAATGTTTAGCAAATAACTAAACATTTGCTATGCCTGGGGATTCATTGGTAATTTAATTGCAGACCAATTAAGAGAGAATTTACCAGTCAAATTAACCTGATAATCAAGAATCCCCATATAACATAGATCTCATTTAAGAATTTTCTAAATTGTGGCAGCTACTTTAACCAAAACTTTGAAGAGGTGTTCAGAAATCTAAATCAATGAAATTGGTGGCAATATTTCTATCTAGAAACATGTACCATTTTCAAATCTTCCATGCACAGTGTAAATGTTCAATAAATGGACAATTATTGAAGTATTTTATTGAAATTCCTACAGACAGGAAGAATTTACTGAGCTCCTAAAGCATGTGTTGGGAAAGGTTCTTCACACATGTTAGTTTTCTAGTTTACTCTTCACAAAAAACCTCTAAAGTGATATCTTATTATCCCTATAACCGTCATGGAACCTGAGACCCCAAGTGCCCAATTAATTGTCCAGAATTAGTAGTGGGAGCAGGATGCCCTCTGTAGCCTAAAACCACAGCCTGGCTCCTTCCACCAACCTCACTAAAGGGTCATAAGCAAAAAATCACTTATTTACTCAAAATATACTTTAAAGTAGTTCCAAATAAATTTAATAAAGTGGACATTTTTAACAATATTGATTCAAACTACATTCACAGGTGCTGAATGAAATCACGTTCCAAATTGGAACACATTCCTAGCCCTTGATGTTCTCCCAAAGGCTCTTTAGATTTAAAATTATAAAGAACTAGAGGCCCAGTACATGAAATTCGTGCACAGGTAGGGTACCTAGTCCTCGCCAGCGATCAGGGCCAATCAGGACCTACTGGCTGCCAGCCAGACCGTCCTTCATTTCATGCCACCCCCTGGTGGTCAGTGCACATCATAGCAAGCGATCGAACTCCAGGTCTCCTGGTTGAACTCCCAAGAAGATACTTTGCATATTAGCCTTTTACATATATATATATATATATATATATATATATATATATATATATATATATAGAGAGAGAGAGAGAGAGAGAGAGAGAGAGAGAGAGAGAGAGAAATCTGATGAAAATGGTTGTCAAGTTGTAAAATATTCTTCCCTGGGTGTACATAATCACACAGGTAAGTGTCTCTGCGATATGCTACATGGATTTGTAGTTCTAGAGGGGAGGAGGCAGAGATGGTTTCACACTTACACCTTTACAGCTGCATCTACACAGACAGGAATAACTGGTCTACCCAATTCATCTTAAGTAGATGTTAACTACATAAGCAGAAACTGTAAATGGACAACTCTTTCATTCAAAGCTCTAGAGCTGCTTCCTTAACATAGATCCCTGCAAATAATTGGATTTGGCTAAATTCAATTTAAATAAACAAAGGAAAATACTTCTAAATATTTATATAGGTTATTGAGAACTTTAAAATTTTTACTTAAGGCTTAAATGCCATTTTAATATACATGACATAAGCATTTAATTTTTGTCAAGTGCACAATGAACTACTCTGGGGTACAGATTGTTTCCTGTTAAACAGATCACTAGCTGAATGTTTGTAATGCTTTTTTAAAAAGTTTCCACATTTTACAGGTGTATGTCAAATAAAAATACCTCACCAGAATCCCTCTGAGGATCTCTGAGAGTGCATTATGAAAGTGAGTGCCAATACTAACATTTCACACAAATCTACTCATGCTTAAGTTAGGATATTGGACATATGGTTTGTGGAAATATTTGGTGCATTTGCATAAGGCAGACAAGTTTTGGAAGAATGGCCATTTTAATCAGGCTGACTAACTGAGATGAGAACAAGGAGGTGTGACCATCTGTTAAACTTGATCTTGAATTTATTTAGCACCTGCAAAAAAAAAAAAATTAGATTTGAGCCACTTCTGAACCAAAGAAACAAAGAACCTATCTAGGAATACCTCCCACATCCTTCTTCAAGGAAAGGACAGTCACAAACACATTATGCATGTGTGCATGCTCACACACACAAGCACATGCATATACACATACACACCCATGCACACAAAAACTACCCTTTAAAATCTAAAGTCTGTAGTTCTATAGCTCATTTGATAATTCTGGGTTTTGATTTCAGGATTCTAAGACATTCTTAGTTATACGAATATTTACTAATATCTATAAAGGCAAGTAAGAAAAAGTAAAGTTATCATGTGTAAGAAAGAGGCTCCTGAACTAAGAGAAGCAGTTATAAAGTTTGCCATTTCAGCCCAATCAGTGTTGCACAGTGGTTGAGTGTCGACCTATGAACCAGGAGGTCAAGGTTTGATTCCTATTCAGGGCATGTGCCCTGATTGCAGACTCTATCCCTAGTGGGGGGAATACAGGAGGCAGACAATCAATGATTATCTCTCATCATTGATGTTTCTATCCTTCTCTCCCTCTCACTTCCTCTCTGAAATCAATAAAAATATATTTTAAAAAATATATAAGCTGTTTACATAATGGTTATAAATGGGCACACTATATTTCCTTTGAAGGAATATACCTTCCTAAATGAATGTTAACATTACATGAAAATAAAGAGATTAAGTCTTAAATTATATGTCAGTGCATTCAGAATACCTAGACCTTAGTAGGTACTCAATAAATATTAATTGTATGCATTAAGAACATACCCTAGTTTTTTGAGAATTTTAAAAAGATAAATAGATTTGAACTTAAATATATTTCTTATTTATGGAGATTATCTTGAGGTTTTTTGTGCTGTAGTTCTTGAGATAACTTACTTGATAGAATTTTTGATGCTGAAATTTTATAAATTTTCTTGCATTCTTGACTAAATAGCCTTTGTGAATGTAATTTTTCCTTTCTCGTTGTGGCCTTTTGTTTGCTTTCTCTCTCACCTTCATTAGTTTTATTGATATTTAATTATTAGCAATCTTTTCAAAGACTACTTTTGTAGTTCTCTATGTTACTGATTTCTGTCCTTATAATTCCCTTCTTTCATATTTAATTTTATTCTAATGCTCATCTTTCCCCTGATGTTTTGAGTTGAAAATTCAGCTTGTTTTCAGTATTTTTGGTATTGTCATTAAATTTATAACTTTCTGAGTATTACTTAAGTGCTGCCTCTCATATTTGTATATGTAACACTTTCTTCTTCCTTTTTTTAATATGTTTTTATTGATTTTAGAGAAAGAGAGAAAGAGAGAGGGAGAGAGACATCAATGAGAAAGGAACATCCATCAGCTGCCTCCTACATGCTCCCTACTAGGGATCTAACCTAAATCTGGGCACTTGAGCTGACTGGGAGTGGAACTGGAGACTTAGTGCAGGGGTCAATGCTCAATCAACTGAGACACAGGGGCCAGGCCTGGATATCCAGGGCTGGGTAATGCTTTCTTTGTCATTCAGTTTTCAGTATTGTTCTTATGATTTCCTTTTTTAAATCTAAGCATTGTTTTGGTAATAAGATTTTCCTTTCCTTTCAAACAAAGAGGTTCTTTTTTGTGAATGAGGTCTAACCTTAGACTGTTCAGTTACCTTTCTCCTGTAAATATATTAATATATTCAGAGTAGCCTACTATGTAATTTTGTGTCACTGTTTCATTTGGGCTAAAGCATGAATTTGTATTTTTTATATGTGGAGTTATATATATGTCATATGTGTATAAGTTAATACATATAAACACACATATGCACACATGAACCAAGGAAACATATTAAACTGTGGTATATTAAGTTATTGTTATCTTTTTACTTATTTTGTTTGCTTGAGTTGAAATTTCCTAATAAGTGTGTTAAAATATTTGAATAAAATCCTATTTTCCCTAAAATTCTGTGAATTATTGCTTTCTGAATCTTTTAGGCTATACTGTTCATACTAAGTATTATGTCTTACAATTCATTTTCCCAGTATATTACATTTTTCTTCATCTCTTTTGATCATTTTTAATTAAGCTGTATTTTCTTTTAAAATTGCAACTTTTATGTTTGTTTTCTTTCTGCCTGATGTATCTGCATCCATTTCCATACTGTGATTTTCAACCTTTCTGAATATTTTTATATCAATTATTGATCATATATTGCTAAATATTTTTCTCTATCAAGTCTGTAAGCCTATATTTCTATTGAATTTGACGCAAATACATGTATTATAATTAATTACATTAAAATTTATCTTTATCATTTTATTCATGAGTCCTACATTCGATATTAAATTTTTTTCTCATTTCTTTTTTATTGGATATAGTAACCTTTTTTATGCCACTTTAAAATTGATAAACTTTGTAACAGTTATCTTGTGGTTAACACTATCTTGTGCCTGTGTTTTTCCAAAAGCTAAAAGCAAAAAAATCCCTTATGATATACTTCATATATGTATATATATATATATATATATATATATATATATATATATATATATATTTTGTCTTTAATATATTTTATTGATTTCTTTTTTTACAGAGAGGGATAGGGATGGAAAGTTACCATCGATGAGAGAGAAACATCAATCAGCTGCCTCTTGCACACCCCCTACTGGGGATGTGCCACAGCCAAGGTATATGCCCTTGACAGGAATCAAACCTGGGAACATTCAGTCCACAGGCCGACACTCTATCCACTGAGCCAAACCGGTTAGGACTCATATATGTATAATTTAAAGAACAATAGTAAAAGGATACCCAAGTATGCTCCAACCACATGACCAAGGCATTTTGAAAGACCCTTCTCACCCTCATCACATACTCTCATTCCCACAAGTAACCACCACCTTAAATTTTGTGTTTATCATTGTGATATATGTACTTTTTGTGTTTACCGTATGTGCTATATACATAACAGATGTGTTATATATCCCTAAACAATATGTTGCTTCGTTTGGATGCTAATGAAATTTATATAAATGGAATACTATTCTGTAATTTACTTTTGTTTAACATCATGGTTTGAGAATCATCTGTGTTGATCAACAGGCATTTTATTAATTTTTATGTATATTAGTTTCAATAAACTACCTTTGCCTAAAAGTGGACATTTGGACCCATGTGTTTTTATCTCTTTACTATCATGCACAATGCACCTATAAACATTTATACATACCTGTCTAAGGCCAGTGACTTTCTCTAGATTAGAACATGTACTATTAAACTTGTCATTCTTGCCAATCTGTTTGGAGGGAAAAGCTATCCTCTTTTAATTTGTATTTATATTTTGCTGGTTCCTAATTAGAGTGAACATCTTTTCACTTGTTATTTCTTGGCATTTAAAGTATACATTTCAGTGACTTTAGATCACTATTTATACCCATAAAATCACTATCACGTTAGGATACAGCACATCTCATCATACTAAAAGATTTTCACATTCACGAACCATCTATTATTCCTTCCACACTGGCCCAAGACAACAAACACTGTAAAGTGGTTTGCATTTTACAGAAATGGAATCAAACACTATGTACTTTTTGGTGTCCAGCTTCTTTCACTCAGATTGATTTTGAGATGTATCTAAATTGTTTATCAGTAGATCACCCCTTTTTACTGCTGAGTAGTATAGGCATACCTCAAAGACACTGTGGGTTCGGTTCCAGACCACCACAATAAAGCAAATATCTCAATAAAGTGAGTCACAAGTGGTTTTTTTTTTTTTCCAGGTACATATAAAAATTATGTTTATATCATACTGTGGTCTTTTAAGTGTGCAGTATCATTATATCTATAAAACAATATACATAACTTTAAAAAGACTTACTAGCCAAAAATGCTAACCATTTTTTCTTAAAATAAGACAATAAAGTTTGCTGCATCAGTTGACTCAGCCTTTTACGAATGACTTCTCTGTAGCATGTGATGCTGTTTGATGGCATTTTACGCACAGAAGTTGTGTCAAAATTTGAGTCAATCTTCTCAAATGCTGCCACTGCTTTAACAACTAGGTTTATATAATATTCTAAAATCTTTGTTGGCATTTCAACAATCTTCACAGCATCTTCACTAGGAGTAGATTCCATCTCAAGAAACTGCTTTCTTTGCTCATCCATAAAAAAAACCACCTCATCTGTTATAGTTTTTCTGTAAGATTGCAGCAATTCATTCACATCTTCAGGCTCCACTTCTAATTCTAGTTTTCTTGCTATTTCCACCACATCAGCAATTACTTCATCCATGGAAGTCTTGAACCTCTAAAAGTCATCAGAGAGGATTGGAATCAACTTCTTCCAAACTCCTGTTAATGTTGGTATTTTGAACTCTCCCCATGAATCATAAATGTTCTTAATGGCTTCTAGAATAGTGAATCATTTCCAGGTTTTCAATGTACTTTGCCCAGATTGATCAGAGGAATCATTCTTTATGACAGCCATAGCCTTACAAAATGTATTTCTTATATAAGAGGCCTTGAAAGTTGAAATTACTCCTTGATCCATGGGCTGCAGAATGGATATTGTATTAACAGGCATGAAAACAATATTAATTTTATTGTACATCTCCATCAGCGCTCTTGACTGATCAGGTGCATTGCCAATGAGCAGTAATGTTTTGTTTTGTTTTTTTCCTGAGCAATAGGTCTTAGCAGTGGGCTTAAAATATCCAGTAAACCATACTGTAAACAGATATGCTGTCATCCAGGCGTTGTTGTTCCATTTATAGAGCACAGGCACAGAAGATTTAGCATAATTTTTAAGGGCTCTGGGATTTCAAAATGGTAAAGGAGCATTGGCTTTAACTTCACATCACCTGCTGCATTAGCCTATAACAAGAGAATCAGCCTGTCCTTTGAAGCTTTGAAACCAGGCACTGTGAAAGTTCAAGTGGCATTTTTTGTCAATATAAGGCTGTTTCATATACTTCAAAATATGTTCTTTAATGTAGCCACCTTCATGAATTATCTTAGCTAAATCTTCTGGATAACTTGCTGCACATTTCACAAGAGTGCTTGCTATTGTACCTTGCATGTTTACATTATGGAGACAGCTTCTTTCTTCATGAAACAACCTCTACGAGCTTCAGACTTTTCTTCTGCAGCCTCCTCATCTCTCTCAGCCTTCTTAGAAGTGAAGAGTGTTAGGGCTTTGCCCCAAATTAGGCTTTGGCTTAAGGGAATATAGTGGCTGGTTTGATCATAGAGCACTAAAACTTTATATACTAGTAAGCAATAAAGCTGTTTCGCTTTCTTATTTTTTGTGTTCATTGAAGTAGCATTTTTAATTTCCTTCAAGCACTTTTCCTTTGCATTCACAACTTAACTATTTGGCACAACAGGCCTAGATTTCAGCCTTATCTCAGCTTTCGACATGCCTCCTCACTAAGCATAATCATCTCTAGTTTTTTATTTAAAGTGAAAGATGTGTGACTCTTCCTTTCATTTGAACATTTGGAGGCCACTGTAGGTTTATTAATTGGCCTAATTTCAATATTGTTGTGTCTCAGGGAACAGGAAGGCCCAAGAAAAAGGAGAGAAATGGGGAACAACCAGCAGGTGAAACAGAACACACACATTTATTAAATTCGCCATCTTATATGGGCATGACTGTGGTGCCCCCAAACAATTACAAACGTAACATCAAAGATCACTATTCACAGATAAACATAATAAATATAACAATAATAAAATTTGAAATATTGTGAGAATTACCAAAATGTGACATAGAGGCAGGAAGAGATCAAATGTTGTTGGGAAAATGGTGACAACATACTTGGTTCAATGCAGGGTTGACACAAATTGTGAATTTATAAAAAAAAAAAAAAAAAAAAAAAAAAAAAACACACAGAAACTGCAAAGCACAATAAAGTGAAGAACAATAAAATGAAGTATGCTTGTATTCCACTGTATAGATACAGCATTTTTTGCTTAACTATTCGTATACTGATGAACATTGGCTGTTTCCAGTTTCTGGCTATTGTGAATAAAGACATTATGAAGTAGATATGTAAGCTTTTGTGTGGCCATGTGTTTTTATCTCTTGCAAATATCTAAATGTGGAAGAGCTGGGTTATATGGTAGAACAACATATTTATTAATATAGCTGAGAAGAAAAATCTCTGTTTATCCAAACTCACAGAATATTTCTGTATTCCAATATATGAGTGTTTTTCTCACACCAAGCAATTCTGAAATTCTCTGCAGGCACAACTGGGAGTCCTACAATTTAACTCTATTCTGACACTATCTACCTGGAAATAGAGTCAGATCCCACAGGTTAAGGTTTAAGTCCCACAAGATGGTCTCCCACTTCAGGTGCCAATTAAAGTCCAGGATGGAACCTGAGCTTCTGACCTACTGAAAGAGACTGAACTTTTAGAAATGGTTGCTGCATAGGTGAATGAGTGGACTGGTGAAAAAAAATTATTATCACTAATTTTCCTCTGTAGATCAATTCATAGTTAGAGCCTATATTATCTAAGGGCATATATATTGCATGTGAAATTGTTCCCAGATTTATAACTCCCATCTACAATGCCTAAATGCAATATTGCTAAAGTGTAAGTTCCCTTCAATAATAAAATAAATTCGACTTAAATGGTTTCAGCTACTTATACCCATAATGAGCCAGATATTTCTTTTGCTTAAACCCAAGCCCCTGGGTGCATTAAGCACGTTTGGGTGTGCTTTCAGACTGCCAAGGTGGCCAATTAATGAATCACGGCCTCGGTGCCAATGGCCTTTTAATGTCTGCTTGGGCCCAAAAGAGCCTTCTGTAATATTAAAATACTAGTGGCCCAGTGCACGAATTCATGCACATTGAAAGGAAATTAATTAGAAGAAATATTTTAGTGTGGCTATTCGCCCTTTCTCTATAATAGAAGTGTCAACCAAATTCACGATTGACAATGACAGATCAAAACACACGCATGCGATTGGTGCCAGCGAGAGTTTTATATGTATCATGCATGTGCAAGTCAACTTAGCCTTTTAGAGATATAGAATAATTTTGCTTAATTAGACCTGCTTTCTGATTTAGCTGAACTTTTTCCAGCCCAGTGAAGCACCCCAACTTCCCTTTCAGGTAATTGTCAGCAACACAGTAAATATCAACATGAAGCAGATTATTACTGTTGATCATGCAGGGAGAACAAAGGGTAAAACATTTAACTGCATCAGTGTTTGACTATATTCTGTGCAGTGAGAAAAACTGAAGTTATTTTCAAGGTCCACCACTTCTTACTTCTTTTCAGTCAGGTCAAGTTTCTTAGCTTTCTAAATCTCCGTTTTCTGGCTAATGAAAATAGGATTCCACCGGGTCTCTTATCTACCTACTCCAGGACTTGTGTGAGGATCAAATGAGATGAGGCATGTGAAAATGCTTCACAGACATTTGGTTAAAGTGTAAAATGTTTCCAACTGGCTATAAAGCAAGTCATTTTCCTGGGCTGGAGAAATTGCAAGGAGGCTAGTCACTAGGGAGAGGAAGCCAGGAGTTGCTACGTCATGTCATTACCCGGCACCCACAGCCACCATTTCTGGGCTGGGCTGGGCTGTGGGCTGCATTTTGCTCCATGGGGTCTTGGCAGCATCGGCTGCAATTTGGTGGGCTGTCACTCCAGGGTGGTGATAGGATCTATGTCCCACTTGGGGGAAACCAAGTATTGCTTTGTGGGTGCCAGGTCTGAGCTGCCGTATCTCTGTAAATGGCCAGTGAGTGTCACAGCAGCTCCTGTGTTGAGCGTCTGCCCCCTGGTGTCAGTGTGCATCATAGCAACCGGTCGGACAGTTGGACACTTAGCATATTAGCCTTTTATATACATAGAAGATAGTTCAATACATTCAATATACACTCAACTTTTCTGGGTTTTCACATTAGAGATTTTAGGCAAGAAATTTGTATCCAACTCCTTCATATATCAAAATAAGAAAATGTATGACTATAGATAAATAATCTCATAGCACTTACAAGTTATTATTGCATTATATGTGTATATGCAAACAATTCTGTGGCATTCAGAAGAATGTAAAAGCCAAAATGATTACACAGGGTGCTCCTGATTACAACATATCCTTTAGAACTTGCTGTACATTACAAGTTTGTAACCCAGTTTACCAAACGTGGTAGGGCTTAATAGCTTACTCACTGACTCGTTGTATCTGGGAGATAGTTAGTGGTCATTTTAAATACTATATTGCTAAATCCATATCCTAAAGAGTATGTCTACATAATGCTAATTACACACACAATTAAAAAATGTTCCTTCTTTTACACCAAATTTAAATATATGCATTAGGGTAGATTTAATTTTTTAAAAAGTAGGCTTATTCATGGAAAAATGCTAATTTAGACTTGTTATTAAAATTTTTTAAAGAAGATAACATTTTATATGTTTGAGGTTGATTTGGGGGTTATGCATTATACTAAAACATATTGCAATAATTATATACATTACACTACATTTTTGTCAAAATAGTCTTTTGAGAAAATAATTCATGTGTGTGTGTCTCTATCCTGGTAGGTTAAATTCCCTTCATTACACTTCTTTTTCAAAATTCACAGATTCATTACGCTCTTCTTACATAGGCACTTTTAAGGCATAAATAAATGTATGCGATTCTGAAAGAATTTTAGATTTCATTTGGAATTACATCTGATTTACAAATTAATATTGAAGGGAATTATATTTTTGTAAAATCTGGCATCCATCCTGAAATTTGTTTTATAAAAACATCCTCTGTAAAACTTGAATTTTCTTCATCTATTTTACTTATACTTGTTAAATTATACATAATGAGAGGAAAGCTATGAGCTCAAGAAAGAGGAAATAAGTGTTTTATATTTTGCATTATTTCTATATCACCACATAAAAGGATGTGCTTGGTCCATATAATTTTTCCAAATGTTGGAATAGTCATTTGCATGCAGTACCACCTCATCACCCAGCAGACAGTATAGCAGAAGATCTCATAAATTTCACAGCTGGATAATATCATAATACAATTAATAAAAAAACAGTATGATCATCACTAGGTAAGCTAACTACACAGTAAAAAATTTATTTGAAACTACTATTTAATAATAAACTAAGTGAGGATTTTCTATAGACACTTTGTATCTTGTATTTCTGAAGAGTGCTTAAACAGAAAAAAGTGACAGTGGAGCATCACACTTTTTACAAAACAAAACAGAAAATGAATCATTGCCCCCAGCACAATATAACTTTGAGTCTTTAATTTTTCATGAGTTAAAGAATCACTGTCATTCTTACCCAGATCATACGTGGAGATTAACCTTTTCATTAAAATAATCATGTAGAAATTAACTTAATGTTTCCTGGGGGAATATGAAGTTTTATTTAAATAATATTTTAAATTATAGGAAATTTCAATGGTCAAACCATGTGGAATCTCTAGCATCTCAGTCTGTGACAACTACACGAGGACCAAGTCATGATGACACACCTTGTTATCCCCTAGACCTGACCATCCATTCACCACCTTCCAGAAATGTACACTTAGAATGACAGGTTTCAGGGGTTTTTTTACTACTTTTTATAACCAGAAATACAATTTCTCCCAGATTGTGTTACTAAGAGGTTCAGATAAGAGAATCTGTAAAACATACAGCAATTTTATGTCCTATGAAGTGAAAAATTATGTATCATTTTTCAGGTTCATGCACCAAGAATTATCCTAGCCAACATGCTGAGGATTTTATGACACAGTTAAAAACGTAATAGTTGGATGATATGGAATCTCAAGGTAATTCATTTTACTCCAATACATATTTGTCAAAGAAGCATATGCATCATTACTGTTTTTTATATCTCACTTAGGGAAGAGAAATTGCACACATCAGCTTGCCTTACCTAAATCCTGCTCACAGAGCCTGGTCTTGAAGCTGTGGGAGGGGGAGAATGAGCATGGAGCAATAGCAATGCTATGTCATCCATATATATACATATATATATATATATATATATATATATATACACATATATATATGGCTAATATACAAATTGTCCCGGCAGGAGTTCACCTGGGAAACTGGGAGTTCGATCACTCACTATGATGTGCACTGACCACCAAGGGGCGGCGCGGAATGAAGAAAGGCCCCGGCAAACAGCCAGCAGCTGGGAAAGGAAGGCGCCAGCCATAAGGAAGGCCCCAGAAGGCCCTGATCGGCCTTGATTGCCAGCCAGGCCTAGGGATCCTACCTGTGCATGAATTTCGTGCACTGGGACGCTAGTCCTTAATAAAAGCTTACCAGATTACTGATCTCCACTGAAACATTAGGATAGCTGAGATTTACTAAATGCTCACAGTGCGCCAGGTGCTATACTAAGCACATTTGTAAGATAACCCATTCAATTCTCACAATAACTTCATGAGATAACTACTATTAATATATGTTTTTATAAGAGAATAAAGGGTTTCCCAGAAGTTGTTGGTAAGTATCCAAGTTATGCAGCTGTCATTGCAAAGCCAGTGTCAACCCAGGCATTAGGACCCTGCTACATGCCAACCCACAGGGGCAGTATAAAAAGTAGCTCCAGCCCTAGCCGGTTTGGCTCAGTGGATAGAGCGTCAGCCTGTAGACTGAAGGGTCCCAGGTTTGATTCTGGCCAAGGGCACATGCCTGGGTTGTGGGCTTGATCCCCAGTAGGGGGCAGGCAGGAGGCAGCCGATCAATGATTCTCTCTCATCATTGATGTTTCTATCTCACTATTCCTCTCCCTTCCTCTCTGAAATCAATAAAAATATATTTCTTTTAAAAAGTAGCTCCAGTCCTGGCCAGTGTGCTCAGAGGTTAGAGTGTCAGCCTGTGCCTCGATGGGTGGTGGGTTCAATTCTCCAGTAAAGGGTACATTCCTGGGTTGCAAGTTTGATCCTTGTCCCAATTAGAGCACATGTGGGAGACAACCAATCAATGTGTCTCTCTCACATCAATGGTTCTCTTTCTCTCTCTCTTTTTCTCTCTCTCCTTCCCTTCTTCCCTCCCTCCCTCCCTTCCACTCTTTCTAAAATCAATGGGGGGAAAATCCTCATTTGAGGATTAACAACAACAACAAAAAGGTGACTCCAAAATTCTTTGTCATCTGGTTATCATGAGGCAGGTTTCTGTCCCTTCACCTTGACTCGGGCTTTGACAAACAGAATTCATCTGAAGGGATGCCAGCCTGTCAGGAATTTACAGCTCAAAGTGCCAGCCAGATGCACTGTCCGGAGCTTTGCCTTCACAGTCCCATGATGCTGCTGCCTCAGATGCAAGCAGATGACAAAAATACAAACTGACCCTGGTACACAGCCTAGGATGTGCAAGACACAGATGGTCTGCCCCAGCGTGGGGATGCCAGTGAAACCCACAATGCCATGGCAGAGAGCCACTGAGGATGCACGTGCCCCATAGGAGCTATCCACACTCCAGCCACCTCTGCCTCACCTGCCTCTTCTGATCCCTGTTCCCACCTTCATCTTTTCTGAGGTTTCCACTCATTGGCTGGGGAGCTGCCCCAAGCTGTACACATTCTTCAAAGGGGTTCCTATCCATCTTTCACTCCCTGCAACCCCCATCTAATGATCTACTCTTACCCCTTCACTATCTTTCTGGCTTAAACACCTGTTTGAGTATCTACTCTAGGAGACCAAACTTAAATGTAGTAAGGGACCAACTAGGTAACATTTATGGGAGAAGTAACAACACCTAACAATAGGGAGTGGTGGGGTCTTTAGCAAGTTTATTTACAATCTTAAATGTTTAGATCCAACTTTATTAAAACACCATCAAAACAAAATGAGCCTGGAGAAATGGAAGTGAAATAAAGGGCCTCATTTTGAGCCATTCACAGACCTTGCACTTCTGGCTCAAATCTATTTCTGGGACTACTCAGTGCAGCATCCCTGGTTCTGAAGTCATTACAATGAGAATAGGTGATTAGCAATCACTCAAGTATTGGCAACAACCGGAAGAATCCTTTCTGCCTTGATGTACCTGATGGCAGAATAATCTTTAAAATAATTTTATTCATAATAACACTGATCTATTGATGTGGAAATTATTACTAAAAGAACCAGATAGTCACCAGACACACATAAAGGCGATTATTTTATCGGATTGTTTTTTTCATTTAAAAATGTTGGAGCAGCCTTAAATTTAATAAATAAAACAAATAAATAAAACAAAACAAATTACAGCTGAGGACATGCCATTTGCCAATGAGATTTTACTTTTTTTTAAAGCTCAAAACCAACTTACCTTCTCAAGCTGATTTGAAAAGCTGACTTATCAGAAATATTAAAATACATAAAAGTAAAATGTTCCAAACCCTCAAGATCTCATGAACAATTTAAAAGGCAAATGAAGAATTGAAGGACATGTTTCCAACATATATGACCACAAAGAGTTAATATTCTTAGAATATAAACGACTGATGTAATTAGAAAGCAAAAAGACACACACCTCCATAGAATAATGAGTAAGGCTATGAGCAAGTAATTCAAAAAGAGAAAATGGTTATGGCTTTCAAAAACTATGAACTACAACCTATCAAATTGTCCAGTATTAAAAATAAGTTACAGTATCCGATGTTGTCCCACATATGAGGAAGTGAACAACTTCATATATTACTGGTGGAAAAACTAATACAACCTTTTCACAAACTAATTGTCTCACTCCTATGGAAAACTTTTTTAAGGATTTTGATTTTTTTTTTTTTAACAGTAAATCCACTTTGATTTTTGTAATAAAAATCAATATGGATATACTCAAAGATTTGACTTTAAATATTTTCATTGTTAATACATGATTAAATATTTGAAAAATCTAATAACAAAAGAGTATATATTATAGTCCCATTGGGGTGAAAAAAAATTATCTGTATATAATAGAAGGAAAAAAATACCTGGAAGTATATACAGCAAAGAGGCTATTCTAGAATGGTACAATTTTATATTATTTTATTATTTTATCTGATAACCTAAGGGGACTATTTTTTTCTTTAATAATCATGTGTTATGCCATTAGATGTTTTACTAAATGTAAAAAATATGTTTTTATTCTTTCATTAAAAATCAATGCTTCTAGGAGAAATAAATGGAAGTGATATAATTATTTGGTATGGAAAGTTATTCATGGTATGTTGAATTAGTCTAAAATGATGCCATTAAAGAACATAAATGTACATGCATGGAAAGAATACTAAAGTAATAAAAAGTAAAGAGTCTTCATGTCTAAATGATGGGATGGTGAGAGATGTTTATTGTCTTTTTTGTTCTTACCCTCACTACCTAACTTCTCTATAAGAATGTTTATTACTTTCTAGGAAAATGGATTTTAAATCCAGCTCCCATGCATTACAACTATACTTAATAGCTTCCTGAAAGTGCTGAAATAAAATCAGTCTACCCCATGATCTAATGTTAAGGGAAAAAAATTGCCTCAATTGCATCCAAGTATAAGAAACATATAGGCATAGGAAGAAATACAACAAAATATTCAGGTGCACCTGTGGATGGTGACTCTTCAAGTAGTTTTTGTTTTTTGTGGGGGTTTTTCTTTCTGAATTTCCCAAATTTACTACAATGAATATACTATATTTTATAATTAGGGGAAAGAATGTTAATGTGCCCCAAGTGACAAAACAGTTTTCAAACAGAAAGTTATTCTAATGGTCGGTATGTTTCAAATAAACACCGAATGGCACTAGTCAGTGTGTCAACTGACTATACACACTGTGCTTTGTCATTATCCTACAAAAAACTATAGCAAATACACATCAGTTGACTTTGAGTAGGTATGGCAATACATTTTGCCCCAATTAGAGTTGTGACAAATGCTTTAGTTTAAGAGCTCCTCCCTAGATAAATATGAACACACCAAAATGGGAGTGAATTGGCCGGTACAAGGGGCAAGGCATTGAGAGATAAGGTTTTTGCTCCACCCTCACCAACCTGCCCTTCTGGAAAGACCTTCCAGGGAAACAGGAAATTAAGCTAAGATAAGACAAACTGCTTCATTCCTGCCTTGCCACCTTCAAACCCTCCAGGTGTCACCTTCTCAGAGATGTCAAACGTCACCAAAATTATACACATCAGTGGAAGAGAAGGGGCCATTATGCAGCACTTCAAATGCACTAAATGAAAAGGGCATCAGACCAAGGCTGAGTCCCCGCAGGGAGGACGGACGTGGGCTGGGCCAGAGGACCTCGCTGCAGTGGCCAAAGAGCAGGCCGCCGGGGGAAGGTTCACACCTCACTTCATCTCCCCCTAACTGGGGCATCCCAGGCAAATGACTCCAGGCCTTGGCATCACTGTCTCTTCGCTCTTTTTAAAAGCAGGCTAAGGACAATATCCACTTCATAGGGCAACTGTGAGACGTGTGTCAAGTCCAGAGGTGGCCCACTGTGAGCATCCAAACCACGCGGTCCCGGATACCACTGACAGTGTTCCTGGTGCAGACACAGCTGTGGAAGGGCAGCCGCCCTGCGCACCACCGGCTGCACTTCAGGTGGCCCTTCCTAAGCGGGTTTGCCCCATCACCCGTAAGCACTCACACAGGCTACTGCTAGAGGAAATCCAGGTCAAAAACACACTCTCCAAACCTAAACATTTTCAGAAAAGATTCATAAGATCACTTTTTATTGCAAAACAGAGTTTCCTCTGGATAGCACCAGGGTCACTGTCATCATGTCCCAATTTTATCTGATAACACTCTGGTCTTACAGTCAACTTTTCAGGACTTTTCCCTCCAGTATTATGTCAGCACTTCTGCTCAGGAAGGCCTCTATGCAGAACACTCCATGTGACGTCAGACCACAACCACAAATGCTGAGGGAGCCACCAGAGCAGCGAAGGGCCAGCTGTCCCCAGAGGTCACAGTTGTGGGGACCTGAACTCTGATCCTTCCGCCCGTCACCACATGGCTGGCTGGGGCTGCACAGAGGGGATGCCAGGCACCCAACTCCTGTGCAGCTGCTCAGAGGGATGGCTACACCCTGGGGCCCCAACCTCGCCTCCTCCCAGGTCACCCCGAATCCAGAACCTCACACGGAACCTCCTCAGAAATCCTATCACCTGGCCCCACAGCTCCTGAGCCCTGAGGCCTGGCCCGGGAGGCCACCTGGAGGCAGGTAGGGGAGGCGCCCCCACTTAGTCAGGAACCCCATTGCGCTGCGCAGGTGGGAGGGAGCCCAACCTGATGAGGGCTGGAATCCACAGGGCACCCCAGCTTTTAAGGCCTGCACCTGAGAGAGAAGCCCCCAAAATATCTGCCTTTGTAACCACCCAGACACGTGCCCCCAAGAGTCACAGGCCCGGCCCTTGCAACCTGAGAACCAGGTGCACACTCACCTTTCCTTGATGCCTGGAGCCCGCAGCCTGCCTGCGGGGAGGGGGTGGGGGGAGGGGAGGCTGGTGAGAGCCTCGCTGAGGCCGCTGGCCACTGGCAGCAGCGGGGTGCTCCGTGGGACACAGGCAGGCTCCTCACGCTCCGGGGCCAGTGCCCCTGGTGGGAGCTCTACCGGCATCTGGGCCGGCTTTGTGTCTTGGGCGCAGGTTTACTTCTGGGGGCTGGGTTTTGCATCTCGTGCGTGGTTTTACCTCTGCGTCTGGTTCACCTCAGCATCTAGGGTTTTATGGGGTTTTACGTCTGGGAGCCTGGTTTACGTCAGGGACCTATCTTTTACGACCGTGCCTGGTTTTAAATCTAAGCCCTGGTTTTACGTCAGGGGCCCAGGTTTTACGTCTGTGCTCCTGGTTTTACGTCAGGGGCCCAGGGTTTACATCAGGGGCTCAGGCTTTACGTCTGTGTTCCTGGTTTTAGTTAGGGGCTCCGGTTTGCGCCTGGGTCCTGGGCTTTGCAGCTGCATCGCCTGTACATGGCCTGGCTCTGGTGGCGCCCGGTGTGCCACCTGGTCCCTCAGGGCTGCATGTATTTGCACTCTTTCAAAGCGCTGCCTGAGGGTCTGGGCTCCAGTCAGCCTGAACCTAGGCGCTAACAGTCCTCGCCTGTAAGGGACCAATGGGCCTTGGCACACCCTAAGTGCCTGGGAACCTCTGAAAATAAAGCGGGCGACAGGGGCAATCACTGAGGTTTGAGAGCCCGGTACCAGCTGGGGCGGGATTGAATAATAAGGCAATGCCTAGGCCGCTCCTTCAAGACAGGGAGAGGGGCTGTTTCATCAAATGCATAGAAATCAACAGAGCGACTCAAAATGAAGGGGCTGTGCTGAGGGGCAGGAAACACCAGCCATGCACGTGTCCTGTGTTTAAGCGCAGACTCAGGCCCAGTTGCCTGTGCTGTCTGTTGGGCCCACATACATGTTAGACCTCATAATCTTGTAACATTTGTATGGAAAAGTAGCATATTTATTCCAGAAAGAATTGAGGAGGCAAAAAAAAAAAGAGCAAAGTATTTCCTCCTAATAAGGCAATTTATACTCGTGTATTCTGAGGAGGGCTTGAACCTTTCACCTGGGTTCTTTTCCTGGAAAAAGAAGGGAGGAGGAAGGGTTTGGGCTGAAATTCCCCTCCAGATGTGAGTGTATGCAGCAGACACACCCCTAGAATTAGTTTTCCTTCTGTCAACCCAAGAAACCAGGTCGTTGATCCCCCAGGGGTTCTGGTGTTTCCTTCTAGGAAGGAGACTCATAGAATATCATTAAAATCCAGTTCCAGCTCAGACAAGTTAATGTCTGCTCACTCCCATCAATAACAACTATAAAATCTGAAGATAAGAGACAAAGTGAATTGGGAAAAGAGAAAGGTGGGCTGTTAAGGGACCCAAGGATTGGAACACAGAGGCAGGTTATGGACACCCCAAGAACCAGAGCCCCTCTCTCCATCTGGAGACTTGGGTGTCCTGGGGGTCTGGGCAAAAGAGAACCCACACAAGCACCAACCCCAGAATTCAGGTCCTTTCCACATTTCAGGGGCCCCAGTAGGATCCACAGGAATTTCAGAGGCACCAAGCAGACAAGAATTGCTTGACAAAAGGCTCTGGTAATTAAATGGCCATTGGAACCAACAGCCCACAAAAATATACCCAGGCTTGTGTGTTTAACCAAAACAGGGCGACTGCATGCCAAAATGCAAGATTGAAATGGGGTACATGATAGGAAAAATTTCAGGAAGCAATGAAAAAGTCACCTGTCATGGAACAGGAAAATTACAACTTACATGAGTAGAGACTGATGCCAACACAGAAACGAATTAGATGCTGAAATTATCAACAAGATTTTGAAAGCAGACATCATAAGTGCTTCAGCAATCAATTACAAATTATCTCAAAACAAATTTTTAAAAATAGAAAATTTCAGCAAAGAAATAGACGTTATAAAAAACAACCAAATGGGGGAGAAACCAAGACGGTGGCATAGGTAAACACCTGAAATTGCTGCCTGACACAACCACTTCAAAAATACAACTAAAAGACAAAACGGACTTCATCCAGAACCACAGGAAGGCTGGCTGAGTGGAAATTCTACAACTAGAAGGAAACAGAAAAGCATACCAAGACTCAGAGGAGGTGCGGAAGTAAAGTGTAGAGGTACGGAGGCGCGCGCAGAAAGGTCTGGCAACTGAAGACGCGGTTGTCTTTTTCAATTGGGAGGGAGACACTGCTCTGAACTCCAGTTCCAGGCGAGTCTCTGGGGACCCAGACTCATACGGGGAGAAACTGGACAGTCTGGCAGTGGGAGGAACTTGAGGGTTGCTTTCTCTCAGAGGTGCTTGCAGTGATTACTGCTATTACTACAGGACACTGAGACCCGGGACCTCTTATGGCAGGACTGAGGATCAGCCATAACTGTTTGCTCCTCCCTGTTGATTCCCTGAGACTCCGCCCCACCCAAGCTGTGTGCAGAGGCTTTTTCATATGAATGGCTTGGCCCTTTGCAATCTAAAATTACCTAACAAATTGCAGCTGGGTCAGAGAGACCCAGAACATGCAAAAGAGGCCCAAGGCTCCATAGCAGCTTGCATTGCTTCACAGCTGGGCCTCATCTGGGCACTCCCAAACCCCAAACAAAGAAGAGGAATCTTCAGATCTCTCCATAGCTCCTGCTGGGTAGTCTGAGGCAGAGGCTAAATTAGCACCTCCTTAGAGATCCAAGTGCCAGTGTACCAGGTGGTCAGAGTGGGACCATCCAGATTACAACTCCTCAGATCCATAAGGGACACACTCAGGGGGCAGACTCAGTGAGCACCAAAGCCCCACTGAAGCAAGTCTTTCCCCATAACAGTGTCTTCAGCACAGAAGTTCTCCCACCATAGACACAGCTGATTCTCACAGCCAATAGGCCTGGAGATAAATTCCTCCTAGTGATACCAACTACAATCAAGGCTTAACTACAACAAGATTGTGCACACAGCCCACAAAGGGGTGCACCAAGAGTGACCAGGTAATTGGGGAAGCTGAGCCACTGGGCCCTATAGGACACCTAGCACAGAAAGCCACTCTATCAATACAGGGAATCAGCCAAAATGTGGAGACAAAGAAACAGGTCACAAATAACAGAAATGGAGTAAGGAAACTACTGGATATAGAGTTCGAAACCACGGTTATAAGATTTTTCAAGAATTTTCTAGAAACCGCCGATAAATTTAGTAAGACCCTCAATAAGTCTAGTGAGACCCTCGAGGATATGAAAAAGGACCAACTAGAAATTAAGCATAAATTGACTGAAATAAAGAATATTATGCAGAGATCCAACAGCAGACTAGAGGATCGCAAGAATCAAGTCAAAAGATTTGAAGTACGAAGAAGTAAAAAAACACCCAACCAGAAAAGCAAAAAGAAAAAAGAATACAAAAATATGAAGATAGTGTAAGGACCCTCTAGGACAACTTCAAGCATACCAATATCTGAATTATAGGGGTGCTAGAAGAAGAGAGAGAACAAGATATTGAAAACCTATTTGAAGAAATAATGACAGAAAACTTCCCCTACCTGGTGAAAGAAATAGACTTACAAGTCCAGGAAGCTCAGAGAACCCCAAACAAAAGGAATCCAAAGAGGACCACACCAAGACATAATTAAAATGCCATACATAATTAAAATGCTAAGAGCAAAAGACAAAGAGAGAATCTTAAAAGCAGGAAGAGAAAAACAGTCAGGTATCTACAAGGGAGTACCCATACGACTATCAGCTGATTTCTCAACAGAAACTATGCAGGCCAGAAGGGAGTGGCAAGAAATATTCAAAGTTATGAATAGCAAGAACCTACAACCAAGATTACTTTACCCAGCAAAGCTATTATTCAGAATTGAAGGTCAGATAAAGAGCTTCACAGATAAGAAAAAGCTAAAAGAGTTCTTCACCACCAAACCAGTATTATATGAAATGTTGAAAGGTATTTTTTAAGAAGAGGAAGAAGAACAAAAAGGTAAAGATAAAAATTATGAACAACAAATACATATCTATCAACAAGTAAATCTAAAAATCAAGTGAATAAAAAATCTGATGAACAGGATAAACTGGTGAATATAATTGAACCAGGGGCATAGAAAGGGAGTGGACTGACAATTCTTGGGGGGAAAGGGGTGTGGGAGTGCGGGAAGAGACTGGGCAAAAATCATACACCTATGGATGAGGACAGTGGGGGGGGGGGGTAGTAAGCACAGAGGGTGGAGTGGGAACTGGGTGGAGGGGAGCTATGGGGGGAAAACAGAGGAACAACTGTAATAATCTGAACAATAAAGATTTAAAATAAATAAATAAATAAATAAATAAATAAATAAATAAATAAAAAAGAACCAAATGGAAATTATAGAATGAAAAATGAAATAACTGAAATAAACAACTCACTGGGTGGGCTTAATTAGTAGAGTGCCCTTGTCAGTTCAGCTCAAAGCCTTTGGCATAGTCAACACCATTGGCAAACCAGATTCATACTCAGTGCCAATCGAAGGTCAGCACTCAGGGGCCTAAAAAAAACACCATAAAACTATCAGAACCATCCCGCCTTGCAACTAGATCTCTAACAAGTGCATACTCAAAAATCTCCCTCAACACCCAAGTGCATTCTCCCTTTAAACCTGTGAATTTATTCATTCATTCCCAATTATTATGCTCATCTCTTATGTGTTAGAATTATGTCTCACATGTAAAGACTGCAGTGAGAAAAATGATCTTGGCAGTCCTGAAGCTTAGAGCTACATATAGTATTTCCCATTTCAAAGTACCCTCAAGCAGAGCACCTGTCCCACCTTTACATTTTCAAACCAAAATTCTTAACAATTAGAAACACAGCTTCTTCTAAACTTCCTGTAGGGATTCAGAGACCTGAGACATTACTAGACAGAGTAGAGAAATAAATGTGTGACGAGAGTAGAAACTACCCTAAGTCAAACATTGATCAAAATGTCTCTCTAATATTTCCTATCTTTCTGGAATTACCCAATTTCTAAAATTCTGTTTCCAAGTAGTTAGAGCAGGGGTGAAGTGTCTGGGGTCCCAATGATTCCAGGAAGTGTGAACATGTTCTCTCATCCTGGGCACATACACAGTTTGAATGGGAAAACCATGTCCTTTGGTCAAGAAGTAGCTGCTAATCTACCATTTTTTCATATCTACCTAGTATTTAATCTTGTTGTGCATAACTCAGAAGCTGAGGTCCTGAGCTCCATTAGGCATTTAATTCCAGGATTGGAGCACAGGACACCAATGAGCTCTGCCACTTTGGTTGTCTGGAATCCCCCCTCGTTCCACATCCCATGACAAGAAGAAGGAGGGTTGCTGGTACAGCCACCATGGAAAACATTATGGTGGTTTCTCAAAAAATTAAAAATAGAGTTACCCTATGACCCAGAAACCCCTCTGCTTGGTATCTACCTGAACATTTTTTTAAATAGCCTATATAATAAAGAGGTAATATGCAAATTGACCCTCACACGCTCACAAGATGGCTGCCTATGACCAGGCCTGCAGGGGGGTTATTGAGGGACAACCAAATGACTGAACAAGCAGGCTGCATTGGGTGACCAGGCCAGCGGGGGGATGTGAGGGGCAACCAGGCTGGCAGGGGGTGGAAGTTAAGGGCGACCAGGCCGGCAGAGGGGGGCAGTTGGGGGCGACCAGACCAGCAGGGAGAGGGCAGTTGGGGAGATCTGGCTGGCAGCAGGGGGCAGTTAAGGGCAACCAGGCCAGCAGGGGGTCAGTTAGGGGCGATCAGGTCAGCACGCAGAGGCAGTGAAGGGTGATCAGGCGGGGGGAGGGGTGGTGGGGGGGGACGGGGTAGTTAGGGGCGACCAGGCAGGCAGGCAGGTGAGTGATTAGGAGCCAGCGGTTCAAGATTGTGAGAGGGATGTCTGACTGCCAGTTTAGGCCCAATCCCCATGCACGAATTTTGTGCACTGGGCCTCTAGTTTAGTCATAAAGATATATGTACTGCTGTGTTCACTGCAGCATTATTCATGGTGTCTAGGACATGGAAACATGAAAGTGCCTTCAATAGATGATTAGATAAAGAAGAATTGATACATATACTAGTACACTATGGGATACTACTCAGCCATAATAAAAGACAAAATAATGCCATTTGCAATAACATAGATGGATCTTGAGAATATAGTGCTAAGCAAAATAAGTGGGAAAAAGTCAAGAACCATATGATTTCATTCATTATGCAGGATATAAAACTGAAAGAAACAAGCAAACAAGCAATACAAATAAAAACTTACAGACATAGATAACAGTATGGTGGTTACCAGAGAGAAAGCGGGGAGGGAGATAGTAAAGGGTAAAGGGGTCAAATATGTGGTAACAGAAGAGGATTTGACTTTGGGAGCTAGATACACACTGCAATATACAGATGATGTATTATAGAATTATACACCTGAAAACTATATAATTTTGGTAACCAATGCCACCACAACAATTTTATTTTAGAAAATGAGGAGGGTGTGAGGTGTCTTCTAATGAAGACTAACCCTAACTCTCACCCTATTTCTTAGTGTTTAGAAATATATTTGATGAAAAGAGCATTCTACATGGATTCAAAGATAATAAAAATTTAAATTGAGGACTCTGGACTAGAGGACCTTGAAGGTTCCTCTCCCATACATAGTTAAAGATGCCACAGGCAGACATCTAAGGAGCACCATGCTGTAAAGCCTCTTCCTTTCTGCATGACAATGCATCTTGAAGTTCTCTTGTTTAGAAATATTTCTTCTCCTTGATGCCAATACTGTATAATGGACTGTGAACACCTTGCACTGGGGAGAGGCTCCTTTCCTTAGAAAACCAAATTGATGCAGAGAAAGACAGCAGGCAGCCAGCCACTTAGACCTGCCTGGGCCCTTCCAAAACACAGCAGCCCCCCTTACCCACAATTTCAGTAACCTTTGGTCAGCCTCAATCTGAAAACATTAAATGGAACATCCCAGAAATAAACAATTCATAAGTTTAAACTGTTTGATGAAATCTCTAACTGGGATGTGAATCATTCCTCTGTCCAGCATATCGACACTGAACACACTTCCCCCACCACCTCTGTTAGTCACTTAGTAGGCATCTCAGTGGTGATATTAACTTTCATAGTATAACAGTGCTTGCTGCAAGTCACCCTTATTTTACTTAACAATGGCCCAAAAGCCCCACTCAAGCTTTATTACAGTGTATTATTATAATTATTCTATTTTATGTTACTGTTGTTAATCTTTTGCTGTGCTTAATTTATAAATTTAACTTTATCATGTATGTATAGAAAAAAACATAGTATATGGAGGGTTCAGTACTATCTGCAATATTAGGCATCCGCTGGGGGTCTTGCAATGTCCCTCCTTAAGATAAGAGGATATGGCTCACATGGGACTGAACCCAGATCTCCAAGAGAATACATCAGATTTCAAGGCCAGAACACTAACTGAAAATGAGAAAGCGTATGTTTGTAGGGAGTCTTCTGGCTTTGTCAGTCTCCTTTTGGAACCAAACACTGTGGCTAAATCTTTGCTAGAAGTAATTTGGGTGTTGAGAGCTCTGGATCCTGCCCAAAGAATTTTTTCATCTTACCAGAATAAGTAAGATTTAATAGACATGGGCATAATCTAATACTTAATTACACAATTTATTCGTTGTTCCAAGAACTCATTCCTAATGAAGGAAGACCAGAGTGTATATGTAATTTTGTGCTACATTACACAATGTTTGCTAATTATCTTGTAAATTTTAGTATTGTTTATTCCATTAAATTGTGATAATTCCATATCTTTCTTTAATATCATCACCAGCACACAGTCAGCATTCAGCAAAAATCTGATAACTATTTTGCAAGGTGAGTCCTGTTTCCATTGAGAACTGGTTTCTTCAGGGCTCATTATTGTGAGCTTTACACTGAGCAGTTTTGAAGATGGTAAAATGGAGAGATGCATACTAAAAAGACAGAACAAATCTGGAGGCCATAGAATAAATTGAGAAGAACCTCAAAATTCACTAACTCAATAATGAAATTGTAAAGAGTAAGATGTCAAAAGAAAATAAAGGTAAGAAGGATGGAAGGAGGGGGGGAGGAAGACCAAATGAACAACAAAACAAAAATTCAAATAAAATCCTTATCTATAATAATAAAAGAATAATATGCTAATTAGACCAGACGTCCTTCCATATATCCTTCAGCATGACCTTCTGGACGAAGCTGGGGCTGCTACGGAAGCCGGTGCCGGCAGCCAGGGGAAGGAAGACCTACTCTTGCATGGATTTAGTGAATCAGGCCTCTAGTATTTTATAACAGTAAGTGACTGGGAATAGTAGAACATAGAGAATTTAAAAGGAGGAAGGAAAATAACTCAGTATAAGTATAATAAATAGAAAACAATGGCAATGTCTTGGATGTGGATCAGGAAATGATATCACATGAGGTACAGCCAGCCATCTTAATGTTCCCTAATATGAAATGGAGTGGGCAGTGTGGATGCAATGATAGTCTCTGCTTCAGCATATCTTTAAGAGAGGTTTTATGTAATAGTATGAGGCCAGAACACACACCAACTAATGAACATGGAACAGTAACCCACTCCCAAAGGGGAAAAAATCTGGAAATGTGCATCAATGTGGTCACTCACTTTTCTAGACAAAATGGTTTCTGAGTCAGAATTCACCACCATTTCCCATAAGTAAAAGATAACATAGGCTATAAAATCTTTACAACATGTTTTCAAAACAGAATTATTTATAGCTACTATATCTTACTAGAGGCCTGGTGCACAAAAATTTGTGCACTCGGGGGGAAGGGGGGGGTCCCTCAGCCCGGCCTGTGCCCTCTCGCAGTCTGGGACCCCTCGGGAGATAGCGACCTGCTGGCTTAGGCCCGCTCCCGGGTGGCAGAGGGCAGGCCCAGTCCCTAGGTGCAACCCCTGATCGGGCTCAGAGCAGGCCTGATTGGGGAGTTGGGGCACCGCCCCCTGTCATGCACAGAGCAGGGAGGATTGGGAGGTTGTGTTGCCACCCTCAGCCACGCTCAGGGTAGGGCCGATTGGGGGGTTGGGGCACCGCCCCCTGTCACACTCAAGGCAGGATTGATGGGCAGGTTGTGGCGCCACCCCCTGTCTTGCACAGAGCAGGGCCAATCAGGGAGTTAGGAAACTCCCCCCTGTCACTCACAGAGCAGGGCCCATCAGGGGGGTTGGGGCTGTATACCCTGTCACGCACAGAGCAGGGTTGATTAGGGGGTTGGGGAGCTCCCTCCCCCCCCCCCATCACACACAGAGCAGGGCCCATGGGGGGGTGGTTGGGGCATCACCCTCTATCACCCACAAGGCAGGGCCGATCAGGGGGTTGGAGCGCCACCACTGTCACACTCAAGGCAGGGCCGATGGGGAGGTTATGGCTCTACCCCATCACACACAGAGCAGGGCCTGTGGGGTTGAGGGGGGGGGGGGGTTGGGACGCCGCACCCTGTCACACACAGAGCAGGGCCGATCAGGGGCTTGGGGCACCGCAGCTTGTCACACACAGAGCTGCAGGGCAATCAGGGGGTTGGGGAGCTCCCCCCTATCAGGCACAGAGCAGGGCTGATCAGGGGGTTGGGGCACCTTCCCCTGTCACATACAGAGCAAGGCGGATAGGGAGGTTGTGGCCCTGCCCCCTGTCACACACAGAGCCACAGGGCGATCAGGGGGTTTGGGCGCTGCCCCCTGTCACGCTGATCCCGGTGCAGGGAGGCCTAGTGGCTCTGCTGATCCCAGTGCTGGGAGACATATTACCCTTTTACTATATAGGATAGAGGCCTGGTGCACGGGTGGGGGCCGGCTGGTTTGCCCTGAAGGGCTTCCCGGATCAGGGTGGGGGTCCCCGCTGGGGTGCCTGGCCAGCCTGGGTGAGGGGCTGATGGCTGTTTGCAGCTGGTCACACACCCTTCAGGGTGGGGGTCCCCATTGGGTTGCCTGGCCAGTCTGGGTGAGAGGCTGAGGGCATTTTCAGGCTGGCAGGTGACTGAAACTCCCAACTGCTCCTTTTTTTCTTTTTTTTTTTTTATTCTGGGCCAGCTTTAGCTCTGAGGCTTGACTCCAGCTCTTAGGCCTCCGCTGCTGAAAGCAGGTTTCTGGCCTTTGTTTGCCTTCTGTATCTGAAACAATGTTGCGATCCTGCTGGCTGAAGCCTGGCAACTAAAGCAGGTTAATGGGGTTTTGTTTAGCTTCTATATTTGTAACATAGTTGCTTAGAGTTGCAGCTCAGAGGCCGGCAGTGGCAGGCGGGGAACGTTGGAGTCCTCCGTTACTGAAGCAAGCAAGCCTCATGTTCGCTTTAAGCTGCCTGGCTGCCGGCCGCCATCTTGGCTGGCAGTTAATTTGCATATCGCCCTGGTTAGCCAATGGGAAGGGTAGTGGTCGTATGCTAATTACCATGTTTCTCTTTTATTAGATAGGATTCTTGCTAAAGTCAACAGTAATTTCTTTTTTGCAAAATACAACAAAAAATTCTATCATCTTTGCTGGTTTTCTCTGCCAATTTAGATGCTGCTAACTAGTCTCTCTATTCTGAAACTTTCTATGTTTAGTTTTCAACATAGAAAACTATATTCATTTTCTCTTGAATTTTATTCTTCCTCTCTGGTTTCATTCATTCTTGGACTCCCTTTCTTCTGCTCACACTTAAGAGTTAGAGTCACCTTGGTGGTCTCCTCACATTTTCTCCGGGTGACCCTGCACCTGGATTAGACTGATGGATTCTATGTCGATATATTTTACCTTTTCCTATCATTTTCTGCATACTTGTATTTTTCTCAATTGTTATTTAGGCTAATTTAAATAACTATTTGACATTTTGAAAGTATAACATTAATATCATATCAGAGGCAGGATTTATGGGAGAAGACAGAGGATGAAACAATTACAATACCTTACACAATATCTTTATCAATAATGCTGATTGAATGAACAGTGCTAGGAGAGCCATAAATTTCTTTCCATGAATAAAGAGGAAGGGCAATTTTCCCATTAAAGAAATCATCCCAAAACACTGATTGGGTGCTTACTGTGATAAGTGTTGCTGATAGGTGATGAATAAGGCTTTGTCTTTTACCTCTAGCACTGAACTCGTAACATTTATTTTATCCTGCCATACTAAAACAGTTCCAGACTTTGACTAAAGCTCATTAAATTGTGATATAAAAGTATTGAGCTTTAGCCCTAAAAATATGGGAATCAATACCCATCTTTATAATCCATCAGAAGATTATCAGGCAGTCAAGGAATTGTGCTCTTTCATTTATTCATGGTTTCATTCACCCTCATTCACCGAAACACACATGCCTTCATTACTCACGTGCCTGAGAGCTAGCTGCACCCCATCATTCTCGTTATATATTTAAAGTTGCATCCTTTGTCACTTATTAGAACCAATATTCTCACTTGACTAGGATTTCATGAGCTGCAAAATTCTTAACCTTTAAAGAAAAGTTAAATTATTTCCAGAATTCTTCATTTCTCTTGACAGACTTGTCAATATTTATATACAGAACATATAATTTTTACTCTCATTGCATCTGGAACAGATCATGGGGTGAGAGAGAGAGGAAGACATCCCTCCTCCCATTTCTCAGAAGCAGGGTTCCTTGTGTCAATCACCATGAAACAGAGCAGGAACAAAAAGACAAGCACCTAACAGACAAGAGTGCCTAAATATCAGCATAAAGTAAGACCTTAATACCAACCTCAGAAAGGTGTGCTACACCCTTCCCCAACACAACCCTCGCTTAAAAGACTATTAGAATCAGAAACTAGCCTAGTAATTAGTACAATGTCAGTACCAATCTCAGCAGGATACCCCAGACAGGAAAAAAGAGCAGTTTCAGGAAATCATTCACAAGTGAAAGAAAACCAATATAAAACTGAGGAGGAAAATATTTACCTTCAAAATATAATGGCAATTGGAAATAGTCTAAATGCCCACCAACATGAAGATGATAACATAAATTAGATGTATCTATTTGTCTGGTCAAAATTTCAATGTATGCGGAGGCGGGAGGGGGATGGGGAGATTCTTTTCCCTTCATCTCCCCTTTCCACACACAGACACACCAGCTCGCTCAATTCCAACACCATCTACCTGGAAATAGCAGCAGATCCCACAGGTTAAGAACTTAGTCACACAAGATAGGCCCCACTTCAGAAGCCACTGCAGGTCCAGGTTGTTACCTGTGCTTCTGACCAACTGGCCATAGATTAGAAGTTTCCAAGACTTTTCCTCCTAAGGTTCAATTAATTTGCTCACAGAACTCAAAGAAATATTTTGCTTACTGTATTACTAGTTTGTTATAAAAGGATACAATTTAAGAACAGCCATAAGGAAGAGATGCATAAAGCGAAGTATCCAGAAAGGGCAGGGAGCTTCCAGGCCCTCTTACAGGTGAGCCACTCTCTTCAGCTCTTCAGGTGTTCACCAACTTGGGACCTCTCCAAACCCCATCCTTTTCAGTTTTTATGGAGGTTTCATTACAAAGGCATGGTTGATTCCAGGGGTGGAGGGCCCAGAGCCCAACTTCCCTGGGAAAGGAGGGTGCCTGGCCTGAGAACAATAGTCAGAACCTGTGAATTGGCCATTGGTGATAAAGTAACTTCCAGCCCCTCTCCCCACTCTAGAGGTCTGGGAGTGAGATTGAAAATGTCAATCCTCTGATCATATGATTGGCTCCATGGCAACCACCACCTATTCTTAGGTACTTTCCAAAAGTCACCTCATTCACATAACAAAAGACACCCTTATCTCCCTCATAGCTTAGGGAATTCCAAGAGTGTTAGGAGCTCTTGGCCAGAAAAGGGGAGAAAGACAAAAAAAAAATACCTATTTCTCCTTATAGGTCACATATCACAATATACATTCAGTAGCATAGCAACTCAATCATAAAAATGGTCATGTAGGACAGATCCATTGATTTGAGAAGATATTCATGAGAAAGAATCAGGTTTTTTTGTTTGTTTGTTTTTTAAATATATTTTTTTATTGATTTTCTACAGGGAGGAAGGGAGAGAGATAGAGAGTTAGAAACATCAATGAGAGAGAAACATTGATCAGCTGCCTCCTGCACATCTCCTACTGGGGATATGCCCGCAACCCAGGCACATGCCCCTGACCGGAATCGAACCTGGGACCTTTCAGTCCGCAGACCGACGCTCTATCCACTGAGCCTAACTGGTTTCGGCAAGAATCAGGTTTTATACACACTTATTTTATTAAGTAAAACCAGGAGGAAAGGAGAAAGAAAGGGGAGTGAGAACTCAGCAGGATCTGTAAATATGGTTAATTCTGGATGGCAAGTTGTTTTTTGTATTTCCCTATACTTTATCCACTATCTAATATTTAGAGTGAATATATATTCTGTAACTAGTCAAAAATATTTGAGCATGTATAACTTACACAATGAAATACAGAGCCCTGGAGGCTGTGGGACGGTTCTGGACAGGGCCTGCAGGTCCAGGTCCCACTTCTGGTTCTGCCTTTAGGACATTTAGGAAAGCCAACTAGCCACCTGTGCCTAAACCTCCCACCTTAAAAATAGAGAGGTTTTTAAATTCACTAATGGCTATAAAATTTGGATTGATAGATTTCCTAAACCTCTACATCTCACTAAATTAACTATCCGAACACATTGACAACTGCTTAAATGCACCTTACAGTGAGCCAAGGTGACCAATGTTTCTGACAGGCCATAGCACTGTTGGTGGCTTCTGGCTGCCCAGGGTCCCCTGTGTGCCCTCCATGTGCAGAAGCCATACAAGGCCACCCTTGTCAGTCCAGGACACAGAATTGTCGATAATATATGATGCTGTTCATTTGGAGTTTCTCAGTCTTCACTGAACTTGACTAAAATAAAGGCAGACACTTTTCATTTGGGCACGGATGTCATTTTTTATTTGGGAAGGAACATCTGAGGACTCTGTCCACTCCTGACACTATTTGAGGTGATAGGCATAGCTGACTCTCTCACTGCTGGTCCCTAGTGTGAACCAGCACACTGAATACAGTACATGCTACACAGTCTTGGAAGTGCAGTAGGGTGTGTGGTCTACATGGAACCCTTTCTTGCTGAGACAAAGGCATGGATGCCAGAGTTCACAGGCCAGGGGTGGGGGGCCCGGAGCCCAGCTTCCCTGCTGAAGGAGGGTGCCTGCCCTTAGAACAATGGTCAGACCCTGTGGATGCCTTCACAGTGGGTGATGGTGAAGCCGATGGAGCAGGCAAAGGGAACACTGCTTCTTGAGCTGGAGGATGACGGGTAAAAGGGCAATCGAAGCCAGCTGGGCTTGGGTGAGCAGGATGAATGGGTGTGGAGCGTGATGGCCAGGGTTCAGCCAGGGGGCATGAGAGGGGTAATCTGGGCATGAAGTCTTGAGAACAGGGTGAGGTTGTAATACCAGGTAGGATGACTCACCCTGCAGCGCTGTGTGCAGTACTTGCGTGGCGTGCCTGTGGACAGTCCCGAAGCAGGTTCTAAAACTTACAGAAGACAGAGTGTCACTTTATCTTCCTCCTGCCTCCAAATTTTTCTCAGTTTTGCTGTTCACATCATTTTACATTGTGTGGGGAAGAAACTTTCTTCTACCTGTTAGGTTTGATCGAGCAATGGAATTGATACCTCTCCCTCGGGAACTGGCTTTTCATGTCATTTCACTATGAACATTCCCTTTGCTGAGACCATATTTCACTTGCGGTGACCACATTCCATTATCTCCCCTCTGGGTATGCATAAAGAAGTCTTCGCCCAGAAAAAAAGTCCTCTAAAAGTCCTGGGTGCTGGAGCCATCCAGGCTCAGCCACCTGGTCTGCAGATGATTGAATAGATTCGTAATCTCTCACCATTCTAGCCTCCTGTGTCCCTCCTTAGGCAAATAACACTGCCTTTCATGGTTCTTCAGCTGGTCTAAAAATTGGATGTATGTGAGACAGATTAACAAGAGAAAATGACCAAATTTAATTACATATGGGAACCGCACATGCAGCAGTGGTTCTCAACCTTCTGGCCCTTTAAATACAGTCCCTCATGTTGTGACCCAACCATAAAATTATTTTCGTTGCTACTTCATAACTGTAATGTGCTACTGTTATGAATCGTAATGTAAATATCTGATATGCAGGATGGTCTTAGGCGACCCCTTGTGAAAGGGTCGTTTGACCACCAAAGGGGTCGCGACCCACAGGTTGAGTACCACTGCACTGGAGAGTCAGAGACTCCACAGACAGAAAAGGAAAAGGAGGCACATGTGATATTCTGAGCTAAGGATGAGGTAAGGAACCTGGAACTTCAGAGGGGAGGAAGGACACTGCAGGATGAGAAGATGTCCAATAATTAGAAGTTTTCCCTGCCCTACAGATAGGTCATAAAGAGTCATTTTTGGTGATAACTCTTACTATTTACTGGCAAAGCCCCTAATTTAAGTGCTTTAAGGAAGAGCTGAGTTTTCTGTGAGCCTACAGGATCTTGATTGTCAGTAATCCCCATGCCAGAGTGGAACAAATGCAGGGGTTCATGGGGGGCCTATTCTGAACCCTTCAAATGACATCCCCACGGGGAAGGGTCTTGGGTGACGCACAGGCTCTCAGGGAATGGACCGTTATGATGGTACCCCGTACACTGGCTTTCATTGTTGACACTGCTTTTTCCACTATGAAAAGCCATAGAGGAAGGATGACTGAGCAAAGATGGGAGGAAAGTAAGGGTGTTCCCCAAATAGGAATATCATTTTAATCAAGTTTAATTTTCAGGAGTGATATGTACTTTACTATATAAACTCAAAGCTCTCTCACATTTATTCTGAGAAAGTAATAAAAAAGTATTCTCTTTGACCGAGAACCCTGGTAATCTATGAAAACGGGAGTTCTTTACAAGAGCAGAGCCGGAGGGCTGACCCTGAAATATAAGCACCGTGCACACCAGGAGTGATGAGAACAGGGCTTTCCTGGGTATTGTTTCATGGGTCTTGGTTACAGTTTCAAAATGTGTGTGTCTCATTATTAGCACAATGTTCTACACTTACACCCTAGTAAATATTTTTGCAAGATAATATTTAATGATAAAGGTATTTTGCTCACTAGCCTTTTCCCTGTCAACAACTGGAAGTTGACCTCTAACTTTCCCAAAGCTGAACAAACAGTGGTGGTGGATGTTTGCATCTGTCACTTGGAAAACGCCTTCCTTTTTAAATCTGGCTGAAAGAGAGTTTCCTTACCACTGCCTCCACCCAGAAAAAAATAAGCGAACCAAAATGAAAGCTGATTATTATTATTCTTTTCCTCCCTTCTTTCCCCTTCCGTTTCTGAAAGGCTCCAGCAGAACGCCGAGTTTTTTTCTGGAAAGCACAGTAGTTGTCACTGATGAATAAAATGCTGTTTGTCATAGCTCCTCTCCCGCCTGCACCACTGAAGATGAGATTCATGACCACGTGGAAATATGCCGTCAGAGAGAATTTGAATTTTCAACCTTCCCCTTTCTATCTTATCTCCTTTCCTTCCCCAGATGCCATGCTGTGTGGATATTTCTGTGTTGTGCAGAACTACACAGAAACAGTCCCTGCCGTATACTCAGGCAGCATTCACCGGGAGTCAGGACACCACAGATGTCATTATAATTTGGCCACAACTTGGCTAAAAGTCACTTACCTTCTCCAGGCCTCAGTTTTGTTTCTGGAAAATGAGGAGTTTGCAATGACACTAATTTGACTTTCACTGATTTTATGAAACATCACAGGCAACAATGGCCAGCAGATGTGTTACAGCAGACCTGGCTTCTGCAGGTCGAGAACCTCCAGGCTTATTCTAAGATTTGAGGTTCTGTCCTCATCTGACATTGACCTTATGGGGAAAAAATATGAAGCCAAGAGGACAACATAGAATGCCAAGTAGAATAGGTACTTTCTGATGGGCCGGCCACCCTCTATGGTGCATTCAACGCTGAATAAAGAACCTGTGAAAGGCCTGTGGTTCTCCCTAAACCAGAGCATCTGTTTACTAAACACAGCGAGGCACCAACGTGACCCAGGGAGGGTTTTATAGCTTTGACTCAGCCCAGCGACATCAGCTGTGGGGATCACTTGTGGCAACTTTCATTCTATTTATGGGATTGGGCTGTAAAAGTGGGAGGTAAATTCAAGTCCATATGCTATGGAGAAATACATGTTTCCAAAGTGGGTCGATGGCTATTTTTAAAGCCACAGCTAATAATTTACCGTCTGACGCCCTGGGACTTGCCTGGGTCTAAAAATAGTTGTTCCTGAGCTTTCGGACACCATCAGGGAACACTTGAGAGCAGTGGGGAGTGGCATTGAGTAAAACCTGGACCATTGGGAAATATACGGCCAAATCAAATCCAGGCACCCGAGATCTGATTTTTAAAAGGTGGATGTGACTATTGATTTCCCATTAATTACATTTGTAAAGATATTTTAAGGATAGAAATAAAATGAGAGCCAACCAGACACATCCTTTGGGCTTAAGACAGTCTGAAATCTTATTACGTCATCTCTTTAGTGGCAGGTTAGCAGCATTAGAGAAACAATGAAAGCAAATGGTCCACTTAGGGCTGTCAGCTGACCTCAGTCCAGCTGGCAGCGCCTAGACATGGTCAGGGCCCTGCAGGGAAGGGGGACCCATTCAGCCCCAGGCAGTTCTTCAGGTTCGGGCTTCTGCGCGGCTGCGCATGTCACACAGATGGAAATAACCCCGGAGGAAACACAGAGGCTGTCATTTGTTTCTCCCCAATCATCCCTGATGCGGCCCCTGACAAAGGACTGAAAACAACTGTCCGAGTGCTTTTCTGATAGCTGATGATTATTTAGTAAAGGAACTAAAATGTATTTGTGTGTTTGGACTTGAATGTTTAAGTAATATTTGATTAACTTATGTATGGTGAGAACTTCCTATGATTACTTAAATACTGGGAAAGATAGCTCCAATAAGGGAATTCAAGTCAATTTTTTATTATTTTTTATTTTTTTGCTATTCTGTTTGGCTTCATTCTGGCCATGTGCTACTTACAGTATTGTGTTTCTCTATCCACCTATCTGTCTTGGATCTAGGAATTAAATGAGAAGTTTTCAAGTTTCAAGAGAATTGCTTCACTCATGGTCTTTCTATTAACATTTAAAATTCTCACCTAATTGGAATGGAGTATTTAGCTAAACATACAGTCAATGTTTAATGCTTTTGGTAACATATTGAAAGGGAATTGGGAGTGAGGGAAGGGGGGTGGGACACAGATGGGTTAATTGACAGAGTTAGACTATCTTTATTCCTAAACATGAGAGAGCATACTTTCTATACATCTATTATTTTCTTGCTTCCCACTTAGCTGAGACTGCAGATAAATATAGAAATCACATTTAAACATAAGAAATGGTTTCTGATAAAGAAAACACATTTCTCTCTCTCTCTCTCTCTCTCTCTCTCTCTCTCTCTCTCTCTCTCTCACACACACACACACACACACACACACACACACACACACACACACACACACCTTCTACCCACAGCACAGAAATGAGTCAGAGGCTCCACTGAACCAGGTGGTAGAGGAACTGGTGCTCTTTAGGGGAGGGGCTGCCCTCCAGGGTGGGGGGGCACAGGCTGGACTGGCCTGTTTTGCTTGGTCAGTTGAAATCTAATTCATGGAGCTGGGTTTCTTTCAATAGCTGAGATCAGTCATAACAGCCAGGCTATGCAGGGGAAATTTATGGATTCCAATGTTGTTCCAAGCATTTCAGTTTGTTTTCATTCAAATGGAAAAAAATGGGGGGTAAATTAGACTTGTACTGTTAAATTGTATTGGAGCAAAAAATATGATGCCACATTGTTTAATATTATAAGAAAACCCTGAAAGAGTCAAACATTGAACCTAAGCTAGGTGCCAAGTGCTTTATTAGGTCTGTCCCAGGGCTACAAATACCATACTTTACTGTGCAAACATCACATGGCTGACTAAGGAAAATGTGGACTGTATAATATTTAAAGTAGCTTTGAGTGGCATAGCTTGGAAAGGTATTACACTCATCAGTTATTGTGGAGGAAGTCATCTCATAGTATTGATTTCATGTATAAGATTTCCCCTTGTACTGTATTTCCCTGGGCATTATTCCTTGATTTTTATTAATCAATAATAAATTTGCTATAGAATGTTAAGAGAATTTAAGGAGTTATTTCAGAACATATTTTACCACTAAATTTACTCATAATCTTTTCCATAGAAAGAAATATTTTCCATTGTAAGAAATTATATATCTAACAGTAGGACTTTTCCTCATTTCACTAAAAATAATACATATATTACTTCAGATTAGTCTTTATTTTAAAGGATTTCAGGAATCTTAGAAATATGTAAACATTTTAGAAATATAGATATATTTCTAAATGTATTCTCTTTAATTGGATCTCAACTTTTGACTCCCTTAATATGAATAGAGCCCCATCCTAACAAAACAAACAACAACCAAACTCAGAGCACTTGGGCCATATTCAGCTATCAGAAATTTGGTTTTCTCAAGACTATATTGATGTCTGAGACATACTTTCAATTAGAAGAAGGCAGAAATTGGTCCAGAAAACTGTAAGACAGGATGTGGGAATCTATGTTATATGGAACAAGGGCTGGAGGCAAAGGGAAAATTGTAGCAAAAGGGGAACAGGTGCCTGGAGAAATTCCTGTCAAGCGCCTGGGCAATAGGAAGGACAGGAGGAGTGCTGTTTCCTGTGGGGTCACGTGTTATCAGGTCAATACCTATTTTGGTTGACCTTCTGCTGAACAGGACCAGATACAATGGTAAGTGCCATGCTTAAATGCACCTTTTATACTGGTTTTTTTTTATGTCATTTTTTCAGTAGGTCTCATCCCCACGTGGTCTGAATAATAAAGGCCATTTTGAGGACGCAAGAAAACCATGCTATTTTAAAGTCAACATCTTGAGAGGATTTTCTTTCAGACTCTTCAAAAGAAGAAGGCTGCTGACCCATTCCAGGGATGACTGGCAAGTCAACAATAATGCTCTGAATTTTTTCCCAAAGAGAAGAAGAAAATATCTAATCAGAAAGAAGTCTGAAGACTTAGAACAAAAGGTCATGCAGTATTATCAGCTCCTGTGCAAGACCTGACCTTTGATGAGCAGAGTCCTGAGAACTATGGGGCAGCTGTCAGCGTGGAGCCTGACAGGGAGTTGAGGAATCTCTTGCACAGTCCCGGGGAAGAGGAAGGAAAACTTGCTGAGACCTGAGAAGGCTGCGCAGGCCAAATAGTGGTGGGATTAAAGATGGAGGACAGTCTGGTTTGCTCCTGGCCAGCAGGCACTATTGGAATATTTGCACCAACACACTTCATGTTTTAGACTAAGTAATGGGATCTCAAGTGTAAACTTGTCCTAAAACATCCAGCCAATGATCCTCAACTGAGGTGATTTTGACCCTTTCTTTTGCTATCCTCTGGGCTGCCCCCTCCCTTCCTGGAGAAAAGTGAGCAATGAATGGGGAGATATCTTGGAGGATGACAGTTGTTGCTGGTACCTAGTGAGTGAGGGACCGGGATGTGGCTGCATGCGCTACCGTGCATGGGATGCTCCCACCACAGTTACCTGGGCTGAAATGTCAGCAAGGTTGAGATTGAGAAAACATAGTATAAACTATTTGGAAGGAAATGGGTCTGATATCTTAAATGTAGTTATACATTTTTTCATGAGTATAAGAAATAGTAATAATAATTTTATATTGATAATATAGTTATATATTATATAAAAAGTATATATTTATATATAATATGTAACTATATATTACATAAAGTTATATTTATAGACATAGAAATATTGATACATACAGAAATTTATATATAAATACATATTTATATATAACATATATATTTAAGGTGTAGGTTTATACATAGGTACACATACACGTATATTAAAAGGAAAGGCAATACTGGCTTATAAAGCTAAAAGTGTTAATTTTCAGGAAAAGATGGTAGCAATGCAATCAGTATATCTAGCTCTATAGGACCTCAGATACCCCTCTAAGCCTCAGTTTCCTCATTTGTAACAGTGATAAAAAATATCTACTTCACAGTTTCCAGAATATGCATGCCTAAGCGACCATCCAACCATTTGACCATCCAACTGGCAGCTATGATGCACAATGGCCACCAAGGGGCAGACATTCAATACAGGAGTTGCCAAGCTGCGGTGACTTGGCAGCTGCGGTTCTCGAGTGATGCACCTAGAACCAGAGAGGAAGGAGCCCGATTCTGGGGTGTGTCACCCAAGAACTGCCCTCTTGCAATCTGGGATCCCTCAGGGGATGTCAGAGAGCTGGTTTCAGCCCAATCCCCACAGGCCAGGCTAAGGGACCCCTCTAGTTAAATAATATAAAACACTCATCTTAGCGTTTTGTGCATAATAAACTGAATAAATATTTGCTAATCTTCAGTTTTAGCATTATACCTAATTTATTACGTGGAAATGAACATAAACTCAGAGTGGTTCTCAAAAATAATATATTAATATGGTTTCTTTGGGGTTAATTAAAATCATAAAATTCTCAATAAGAATTCTTGTTTTCAGCCCTTGTCACAAACTGTAAAGTGAGCAAAGGTAGTGTCTGTTGATGGAATTCTGCCTGGAGGAGGCAGAAGAGGTTATGATAGTCAGTCTGTCACCATGTGGAAGAACCCACTGCCCGTGGTAACAGACTGAGATCTTCTGGAAGGATAGCCCGTGAGCCTACTGCATAACCACAAAACATGTGCTCACCATTGAGTAACTCTTCCTAGCTCATGTACACCATGAAGTAAGTCACTTCTTGAGCACTTCCGAGGACAGGGAATGTACCTGCATGAGAAGTCTTATTTCTCCCCAGTTCTCTTAGCAGAGTTTAAAATTTAAAAATGATCTTATGGAGCTTTCCCGGCTGTGACTTGTACAAGAATGTTCTGAAAAGCAAACTACTTGTCCTGGCTGGTTGAGTCATCAGCTATGCTATCAGTGGCATCTTGTTTGCAGACAAAAAAGAATGCTTGAGGAGCTGCAAACCTTCCAGTCACTGGCTGTCTGGAACGGGACCTACTGCAGCTGGTTCAACTGAGCTTTGCCCAACAATGTGAGCTCTGACACCTGGATGCTAGGTGATTCAGGAGCACAATCATCTGAATTTTCACATGGAAGGGAGTCAGTGTCTGATGCATGGAAAGGGGCCTGTACAGAGCACACGCAGTGGAATTTTGGAGAGTTAGTTTTATTTTTCCTAGGACCGTAGATGTCTTCCCCTCTGGGGACATCCCCAAACCAGCAACAATATGATGATGTCCCTAATTTTAACGGAAACGACACACATCTTTCCCAGAAGTGCCCTATCTGCAGACGGAGCTGAAGTCCCCAATCAAAAAATGAAACTGAACTTCCACATCCCTCTGAAGAACCTTGGAATGCTTGGCCATTGAGGTCCTTCAGATTCTGTTTACCTGGATAATCTCTTGAGTCTTCTCATTAGACAGACAGACAGAGGGATGGATGGACGTGCTGATCTAGGCCACAGTCCCAGGGCCCCTATCTAAGACTCTTGTCAACATTTCTAGGGCCTGGAACCAGGCCTCTGCATTCCAAGACAACCACATTTCTTTCAGTGGCTACAGTCCTGCACACTCCTGGGATCCTGTTTTTAAAAGGCCAATGCTGGCTTTGGGAAAGCAGGTATGTGTGGGAAGAAAGTCTCCTAATCACTAAAAAGTAGCTACGGAAGGAAACGTTTTTTATAAAGGAGCACTTTGGGTAGGTTTTGCATGTCAATAGCAAAACAGGAGTCCCTGGAACAGTAGAGCAGAAGTCCCCAGCAGAGAATACAAACCGAATTAGGTAAGAATGACACACAACCTGAAACAAAGGAACATGATCTGCTTCATGTGCTACCCAGAACCTCGCCTGTTTATTACCAGTTGACATCGTTTTCCTGAGAAGTGCCTAAAATTGACAGTGGTCCTAGGACAGGGGCGCTGCAGCTGTGTGTCTTAGTGTCTGTCCAGAGCAAGTCCACTCCACACAGAACAGGACACTTGCAGCTTATTTTATTGTGAAGTTGAAGTCCCAGATTGAGTGGGAGGTTGTTTCTTTTTCCTGTGAAGGGAATTTCCTCTGAAAAGGGGAACAGAGTTCTCTAACATTTTTCATGAATAAAAGAACACCCGTTACCTAAAAGACATCACATCCAGTATGGAGCCAAGCACCTTCCTTCGGGTAATTAAACCTTCCCAATAGGCCCAGAGGGGAGGGAGGTTCCCTGTCAGAGGGGAGGGCTGGCTGGGGGTCCCACTCAGGCCTCTGGGTCTGACAGAGCTGGCTGGTCCTGTCCTACCCCAACACTGTCTCCATCACAGCAGAGCTGCTTCCAATAGCGAAGCGTATTCAAGAAATATGGGCTTGAACTGGTTACCCGGGAGGACAGTAAAAGAGAGACCAGATGCGCGCTGCTGCTCAGCTCTGCCTTTATTGAAGCTATCTGTTTTCATTATTTCAATCAATGCTGTTATCAGTGTATTCTCTGGAAATGTAAGCAAATGGGACCATGTAGAAAATCCAATAAATAAGTAGTAGGCAACGAACAGAGAACACTGTGTTTTGCTGGCCCAAGAACAGGAACGTCAGGGAGGACTTCGGCTCCTCAGACCCTCACTGGCTAGTGCTGCGGGGGTACCTGGCCAGTTCGTTGGGTGTGATTACCTGAGACAGGTGTCACAGCACCAGGCTCCATCCTGCCTGCACAGCCAGCCTCTGGGCTCTGGAAACGCAGAAGTGGACGGTCTCTCTCAAGCAGGGCCTCTGGCCAGCGTCCTGCCGCCTCTGTAACTCCAGGAACGTTATGTGTAAGCTGAGAGTAATAACGCCTACCGCCAAGGCACTTTTATGTGAAATGCGTATCGATTTTCTTTCCGTATCTACATTTACTTTTATGCCACAGATAGATGAACATCTCTAAAGCACCTATTTCATCATATTATTTTCCTGCTCAAAAACATCAAGGCTCCCAGATGCGGCTTGGAAGAAAGAGGAGACCGTCTTTGCAAACATGTCATTCCTCTGTCCCCGGCCCCTGAGCACCCGCACTCTTTCTGGGGCTGTGAGTTCTGTGTGTCTCATTCCTGCCGCCCTGAGGAAAAGGAGCACATCGGGCCGCCCCCGAGGCCTCTGGGTACTGTGGCGCCATGCACTGTCCCTTTCTTCTGTGGTCCTTCCTACACAGGTCCGGGGGGCACGTGTCACCTTGAGGTGGCTCCAAATGCAAATCTGAGGCGGGACACACCTCAGTGCCTGGATGACAGGGCTAAGGTTTCATGGCTTTTGCTCCCATTCTCTCTCCAAAATGAGATAATGTGTCAGTTAAAACAACAAAAAAAGAAGGGATTTTTGTTTGCTTCTTCAAATATGTTCTAGATAACTCTGAAAGTGATGAGTGTCCTCACATACTTTGGACACGCTGAAGGCCAGGGGATGTGGTTAATCACGAGAAGCTACAAAGAACGGGACTAGCCATTGGGTTGGGGGAAGGCTCCATGATCTCCATGTCTCTCTCTCTGAGCTCACACCACTTTTCCAAAACAGTTTCATGGGACTGTTTCACCAAGGAATCTGAGCTTAATTATTAGCATTAAGGAGAAGACTGAAAACTGGTGGTGAAAGGTTTCTTCTTTTTCAAACGGCCCTGAAACACCCACACTTGCTCTTTTTGGTGCATGCTTAGGAGTAAGGATCTGCCTAATATTCAGGATGAAGAGAAGTTGAATTTTTAATCTCTGAGCAAAGGCCTCTGGTGACTTTCGAGTTCCCCTGAATCTTCTGATTTTCACTCTTGTTCAAAACCACAGCTCCATGTGCAGTTGAAATGGCATTTTCTCCCATTTGAGACTTCTGCATTTAGTATCAAGACTTCGGTAATGTGTGTGGCTGGGGGGATACGCATAGACCGTGCCTCTTTGCACATGTTCCACCAGTAGAATGCTTGCCTCGCTCCTAGGAAGAGCTCCCCAAAGTGAACTGGAGTCTTCCATCCAGGCAGAAGGCTCGAGCGAGGCCTTGCTCCTCAGTGCCGATCCAGGCTGCCCACAAACAACGAGAAGCTGGTCTTAGTGATAGGCATGCTACAGGAAATGAAAGACGGAAGCGACCAACTTAGAGCAGAACTGAAAGTCTGCAAATAAAAATTACAGATCCTTAATCTCAACTTTTCCTCTGCACAGGCTGAATAAAACACGCCATTCTGTAAGAGACCTGCCCTTTTGTGCAAGAGCTCTTTAGTCATCTTGGTTTCTGTCTCTTGATTTAGATTTAACTCTTGAGAACAATAAAATAGTAAAGGCACGGTGTTTCCCTGCTCAGCATGTGATGCACTAGAAACATATTTCTCCACCAAAGGGCCTGATTTGAGGATTTTCCCTCCAACTTAAATACACTCACTTGATCTTCTCTCCTGGCATGTTTGAGAAAGTGGGGAAGTACCTCAAACCCTAACCTTTTGTTTCATTTCTAAGTCAAATACTTTGGGACTTTCTTAAAAGTAAATTGAGATAAAGCCATTATTTACTCTGTGGAAAAAAATGTTAGGCAAAAAGTAAGTTGGACAAAAAAATAAGTTGGACACAGTTATTAAAAATTAAGGACTGAGTGGCTGCAAAGAAGATGGTAAGCCTAGATCGTCCCTGCCCGAGTTGTTAAAGCCTCTCATCCATTGTGGTCTTGCTTTTGACTCGCTGACTCAGCAGTGAGGAAACGGAAGGACGTGCACACAAAGAACTTCTTGCAATTCCTTGGTAGCTTAACTGTTGATCCATACCTACTCTGTAAAGCCTTAGAAGGTCAAACGTGTTTTTCTGCACTTTGGAGAAAAGGGAACAAACCATTACCAGCCTTTGGAATTCTCTTTAATGCTAATAATTAAGCTCGAATTCCTTACAGGTTATACTGGACTCCAGCATTCGTTCTTGGGAAACATTTGGAGAGCTCATACCATCGACTTGCATGTAACCTTCCTGCCTACCTGCCCATCTGAACACACTGTTGAGTCAAAATTTGTTTGTTCATTTGTTTATCAGAATATGGCAAGTTAGAGGGATTTCAGAGGAGAAGAAACTTGCAAACCCAGACTCGTATGTTATGAACACACCCTGTAAAATATTACCATGCCAATATATGTTAATGAGCATTCATTACTTCTTGGACCTGAGCCCACTTATGTAATACTGCGATACTACCCTTAAATTTGTTTATAGATGTTATTGCTTATAATGGGAGATCCTTGAAGACAAGTGCATTCCTTCCAGCCTGTTGTGAGTGTCATTCATGCCTTAGCCGAGGCACCTGTGGCAGTCGGCTGGCTTGAAGCCTGAGAATTTTTAGGCACATCATAAACTATCTGGAAAATAAGGATTACAATAGTTTCTTCATTGGACTAACTATGGGGATTAAATGACATTTGTGAATGCTATGTAAACTAATATAAAATTACCCCCCAAATTAGTTATTCTGAAATAAATTATTCTAGCCAAAGATTAACACACCATCCTTGTCTCTTCGGCTTCTCCAGCACCCTGGCCCACCGGATTTTAAGCACTAAATTGAATCTACAACAGCATGGTGCATGAGTGACACTGTGATTTTGCTTTGTAATTTAAGCAAACTTGCCCCTGTCTACTTACCAACCTCCTAAGTAATTTTCCCAACCATTCTTTTCTTTGCCCCTAGAAAAATTAAATTCCATACATTTGAAAGAAAAGGGTTGTAATATCGACTGAATGCTTATTTCATATAATTCCCACAAAGTTCTTCAAGGAAGGTAATTGTTCTTTTTTCACGCATGTTGCCCTGAAGGCTCAGAGAGCTGGAGTGAGTCGCCCACAGCCACACAGCTCAGAAGTGGCAGATAGGACTCAAACTCCATTCTCAAACCCACCCCATCCTATTACCCCACGCCACCTCCCACGGGATAAGTCATCAGCCAACAATCCAGTTTTTCAAGGGCACACCTTGCATTTCTTCAGTGAGTCTCACCTGAGTCCTTCCTTTTACTACAAGGTGAAGGGGTGTGGTTCCTTTTGTCCAGGAGATTAAGTCCTGGTGAAATGTGTCAGCCTGCCACTCCAGGGTTTGATAGATTTTCCCAGAACAAGTATGAATGGACCAGGAAAGTGTAGGCTCTTGCTCAGTGGCCTCACCCCAGGTGTCCTTCTTCTGACTTCAGGGCCACCTGTGGGTACAAGCCCAGGAGAACTGAGTCACAGCAGCCTTCTTCCACTGTCCTGTAGATAGAGCTGCTCCTCAATGAAAACCTACTCCCCACGAGCCTGACCAATACCCCAATTAGGGATGTACTTTAGAATCCTGAAGGGCCATGGGCAGTTTAGCCAAATAAAGATCTGGATGATGGTTTGACTTGTAGTTTGGTGACTTCAACATTCTTGGGTTTTAAGGATCTCTATTATAAAAAAAGGACAGTAATCTCCATTCTCATAAATTTGGGGGAGAATAAAAGACCATATGCAATATGATTATTTTTTGGTGTGTGTGTGTGGGGGGACATAACACTCAGTCCATAACAGTATAAAATATAGAGAGTAACAATGGGGAGTAACTCCTGGGCTTGTACCCACAGGTAGCCCTGGAGTCAGGCTGAGGAAGGTGAGGGCTGACCCCATTGCAATCCACTCTCCATTCCCCTATACATGGCTCGCCATGATTTCCAAGGTCACAGAAGCTTTAACGACTGTGACTCAGTAGGAAACAAACAGAACTGGGAGCCAGAAGGCCTGGGTTCTGGTTTCAGCTCTGACATTAATATTATGGTCCTATTGAAGTATGGTAACAATCATCTCAGGTAGAAACTATAGTTTACTTTAACCCTGCTGTTTGGTTTCTGTACTTATTTGCTTTGTTTAATAATAGAAAAATTATTTTAATTTTTTGAATTATATAAATTACCCCATTCGATTAAATACCCTATTGATTGTAATGTGACTATCCCATTGGTTGTGGTCATACTGGTCTTAGAAAGCACATTTTCCTTTACCTCGGAAGGACAGCACAATTATTCCAAGGTCAGAGGGCTCCAGTTAACATGTCCCTGTTGACTCAGTGTTCCGGAGACCCAAAACAAAAACTGTAATTTAGATAACATGCTTAAGTCTGACTCTAGATAATATAATTTAGATAACATGCTGCTTCTGCTTCTGTAAACTGCTTTTTTGCAAATCAGTTTCCTCATTCCAAACCTTGGGATGTAATCAATACCTTTGTGATCTTTGCCTATATAAATCTGGTGTTGCGGCCATCTTATCACTATGAGATTTGGGAGAGCCAAAATGCCCCCTCGTGGTCCCCGGATTGCAATAAATGTGACTCTTTAATTCGACTTCTTGAGGCGTCCTCTGTGATTCACGGGGTACATTACAACACTATTAAGATTAGATAACATTTGTGTTTCAGACACAAGGCCCAATGCATGGGAAATAAAAGGTAGAGAAAGTCAAGTTGCAGAGCTGAAATTGGTCCAGGGCTGAAAGCAACCTGTGGAGTTGGATCCTTTTATGAGTCTAAGTTCTGAGGAAGATATCACCGCTCAGGACTAACTGGGAACAGAAGCAGAATGCTCTGTCCGCTGGGGGTTGAGCACTTGCCAGGGTGCACATTTGCCCTCTTCAGGCTCTCCTGGGATAGGCATTCTGGGCTGGGGACCCGACAGGCTGACGTCCCAATCCCCATTTTAACTAGGAAAGTGGGTGCTCCCAGAGTTTAAGTGACTTCACAAGGTCAGGAAACCTCTAGAACTGGCATTTGACCCAGGTGTGCTGGACTCTAAAGTACAACAATCTCTAATCCCAGGCTGGTACAGAGACTTGTCCTCAGGGCATTGCACTTGGCCTGTCACTCATTTCACTGCAGTTATAGAGACTGGCGAGATGGGTTGTCGTCAGCAAGGAATATGTAAAACGAGTTTAGGGAACACAAAAGGGACATTTTCCTAAAGTAATGACACATCTGTTTGTTTTATAGGTGCAAGCATTGTTGTTGATCTGCACACAAATCATTTGATCTGCCCAAAATTATTATTCTTTTTTGTGGCTGTGGCTGTACTTCCCTGTGGGGGAGGATAAAGGAGTCTGGTCAATGTTCTGTTGCCCTTGTGTCTGAGGCCATTTTGCAGCCAACGTTTCCTCCATCCTTGAACCATAGCTGACACAAACCCTCATCATGACACATCCAGGGTAGACAACACTCTCTGTACTCTTGAGTTATGCAAATAAAAATGGACCTGACCATTTCAAGCCAAGGTGATCACCCATCAATTCAACCAACCTTTAGTAATGTCATTATTCTTGGTTAAGTTTTCCTCTGCCAGCAATACTGATCCTCTTTATAAAGAAAATTACTCTCCCTAGTGGACCAATAATAGAAGCTATGACTTCTCATTAAGCAAAGTTGAATATTAATCATCATGACATGCATTTCCATTAAAGAAACCCAGGATAGTGTCTCCCTGTGAGGCAGGAAGGAGAGGGCCGTTTTTATGGCCAATGCTGCAATCCCAAATTCTGTCCGCCATTTTTTTTAGGATAACTTGTTGGAGCTGGATGGCAAAGTATAGGCTGTTCAACAAGCAGTTAAAGGCTGTGTTCATACTGAGAGCTATAGCAGCGTCTGAAAGTGCTGTTTTGGACTTCCTCAAATTGGCCTATATCTCTAAGTCCTCTGGACCCACCTAACAATTTTACAAGAGTGTTTTTAAATAATTTCTCCTGTTTCACAAAGAAGTTACAGTGATAATCTGAACCTGAGCAAACTCTGATGTACATCACCTACCGATTCCAGGCTAAGCTCCTTCCATGTATTATTTCACATCCTAACAACAGCTCGGCATGTTGCCTGTTCTCCACCCAATGTGATGATGAGAAGCTGAAGCAGAGGGAGGTAGGAAATTGGCAACATCATAATAGTTGAGCACAATTCCAGCAGCCAGAGGGGTTTTTCATGCTTAAATCCTGAGACCTGCACCTTAGGGATGTTGGGAGACAGGCATTTCTACCACATGAAGTGGGACTTCTAGGCCTGAGGCACTGAGCCAGGGTGGACAGTGGATGTGGGTGGATGAGTGAAGGTGGCGGGGGACCAGGCCTTCAGGCTCTGACGCCTTTTATTTGGTGCTGTGATCTCCTGAAAGGACATTTCCCTGTGACTGGTCATAGACATCGATTGAATGGAACAGAGTTGTTAAAAGGAATGAGGGTATGTGAGAAAAGCTTCTATGCAAGGGACTTGAGACAAAAACAAGCTGACTCTCAGTTAGCCATTGGGAGAAAAGAGGACTGAGGTCTCTTGGTACCAAGGGCTGCATCTGGACGTTCACATAAGTCTTCTATTTAATATTTGCAGCAGCCATCCAAAGGGATCCCATCACATAGACAAGAACGAACTCAGGGCTTCAGCAGCTGTCTCCGCTTTTACAGTGGCACGAGGGAGGGACGTAAGCTCATTTTTTGTCCCAAGCACTCACTGAATTGTGTTACCTTTAACTGGTAAATGGATGTACGCTCTCTGTAATGTCCTGCCTAAAACGAGTATGTGATAAGCAGTGGCAGCTCAATCACCCATTTGACCTTGAAGAAAAAGATGCCACTCTGATTGAAAGTGGTAAAATCAACATCAAATGACTTTGCATAAAATGCAGGGAAAGGCAGCAGGTTGTGAGAAGGGACGTTTGGGATTTGCAGACATTTAACTAGTCACCTGGGACACTACCCCCACCTCAACACACCCCTCAACCCTCCACCACCAGTTTACTCCTCATGTGCAAAAGAATCACATTCAGAATTGAAAGGACTTTGTATTTGGTTTAGAAGTTATGTGTCAAAACACTTTTTTTTTATCTTTAATGACAAGCACAGAATGTGCTTTCATGAAGTTTCACTTTCATTCCCCCCTCCTCCCCCCCAAGAGGTTCTATTCAGAGTCATGTGGCCCTTTCCAGAGCATTCAATACATTTGTAGGAGGGAAAGGCTTTTAAATGAGTACAAAGTTGAAAGAAACACAACTCACATGGGTTGTGTGAGTTGTTTACTTTGTACTATTTAGAACCCAGTTGACAGGTGTATGTGTTTCCCTAATCATCTTCCTCTGATTTTCAAGCACTTCTTCTTAGGTAACTTTTCAATCTAAGGTGAAAGGGCACTAGGAAAGAATAAAACACAAAATGAATAATTGGCCTTCCTCATGCCTGCCAGGCAAAAGATGTACCTGAGAGGTCTAATATTTTGGATCAATAAGTTGTGGGTTTATTTAGAGACTAGTGGCCCGGTACACAAAATTCGTGCATGGCGGGTGTCCCTCAGGCCATCCTGCACCCTCTCCAATCTGGGACCCCTAGGGGGATGTCTGACAGCTGGTTTAGGCCTGATCCCACAGAAGAGTCGGACATTCCTCTAGCAATCTAGGACTGCTGGCTCCTAACCGCTCACCTCTCTGCCTGCCTAATTGCCCCTAACCACTCTGCCTGCCGGCTTTCTCACCCCCAACTGCCCCCTTCCCCCCCCCCCCGCCGGCCTGCTTGCACCCAACTGCACCTCCTGCTGGCCTGCTTGCCCCCAACTGACCCCCTGTCCCAGTCACCCCCAATTGCCCTCCCCTTTTTGCCTGATCACCCCTAACCACCTCTGCCTCAGCCCCACCACCATGGCTTTGTCTGGAAGGACCTCCGGAAGGTCTCCCGGTCTAATTAGTGTATTACCCTTTTATTAGTATAGATTGTCCCTAGAATCAAGAGACCCAATGCTATTGGCACAGGGAGTGAAGGGGTGACAAGCAGAATCATTAGCTCATTCACTCATGGAACACCCACACCAGGAGCTGAGCAGTCTGAGATGCAAATCTATATGTACAATTTCTAGCCCCAAGGAACTCCTCCTCCAGGAAGCCAGGGAGAAAAGTGAAGAAGCTCAGAGAAAATGCAGGTGGCCCAGGCTGAGGAAGAGTAGAGCAGACGCCTCTGAAAGGACTGTGGAGCTGATTTCCAGGCACTTCAATCCACTTCTCAAATGCATTGCCCCTGGGAAGGATATGCCAGACATCCCTTCACAATGGTTTAACCACCTTGTAACAGAAATGAAAACAAATTCATTTGTATGTTCAGATCCGTTCTGGGCATTTGGTGGTGGAAACCCCAGCACTGGTGCAGAAGTAAGGGCGCGTCTGCCAGTTATTCCTCAGGCGGAATCCCTGACAGCCAGGATATGCTCTGCAGCGAGGATGGATGAGCTGGGTGACACGTTATGGGATCTAATCAAACATGAGCCAGAGGGGCAATGAGGGTGATGGTGAAGGAGCCATGGGTATACCCAGAATGTGTACACATATCATCATTGTCAAAACTCAGAAGCAGTTGTGAACACCACCTTGGAACACACAATATGATTTGTGCACAAAGCCCAGACACACACAAGTTTTGCTTTGAAACAACTTGCTCTCTAGCTATTCATTACAAGTGAGAAAAGAAATAAAAGCACAAATATCTCACACTGAGTATCAAATAAGGCAAATAGCAAGCAAAGGACAGGAACTCAGAGCAAGAGACTTTCGTGGCTGGCGAGGCCAGGGAGGCTGATGGGAAAAGTCAGAATATAAGCTAATTCTTGAAGATAAGGATCCAGGCTGAGGTATTATGCTCCTCTGGTAGCCTGCTGGACTCCTAACAGGCCACCCATCACCTTGTTGACACTCACTAACTACTGAGTGAATGAACAAATGAATGAATAAATGATTTTTGCTCTTAGACCCCCATGACAGGCTCACATGGAGTTCTCTGCCATGGGCAAGTTGAGAAGGCGAATGTGAGCATGACCAGAAGACAATGGAATACAGATGTACTTCTGCCACACTTTACACAGGTGCACCTGCTAGCAGCGGTTCTCAACCTGTGGGTCGCGACCCCTTTGGGGGTCGAACGACCCTTTCACAGGGGTCGCCTGAGACCATCGGAAAACACATATATAATTACATATTGTTTTTGTGATTAATCACTATGCTTTAATTATGTTCAATTTGTAACAATGAAATTGAGGGTCACCACAACATGAGGAACTGTATGAAAGGGTCGTGGCATTAGGAAGGTTGAGAACCACTGTGCTATAGGGTCAAGTTCGAGTAATAAGATGGCTACATGACCTATTATGCTAGTAGAAAGAGATGAGCTGGCTTGTATTCCTGCCTTGCACTGACTGTGTCAGTTAATTGACTGCATCTCAGGTTTGTTCCCTACAAAATTAGATGATAATGGCTGCTTTCCTCACCACAGGCTGTCTGAGGACCAAATGAGAGGCATCCTTATCACCCCTTCATAGGCTTTATCACTCAGGATGATTACCTGCCTCAGAATCCATTTGAGCACTTATTTGTTGTAAGTAAGTGGCCAGTGAGACCATTTAAAAATCAAACAAACAAAAACACTAAAAGGACAGCGACACACACCACCACTACCACCACCACCACCACCCAAAACCCTCTATAAATGTGTGACATTTCATTTTCACTCATGACAACGAAGGCATGGAATGCATGTTCATGGGAGCTATGCACATAAGAATAAGGGTGGTAGAAAGAATAAACAAGCAATCAAACATCAGTTAACTAAAGATTAAGCAAAATAAAGATAATGAAATAAACCAACAAGAATATATGAATGTAAGCATAGGAAATTTAATTGCATAGAGTGTATAGCAAATTGCAGTGGCACACAAGCTGATGCTTTGTGATGTGTGAGGTATTCCATACACATAATCCATTCAATCAGAAAGAATGTCATAAATTAAATAAGGTAGTCATTCTTGGGGACCATACTGAGACATCTGTTCAGTGGTAGCTTTAGCTCAGTCCACCTAATTCAGGAGAACTGGACCAGTATCTGGATGTATGGCCGCTCATGAAAACTTCAGTAACAATTGGGACTTCCAAGTTCTTTGTCACTTGTCAGAAACACTGTAAATTCAACTTTTTGAATCTGTTGGTCAATTCAGTTCTGCCACTGGTCAGTGTGTTCACGGCTTTTGCCAGGAAATGTTTTACTCAAAGTCTTGCAGAACTTCCTTCCTGCAAGATTTCAGCAGCACAGCCAGTGTTGCGAGAGGAAACGACTTTATTGATCATAAAAATACAACTTAAGATTCAGCTTGCCCTTCACTCAATTTACTGGAAAATTATGTTGTGGAAAATAATGAGTGAATGTTTCCTAATCCTATTTCTTTAATTGCTTTAAAAAAAATTCAATGGGAAGAACAAGAATCCTTTTCCTGTTCTTTATGGAGAAATAAATATCCAGCACACAATGAAATAATGACCAACTACTGATCCCTACATACCTTATCTCTAATCTTACAACAATCCCAAAAGGATTCTCATTGTCCCATCTTGGGTATGAGAAAAACAACGTTCAAAGGATTGGAATTAGTGAATCGTCTACTCCTAAGTTGCATGTGGGAAGGTTCCTCTGGACGTAATAGTTAAATGCCCTGTCTTGGCAAATATAACTCTTAGAATTCCCTTTTAACAAGAAGTAATTCTGAGATTGTGTTAGCATTGAACATTTCCACGGGAACTCACAGCTTAAAGAAAGGATGCTTGGGCAACAATGTCCTCACTCTTGTACAGTTGTCTGGCCCCCAGGTGCCACCCCAGCTGGTGACTAGAATACAGGCATTTTTAAAAGGAACATTCAGGGTTACCTAACTGCAGGAAGCTCAGGGGGTGGGTCATGATTGATCCAGGGAGAACCAGAAGCTGCTGGCACTCCTTCCTCTCTTACACCCCATGAACATTTCTCGTCAGAAGGGCACTGGAACCCAGAGTTCCCATTGTTGCATCCTGTTGACATTTTCGAAATTTGAATGTGTGGCTATTCCACTCAGCAAAGCTCCAGTAACCCTTTTTACTGCACCTCTGCCAGACCATTTAGAACTGAGTGATGCTGCTGGGAACAAGCTCAGAAATGCTGGACTTTGAGAGGCCTCTTGCCCCATGAGTCCTCTCTGCTATTACCTGGCCTCCATCTTCCGATAGAGCATTAGGGCAGATAGATATTTAAAACTGAAACATCATTGTCTGGCCAGCGTGGCTCAGTGGTTCAGTGTCGGCCTATGAACCAGGAGGTCACGTGCCTGGTGAGGGCACATGCCCGGGTTTCGGCTTGATCCCCAGTGCAGGAGGCAGCCATCCGTGATTCTCTCTCATCATTGATGTTTCTATCTCTCTCCCTTCTTCTCTGAAATCAATAAAATATACATTTAAAAATAAAATCTGTAGCAAACACTATTTTTTTTAAATTCACTTTAAATAATTTATATATCTCAGTTTTGCCCAAAGGCAATTTTACCTTCAAGAGTCAAATTTTTGCAGTTTAAATACACACACGTCTCATGGTGAGCAGCAGGCTTGCTCTGACTTTTGAGCTTGTGAATAAATGACCTATTTTGGGGAGGATGATCTTCATACAAGTGAAGATGGGGGTGAAAGTGAAGACGTTTTTACATTCATTCCCATGTGAAAGGGACAGTAGGGCACACTGCCATTACTGCCATCTTACCTATCCCATGTGCTTTCATCTCCTCACCAACACAAGTAGAAAAATGACACCGGGCACTGTCACCTGCTTTTACACTGAGCTAATTGATAATGCCAGCGCATGTCATTACCTACCTTGTACATCTGCAGGAAAGTCTTGCACAACTCAAATGAAATGTGGTAACGTGAAACTTAAGCAATGGAGGGGAACAGAGCTATGCTTAGCTGATAAATGCAAGTCATAGATAAATGTGCTTGGGCATCTAGCAAGTACAACCTTCAGAAAAGCTCATAGGTGGTGTGGTACACAGTAATCTATTATCTAAGCAGCTAAACCTTTTAAAAAGTTAATAATTGTTTGTTTATGGCAGCTTCGAATTGGGGGCTCTTAATTTAAGAAACAATCCTACATCGTGTGGTATTTTTTTGTTTTGTTTTGCTTTGCTTTTGGCATGGGTTATGTAGTGTACAGGGAAGTTAGTACAAAGCTATTTGGAGAGGGACTCAATGACAATGGACATGGTAGTTAAGTCTGTCTGTTATTGAAAATTCTTTGGTAACTGCTCAGCCCAGTGTGGTTCCTATCAGGACATGTGGTACCCAGATTCCTTCTCCTCTTTGTCTCTTCATTCACAGTTGTTTAGAGAATTCTCATTAAAATTACTTAGAGGGAAAGAGAACATGTTATAAAATAAATCTAGTTAAATACACTTTGCTGTATTGCCTCATTTGGGTGATGCATGACCCTAATTTTCCTCTCTTTGTGTCTTAACTACGTACATTAGGTGATGCTTGCCAATTAATGCAGGATGTCACATCCCCAATTGTGTTCTCTATCTTCTTAAACATTAAAAATAAATACATGCCATCTGTCTCATATCTTGAAAGCAATTCAAAATGGTTACTTTGTTTGCTCAGAATTACAGCACAGTTTATAGCTTTAGTGCTTCTGAATTGTAAGAAAGTTGTCTCCATTTCATAAATGTAACTTCATTTTAAGGTGAATTCGACAGGCTCTTGTGGGAACTTGGGTGAGACAGAAAGCAGTGTTCAGTGGTGATTAAAACCTTGGTCTTTTGCCATGTGAGAGCCCTGGATTGGATGCTTGCCTGCAACTAAGTGATCTAGGGAAAGCAGCTTCACTTCCTGAAGCTTCAATATTCCTCATATGTGAAATGGGAATAGTACCTACCGCGTGGCATTCATTCTACAGACACACACACACACACACACACACACACACACACACACACACACACATATGACATATTGCCTTACCCAGTTCCTGGTTAAGGCAAAAAAAGTAGTAGACATCATCATCTTTATTATCACCCAATTTGGGGACAGGAAGAATTTAGTTGTGGAAGGAGGGTTGTTAAAAAATAGCTCATGGTGCCATAAGGTTAGGACCTAAGAAAGGAGTTACATATGAAAGCTATGTTCTTTCTCCACAGCAACCACAATATAAAGGTAAACAACTTGACTCTAGTCACCTCCCCCACTGTTTGTGCACATGGGTGTATGGACTAAGATTTGGGGGTGGGATATGACAGACTTGGATCTGCAATAGCTACAATGGCACTTTTTAAAGAGATCTTTTGTTTGTTTGTTTATTTTTGAAATAAAATAATGGCATGCTATAAAGCACCAAATGCCTGAATAACTTAACTATAATTAAAGGAGCAAAGGGCAATTTGAGAACTTTCTGTTTCCGTTCTAAGTCAGAGCAATTCTCTCAACAATACTTTCTACTATAGCACATGAGAGAGCTTTCTAGATCTGAGCTGAGTATCCATAGATGGTGAACCTATAATTTCAAGCCCACCCTATTCTCACAGACCACAGAATTGTAGTGCTATATAAAATGCTAGATGCATGTGACCTCGCTCAAAATATTTCAGCCATAAGGAAGTGGAGGTCCCTTGTAGCTCAGCAAATTGTCCAAGAGCACACAGCAACTAGTTAGAACGGGAACATTTCCTTTCTTTGAGCTAGGTTTCAAAAAATTTGTTAAGCAGACTGAAATTTTTTATACTTCTATAAATATGTTAGGTTTACAGCTGATTGCTTGCACAACAGTTCTCCTAACAGCCTTATTTGAACATAACTGAGCTGTTCAGCATAGTCTGCACATGACAAAGTGGTCAAGTCTTACCAGTAGCCGAGAATGCATTATCAAGCCTTTATTTAGCCATACAGTCAGGGCAATCCAACTATTAGTCATCCTGACATGTGTTTCAGAACACAACACACCCATGAGTCCTGGCCAAATTTTCACCAGCTTCCTCCACCCTCCCAGGCCAACAACGCCTCCCGAATTGCTGATATTTTTACTGCAGTTCAAGAAAGCCACTTAACATTGGGGATTCATTTAAAAATTCCCCTTCCCAATTGTAAAATTAAAAGCTGGTGTAAAGTCTGCACATCTAGCAAAACAAAGATCTGCTATGAAGAGAAGTCATGAGCACTTAAAGCATCCGAAATGTGAGAACTTCCTCAAAGGAAGAACATTAAGCTTTCCCATGAAAATTTCCACCATCCTATAGCCCCTTCTGGAAAGCACACATTGCTTTAACCTATCACTACTGATTAGCTTGATATGGCCTGAAAACGGACTTGCAGATAAACCGATGCTACTAACACGCAGTAAAACTGGGACCAAGATCTAAGGCTACTTACATGAAACCTTTCTAAAAATCCAAAAGCGGACTATTTATTTTCAAACTCTACATTGAATGTATCCCATTAGCCTTTAAAGAAAAAGATACAAAATTATCTGGTGATCATGTAAACAACCTCTTACTTTCTACCCCATCTTACTGGTCTACCAGAGAAGGCAGGGGGTATGGAAGGGTGGGTTGTAGAGAGCCAGGACAGCTTTGTGGCCTGCTGTCCCTTCCTGTCATTTTTGCCTTCCTCTGTGACAGCTCCGCCAGGTGTGTGGGCCAGGTCAGAGAAGGCTGGCCCTGATCTAACTGCTTAACTGGAATAGGGCTGCTGGAGCTCGAGAAAGGGAAAGGAAGCGTTCAAGTTTGTCATTATGCAGATGCCTCTGCGGTGTTATTCCCCTGGCTGGAGTGACAGGAAGATAAAACGCAGGAGCAAATGTTTTCCTACTGTGCCCCAAAGCCTAAGCCTGGAGGTTGCTTTAAGGAAATTCAGTGCATTTCAGGGGAGCAACATTAGGCTGTTCTTTGCACATTAGCTCCCAGGTCAGGCTGTGAAGCTGGAAGGAAGGGACTAGCCTGGCAAGAGGCTTTCAGATTTGTACAAGGGACATTTCCCAAGGTTGACTAATAGAGCAGGAATTTGTTTCATCGCCCCCCCACCCATCCCCGCCCTGCCCCAAGAAAAAACCAAGCACAGTCGAGATCCTGATAAGAATTCTTTTATGTTATTCCAATAAAAAATACATTCATACAGAAATATAACAATCTTGCAAAAAACAATTTCAAATAAAATCTTGTAAAACAAAATTTTACAAAAATCTTACAAAGATTCTTTAGATAACAGGGTGCTTCAAAAAAAAAAAGAAATTTCACTAATAGAAATTTTTTTTTAATGTCAAGCAAAAAGTTTCTGCTTGATTGAGGCTCAGTTATCACCTGAACAGAATATAATTCTTTATGTACTTGCTTATTATGAAAATTACAGGCATTGATATACACGGCACCCAGCCCCACCCAATCAAACAACTCCGTGGTGTTTCATAAGTGAGACAAGCCAGTGCAAGTTGCGTGGTTTTTTTCCTTTTTGTCTTTTGTTTACCTTCTTACTTAATGGAATTGTTATGGCTAGGCGCACAGCAGGGCCAAAAAAGGAGTTTTCCAAAATCCAGCAAATCAAGTGCCTGGATTTTGAATTGCCAAAAGTGCATTTTCCCCCTTAGCAAAATGAAATGAGTTGTTTAGGTAAGTGTATTCATCAGCCCAGATAAAAAAAACCAGTTATTCGAGCTTTCATCATTGCTCATTTCCAGGAAGATCAAACAAAATACCAGCCCAGCCAGACTCACATGTGTATATATATATGTGTATATATATATATATATATAAAAATCCACACCCACAAGCCAGCAGCTGGATGAAATATCAGCTGTCCACACTGTGGTGTGCCAAATTAGGGAAATTATTCATTGGAAAAATGGGAAGAATCTATGTACTAAAAAAACAACAACAAAAAACCAACTTCATCTGCATAAAAAGTGTTCTAAAAAAATCCCTGTAATTAGCTGACTCTTAGATCTTCTAATAAGGCTGAAATTAAAAATCAAAACAATAGTGTGTCTGAGACCAACTTGTGGGCTAGTATTCCGTTCATGCCAATTTTGAGTGGCCAACAGTACCCTGTTGCAGACCTGCCAGTAAGATGAGCAGAGTCAGCAGTCTGGAACAGAGTCCTTGCCAAGAGTCTGTAGCAAATAATTAAATTAAAGATAAAGCCTTTATAAAAGTTATAGTTTTCATTTTTACCTCCTTTATGGCCATTTTGAAATATTTCTTCACAGGCTATGAAATTTTCTAGCTAAACATCTAATTTCTCCTTAAAAAAATATTTATATATTATATATATGTATATATATATACACACACACAAACATATACATACTATACACACAAATATACATACACAAGAATTCTGCCCACTTTTAAAAAATTAATATACTTTCTGTATTACCAACAAATAGCTAGATAGGTATGTGAAACTTGTGCCTTTTAAGCAAATACATTAACATTGTTTTTTTATACTTCTGTATCTTTAATATGCGTGAAAACATTACATATTAAATACAGCCGGTGTGTGAACTATACAATTGTTGTGCAAAGTCTATATGAAAAGTCTCATGGTGGCAGAAATGGTCAGGTTTTTCAATTATCATGTGTTTTCCATTTTAACACTGATGGTCAAGTTATGCAAAATATTGAGTAAATACTGACTTGTTTGGGGGGTTTTCATCTCTCTATTTGTCTTTGTGAAGGAGGACTTTAAAGAGATTTTTTTCTGTATTTTACATTGATACAGTACAATGCCAGGTGAAAAAAGAGCCTTAATAAAGCATGCATCACCCATACCCCTGTATGAGACCCCCACATAAGGGGCCACTTGCATAAGGCACCATTATTAAGATCTACAGTGCATTAACAGCTAGAAAACCAGAAATTAGTCCTCAAGGCATAAATAAGAGAAACATAGCTGCATGAGAAAACACTTTCTAAACTTTAGTGGTTTTATCCACCCAACTGAGAAAATTTTAGGTTCTTAGTCTAATGTAACATTAGACCAGCCCTCGCATTCTTGACACCCAGTAGGTGTCCAATGTCTTGAAGGGCATCATTAAATTTCCAAAAAGGTCATCAAATTCAGAATCATTTAAAAAACAATCCTATGTTGCACACCACCTTTCTGGAAGGGGAGTGTTACAAAATCGAAGGGGAGAGAAATTGTGTATTGCCAGGCCCAAATGGCTAGGGATCACTGATTTCAACAAATTGTATTTTAGCTGCTCAGTAACTGGAATCAAAATTGTAGTTCTGATTTAAAAATGGAAAAGCAGAAAGTTCCCTAGACCATGCATTACTTTTGTCTTATAAGGAAAGGTTACCATTGTGTTATATTTGTAAATACACAGCTTATACAAAGGGTAACAAATGAGCTGTTGTAGCCAGTAGAACAAGCTACTTGACACATTGCACGATTCGATTCGTAGCTGCACCAGACGCCAATGTTCCTCTCACACAGGAGGGCTCCCCCTCCCACATCCACTCGCCACACAGGGTTCTGACCACGCACACTCCGCCCTCCATGTTTTCCCTTCTTTTTTTTCTTTCTTTTTTTTTTTTTTTTCATAAGGCGCAGACACCCTCCCACCCCCCAAAGAAATGATTGGTGGTCATCTCATCTCATGGTTTACCTGTCACACACGAAACATTCAAACAATTTTTTTTTCTGTCTCTTGCAGTCTTGCTACTGCACAGGAAAGACTCTGCCTCATCACACAGTCCTAATAGATCCTCCACATACAATCAACCCAACCATTAACATTCTCAGTGCACATGCTCACGGCAAAGGCTTAGGGACCACTCAGAAGATAGGTACCAGTGGCGAGTCCAGGCCACCCAAACACCACACACCACAGGCGCTCTGCCGCTTCTGACATGACTTCTTTCGCCTTCGAAAGACCTTCCAAGGAGAGGTCCTGGAGGCAACTGGGTGGGGTGCAAAATGGCATGCTTTGGCTGGAACACGCACCCTCCTTCCATGGCCGTCTCTCAGCCTGGAAGCCGTTTTAGCCGCAGGATTCACACTCTGCTCCCTCAGAGGTGTCTCTTCATGTGCAGGGCCAGGTGGTCGGACCTGGAGAAACACCTGCAGAACCAATCAGCATCAGAGAGGTTAGATCTACAGCCTTAGCCAGATTACAGATCTCCCACCCTGCACACCCCCACCCAGCCCTTCTCAAAGGGAAGCTGGCAATCCACTGGATCATCACAATTTATTTTCAGGGTTAGGAAATTCCAACTGATAGAAATATAAATTAAGGTCTCCATTCAGCTCTTTGGAGCACACATTACTGCCCAGTCTTGAAATTCAAAAACTACTGAAGGCCTACTTCAGTAGGAATGAAATCACTCTGGTTTTACACATACAGGACAACAGAGCATCCTAACTTGGACAATAGGCATATTAGAGACTTGTTCAAGGCTAAAACAGCACAATACAGGCTAGGAAAACATTCGCCTTCCTCCAGGTTTACTGTATGCCTACGCCATTAGGGGGATGGCACTCCCGAACCCAGCGCTTCAAGCACATACCTGTCACAGTGAGAACATTTAAAAGGCTTGGCACCAGTGTGCTTTCTGAAGTGTCTGGTTAACTCATCGCTTCTTGCAAAACGCCACTCACACCCTTCCCATGAGCATCTGTAAGGCTTTTCTCCTGGGAAGAGAGCACAAGACAAGCATGCCATGACTTCACTGTCCAGTGAGGGAAGGGGCCCTGCTACAACACCACATGGTGAAAGTCAACTCATTAGCAAGCGCCAGGTCTGGCGGCCTCGGGAATTCCTAACACACCTCAATTAGGAACAGCAGCTGGCGCTCAGAAGGTAACACCCAGGAGCTCTTTCCTGACCTAGCCTCAGGCCTCCAAGTGCTGTGGAAGCGACCCGGAGCCCACATGACCTTAGTCAGTTAATATGTAAGAAAGATGATTACTCAGACTGAAGAAATACTTGGGAGGTGATGTGTCAGCCCACTGGACCCACAGCCTCTGTGAGGGCAGGGTTTTATTGCTTTCTCCATGGAAACGGTTTCTCCCAAGTACTTATTTTGCTCCTTACTCACTTCCCTGTGGAATGAGCTTTGTTGTTTCCTCCGAGAAACTACATTTCTCCAGAACTGAAGTCATGAGTTTCTGGGAAACCCCATCCAGGGCTGTCAAAGAACTTTCTAAATGGCAATGAAATAACCAAGTCCACTTTGTTCCTTGGTCAGATTATAAATATGAATTCACTAAAAAGTGCTACCTGAGGACAGGAACCGTTTTGCCAAAACCAGTCGCAGAGAATGCTGTTGGGACAAATGACACCTGGGTCCTGATCCCCCTCAGCCATGACCATCTTGGAAACCCTGGCCGAGGGCTCAGCCATCTCCTCTCATTACTGGTAGGATGAGAGCTTGAGTGACTTGATCTCTAAGGTCCCTTTCAGCTCTAACATTTCTGTGACTCATCACCAGTTACCCTAGAGACTATAATAGTAATTTTCAATAGAACTTTCATCTAGGCTGCTGTATTTCTTTTTGTTGTTGTTGTTGTTATTGTTAATCTTCACCCGAGGATATTTTTCCATTGATTTTTAGAGAGAGGGGGAAGGAGGGGGAAGAAAGACCCAGAGAAACATTGATGTGAAAGAGACACATCGATTGGTTGCCTCCTACACATGCCCCGACCAGGGCCGAGGATTGAGCCTGTAACCGAGGTATGTGCCCTTGCCTGGAATTGAACCCAGGACCCTTTAGTTCTCAGGCCAATGCTCTAACCACTGAGCAAAACTGGCTAGGGCTAGGTTGTAGTATTTCATTAAAAATTTTTTTTTCAATTTGTGGTTTTTAAAAATTGGTATCAGAAAATAAAAGCACAGCATGATCCACAGAGAAATTCCCAGTAAGCACCCACTGATCAAAACTGCTACACAGAGCTTATGGTCAAGTTTAATCCCCACACTGTCAACACCAGCGTGCACCATGCTGTCCAGCCACCCTCTCTCCTGATCTTTGAGTTTCATTTAAAAAAAAAAAAATCAGAGGCAACTCCATGTAACACTATCACAATGGGTCCTGATAACCGGGAGGATTGGAGTGGGTAGGGGGTTGGGTGGAGATGGAGAACGTGATTTACCTCTTGTCTGTTTACTCTGAAAGTGTCAACCATTCATCGGCACATGTCCAGTCTTTCACCTCCTACTCTGTCTTTCCCAGAGACCCATCTCTTTAGGGAAAGAGTGAGGTGAGGATGTGTCTGCTCTGACAGCCTTCTGCGGAGCCCGGCCCCCTCCCAGGGCTGGTGCAATTCAGTGGCGCCCACCAGCGGCCCACCTCCCGGGTCGCAGGAGGGACTGACCTGTGTGAGTGCGCTGATGTGCTTTCAAGTGGGAGCTTTTGGTGTAAACTTTTCGGCAGCCATTAAAGTGGCATCGGTGCACCCTCCTCCGGCCGTCTGGGGAGGCGTCCCCGCTGCTGCCCTTGTCACCCGGCTTCCCCGAAGTCCCACCGCGTATCTTCCCTGGAGGGTGCGGCTCACCGGGTGCACACCCCCACAGGTGGGAAGGGTCTCTGCTCAGTTCTGGGGAAGAAGGGGGTGTGGAGGTGACTGAGGAGCTCAGGTTCCCCGAGTTGACCAGCACTTCGCCAATGGGGTCAGAGGTAAACTTGGAAGTGGGTGAGAGTTCCTCGGAACTGTCCGATGACTCGCTGCTCACATCCGAGTTCAAGCTGTTGGTCTCCAGGTTGTAGCCAAAGCTGGGGCTGCTGAGAGCATCCTCAGGGGGACTGGAGGAAACCTTCACTTCCGGGTCTTCCTTTTTCTCCCGAGCCAGAATAATTTTGGTCCACAGATCTTCCTGGCTGTCGAACTTGATTTCAGAGGCTGACACATAGCAGGGTTCACTCTGGAGATAGCGTTCCAACTCCAGGCAGGTCTGTGCGAAAGGAACCACAAGAAGGCACGTGATTATGACAACTGAAAATGGAACCAAAAGCATATTTCCAAAATACATGCAGGGATGAAGGGCAAACAGACTGTGGCCATGTCACTATAAGAACCGTGTCTTTAGGAGAGCAAGAGGAAAGCTGTTTCTAGGAATGGGGATGGATTCAGAAGAAATACCATGTTGGACCAAAGGCCACAGTGACTGAAGGTCACTAAGCCAGTTTTTGTTATAGTTACCAGTGTTGACATTTCTAATGAGTTTCTGTAAACCACACAAAGAAAACCAGCCTCAGACACACCCCCCGACAGGTTTAGCCAGATTATCTGACAGTCTCGAGAACCATGTGCAATTAAGAGAAACCCAGCCATCCTCCTTTCTCAAGCACAAAACAGGCTGCAACGCATACAATGCAATGTGTTCTGACATTGCATGTGTCTCCCTTTGCAGACACAGCTGACAGCACAGGGCCACACTCAGTGAGCAGACGCAGCAAGCTGATGGTCTATATTCAAGGACATCAATGGAGCTGCACAGAAACTACCCATTTCCTGCTTAGCCCAGACCTAGTAGGCTTTCAAAGAATGCCATTCCCAAGTGCAGGGCCATGGGTACACACAACTTTAATGACTTCCACAGTGGTCAGAGAAAAACAAGAGCTTCTACAACAGAGGGGAGAAATCATTCCAGAATGGCCATCTGCTATTGTAAAGGATGCAGGAGGGGAAATTCCTCCCGGCCCTGCTGGGAGTGCCACAATGGACAAGAACTTTATCTACTGGCCAAGAGTACAACTGTATGAGTCATCACTCTATTTCTTTCACGCAATGCCAGAGGAGACTTCCTTTTGAAATTCTGACCAGCAGCCAAAAAAGAACCCGGTTCAGATATGCATGCAGTGTGTCATGGACAGAGTGCCCCCTCCCCAGACCCACAACCAACCTTTCAAGAAGCTACCACTGCCGAGAGACCAGCATCCCCTCTCCCCACCATCTCAAACTTTCTAGCCACTGGAAAAGAAAAACGGTAGGAAACATTTTAGGATTAAATTATATCTGCCCTTCTCTTCACTAGGATCAATTGCCTGGATGGCCATATAAGGTTGTCTATAGGACCGCAATTCTACAGATTTACATTTCTACAGCCGACTTTGCCCTTTTTAGCAAATCATGGTCAGGACTAGCTAAGCTACCCGAAGGGCTCACTCATGCTTGCTTTCTTAGCAACGTGCCTGCGATCATAATATAGCACACAAACCCTTCCCCCTCCCCACAGAATCCTCACGGAGCAAGCATGAGCAAGCAAAGGGGGGGGAAACAACCATTGTTTTCTCTTTACCCCTAAAACTGTATGTCTAGGTTACAACGGCAGGCCAGAGTGTTCTGAGGAGAGATGGCTAGATATTTTATGGATGTTCCAAAGAAAAACAAAAGCACATTTATTGAGATCTTATTAAACTTTATCATCTGGCTAATTTAAAATCTCCATTACGCTGATGAGCTCTGGGGACCAGAGCGAAGCTCTCAGAGTTTAAAAGCCTCTGAAGGCGAAGGAGAGCTCAGCCTGGCTTGGGGCCCAAATCCCAAATGCCCGAAGGAAACTACTTAGATCAATTTCAATCACGTCCTAGGGAGCAGCTTCTTAAGGCGGAAAAGGGGGCAGGGGAGAGGAAGGCAGGACAGGACTGAGAACAATCAAGCAGGCATTAGAAGGTTGCCACACTGCACTTCATCCCTCTTAAAGCTTTCTAGGCTTTGAAATCCACAGAATATATTTGTACTTTGTGACAAAAGCCAACATTCTAGCAGGGCAGAGAGACAGCCGCTTCTATCTTTTAAAAAAACAATGTGACAAGTGTCAGAATCTCTCTCCCTTCGGGCAATACTAATAAATTAGAAAGGGGAAAAATTAAGTTTCACATTTGTCCAATGCCAAAAATTCTAGTTTCACTAGAAAAAAAAATGCCGGAAACTGAGGCTCTTCTTCCCAAACTCAGACGAGAAGAGCTCACTGTCATATGACTGATAAGTCACTGATTGTGCAAACGTTCTTTCTTTCTTTTTTTTTTTTTTTTTTAACAAAAGAAGCAGGTAAGAAAAACAAGGCAGATGGAGGTAAATGTTAAGGATGACAAAGAAGCAAATGGCCTGGTAGAGAAAAAGAGCTGGTGGGTGTTTTGCTAGTGAAATTTCTAATTTTAAAAAAAATAAACACAAAACTGTCTAAGTACAAAGACCAAAAAGGAAAACAAAAACAAATATCTTTGACAAAAATACTCTTGGCTTCCACGCAAGTTCAAATGACAAGTTCCAGCTGTGGAGTCTGGAGCTGGTACAAGCACCAAACTTCTGCCAAGGGCTCGCAGCCCTGAGATCAGCCGGTGGAGCTGGGTCTGCCCTCCGGTTCAGAAGCCCCAGAAAGGGGCTAAAACACTGGGAGCAACGAAGCGCTGCTGTGCTCCACGCAAATGACAACTCCGCTCCAAGCTGGAAAAAGCTTTTCCAAAGTGCCTCCCGCACCGGAGACAGCAGGACTATGTTTTAAGAATAATTATTTTAATTTTAATTTTTTTTTACCCAAAACATAAAAAAGAAAAAAGAAAAAACAGTGCACCTTCAACCACACACCAGGACTGTCCGTGCGTGATGCACCCTCCGTGGCGCACCGGGGTACCTGGCACATAATTCCTATTTACCTGTTGCCAATATTCCTCCAGGGAGGGCAGCGCCGAGAAGTACCCGGTCTCATGCACAATCTGGAGTTCCTGGAAGATGCTGCACATTGGGAGTACATCCATGTCGGTTTGGAAAAATCAGTCCCCGCTGTTGAACCAACACGGAGGTGTGCGGTCTGGAGTCGGGAGCGCAGCGGCCGTGCCTGCAGCGCAGGGAAAGTTTCATGCAAACTCAGTGCCCAGCAGTGAGGCGCCGCGGGTTCAGATCCTGCCGGAGTCCAGAGACGCGCTCGCGAGCCCACACAATATTTGCAAACACCGGACTGACTGCAAACGTAACCCCTGCAAAACTTCCCTATTCAAACCTCCGCTGCCAGCTCCCCCTCCTCCTCGCCTAGCTCCCCCCACTCCCTCCCCCCCACGTGACTCCTCCGGCCCGCCCCGCGCACCGCCCAATCACGCCGCGCCCGTCCCGGGGGCTGCGCGCCGATGATGTCAGCTGGGGCCAATGGCGGGCGCCGGTTCAGCGCGGCCCCGCCTGGCGTGACCGAGCCTCTCTCTCACGGCCCTCGCTATTGGCCAAATTCGAACTTCGGGCACGTCTGATTGGAAGGTGGCCTCGCAGGCTATTTTTAGCAGGGTATTTAAGGCGCAGGCAGCCGCTCGCCGGAGGAGTCGGCGCTGGGAGGTGCGCTGCCGTGCGGCTCAGTGCGCCCGCGGCCGGGCCGAGGCAGTGGGTCCCCTCGTTGTTCCCCATCCAGTCCCTGCCACCGGCCGGTTAACGGTCACCCAGGTCCTCGTCCCTCAGGGCTGGTCCGGGTCAGCCGGGCCGGTCATTCGGGCACCGTCCCCGTTCCGTCCCCTACCTGACGCCGAGCAGCTCGGGGTGCCACGGCCGGACTGAGGGGAGCCGGCGGGTCCCGGTCCCCGGCTCCTCACTGTCCTCCTCTTCCCTGTCTCCCCTGTCCGCCCTGCTCCACCTTTGGGGCAGCTCTGCCTTCCTCGGTCGCCGCTCGGCTCCATCTTCTCTGCCCTGCCCTCTGTCCCTCCTCCCAATTCGGGGTGCCCTGCCCCCTGTCTCCCCTCCGCCCCCAGTGTCCCCCGCCATCCTTTTCTGTCCACTTTAGTCTTTTCCCGTCTCTGGGACGGGAAGGTGGGGAAGGTAACAGCCGCTGTGCTGGGTGGTGAGCGGGGCGGAGGGTCCCCGGTGTGGGACCCGCCGGACCCGCGGGGAGAGGGGCAGGGGCAGCGGGCAGGAAAGGTCCCTGGTGCATCTACGGGCTCTCGGGGGTTTACTTTAGGATTCTGTGGGAACAAATGCTGCCTTTAACCATGAGATTCCCAGGAACCGACCGGTTCTCAGGAGCGTGGGGAGCTGGAGTGGCACCTGCACCAGCTGTGAGCGTGTTAGAAATGCCATGGCCAGGGGCCCCCCACCAACAGAATCAGGAGCGGGGGGCCGTCCCAGCCACCGTGTTTGAACAAGCCCCCCACGTGAATGTGCTGCCTGCCGGCTCAAGTTTGGGAACCAAAGATCTGTCACTTAAAACGTCCTGGTTACCTACCAAGCAGCAGCCCTTGTCCTAAGGAGCCCAGTCAGCTTCTAACTGGGGGAGAAGTGTGTGTTGTGGGCTGCAGTGTCAGCCTCTCCCCTCGGAAAACGGAAAACGTAAACAGCGGAAGCTGACATTCAGGGTATGTGTGTGTAAATTACCTCCTAAAATAAAATGTTCATTTAAAAAAAAAATGACAAGGCCACGAAGAATGCACATTTTAAATTCAAAATGGAAAACTGAATTATAGCTACTGCTTTCATTTTTATCTCAAAATAGAGTTTAATGACCATCTTTTTAAGTAAAGATTTTTTTTTTTTTTAATGGAGAATGTCAGAGAATTTGAGAGGATTTTGTATGTGAGATTGCAGCAGGCTAGAACAGAGAAGAATTGGCCCGCATTAGGAGCCTGTAAGATTCTAGGCACCGGACCTTCGTGAATCCAAAGTTAGGATTCGGACTGAACCTATTATATAGAGTCTATGAAGATAATCCAAAAGCAATTGATAAAAATGATCGTTGGCCTGTGTTCGTGGTACTTTACACAGAAACAACGAGCATGACTGGGCCTCCATGGGTCTATTTCCAGGAACAGAGATGGTTTGGTCGTGAACCATCCACGGGTTGAGCCAACTCTGGTGGCCAGTGGGGTATCTGGGTTATGGTTTCAAGAGTGTGGTTATATTGGAAATAGGATTTTCTCAGTTAATAGCAATAAACACCAAAGGAAACAAAACCCCAGTGTCTGTACGAGTGAAGGCCAGCATCCTGGACCTTTTGGAGGAGAGTGAGGGGAAGGGGAGGGTGTTCCCTAGGCAAGACCCCATGACGGCTCTCGGTGCAATGCATGCGGGTTTCAAGGTCAGGTTATCCTTTCAGATTATTGTTCGTTTTAATAATTTTCTTTATCTACATTCCTTTAGAATGTAAATGTGTCCTTGTCTCTTACACACACTGACCAGTACTTAGAAGGTTGTATAGTTTTTTTTTAAAATAGCGAACCTAGTACAAACTTCCAGTTATAAAAAGTACTGGGGAGGGAATGTGCAATATGATGACCATAGCTAACTCTGCTGTTCGATAAATAGGGAAGTTATTAAGAAAGTAAATCATAAGAGTTCATCATGAGGAAAATTTACCTTTTATTATCCATATGTGAGGAAATTAATGTTAGCTGAACGTACACCCTAAATGTACACAGTGATGCATGTTAATCATTTCTCAACACAACTGGAAAAAAATTAGCGAACCTCATTGAACATAGTACAGATACACTCAAAATGGTCATTTTCAGAAGAAAAGGTATAAGAACATGTTTGTACAATAAGCTGAGTTTCAAAGAGAATAAATTTCATGGCTTCCTGTTGCATCCATTAGCCATTCAATACATATTTTTGACTGGGGTATTTGGGATTCATACATTCACAAAACAGGTGTAAGTCCCAGGGGTGGGAGAGGTAAAGACTGTAGAGGTCTTGAAATAAGGGCATGATCACTCTTGGTGTGTATCACTATTTGGTGGGGCTGTAGTGTCAGCTTCCAATGTGATAAAATATACTGGATTCTGAGCAATACTCAGCAAGAAAGACAAATCGCAGGAGGAGAGAGAATCAGAGGAAGGAGTGTGCATGGTATAAAAAGATGGACTTTAGACTAGTTATCGACACTACCTGTGAGACCTTGGTCACGTCCTTTCAGTCGGAGGTAAAAATGTCTATTACAGTTTGGTAGAATTGAAATAGATGATTCATTAAAATCTTTGCTTTGTGTCAAATAGTCATTCGATAATTTGGAGGCAATATTCACTTATTCAACACTCATCCATCTCTAAGCATGCTGTTGCTATTTATTTTATAATTTCTTTTTAAAAAAATAGGTGAGCGAACACAGCAAAATGAAATTACTTTTGCAGGTCATATAACCAACCAGAGGCAAAATTGTTCCAATAATTCCAAAAGAGTTTCTTTGTCCTACTCCACACAGAAGATTGTTCTCCTCACCCCTTCTCACTCTCCCAGTCCTGGAGAGAATAGAGTAAACTTCAGTTGGTGGGCATGACTCTTAGTCTCCCCTCATCGACTCATCTCTTTTTGTCAATTGCCATGCGACTGCTCATACCACCATCTTCAGAAGGTCAGGACCCATTCACTGGGACTGGCCCAGGCTCCTTTCACATTCCTGCAGGATGGAGGCATCTGACCCCCTGCAACCTGTGTCATTCCCTCATGTATCCCCCACCCACCTCTACTCGCTCCTCTGCTTTTCCCCATACTTTTAGTTACATGATTTCATGTCACTAAGCTCTGTTTGCCACATTTAGAAATAATAATAATCTATTGTTTAAAAAATAAACTTTACATTTTAAACCGAAGTTTCAACTTAATTTAAAGATTTGTGGAATGGTATATTGGTTTTGAGTACTTTTGATCTTTCTGTTCCAGATAATTTAAGGGGGCTCTTAAGGAGAGCCTCATGAATCTGCTCCAAGCACCATTCCAATAATGCCCCCAATTGGGGTGCTCCCATTGAGCAAGAGGGCACTTTGTTCTGTGTGTTTATTTGTTTTTTGCTTTTTGTGTATGTCACTACCAAAAAACATCAGTTACCATATGACATTACAGTACAGATTCACTTTATAATAAATAATAACAGTGCTGAGAATAGCTAATGAGAAAAGTTCCCTCTTGATAGTTCTTAATGGTTGTTCAACTTAATTTGTTTCTCCTAGGACCATCTGGGCACCCTTTAAAATTCAGTCACGTGGATTGAAAAGTCGACTGTTCCTATGAAACCTTTTGTAAGTTGAAATAGTGTACAGTGAAGAAACAATTACCTTAGGACACATCTTGCTAAAAGATGCACAAAACAAGTTGACATAAAACACAGATGCTCGCAGACAGAGCTCAAAAATCTGGGGCTTGAATCTGTGGTTCCCAGGGTGTATGCTGCCTCTGTAAGGCTTACTGCAAAACAAACTCTGAACACTAGTTTTTTGCCTTTTTGTTTAAAAGCAAATGTCTATTTCTTTCAGTGAGCAAAAATAAGTACTAGTGTAGGTATTTTGTGAAAATGAAGCAGCCTAATGAGAACTCTCAGAAAGTATGGGATACCTGTATGTGTGGGTGGCAGAGAGCTGCAGCCCCATCTCACACCAGATATAAAAATGAATTTGAGACAGATTATAAAATAAGTGAAAAGCAAACTGTAAAACTTGCAGAAGAAAATATAGGAGAGAATCACCATGAGTTGGAAGTAGTCAAAAGTTTCTTGGAAGAACACAAAAAGCAATACTTAAAGAAATTTTTTGTCCTATCTTGTTTGACTCAGTGGATAAAGTGTCGTCCTGCGGACAGAAGGGTCCCAGGTTCAATTCCGGTCAAGGGCAAGTAACTTGGTTACAGGCTCCTCCCCGGCCCTGGTCCTGGTCGAGTGCATACAAGAGGCAAACAGTAGATGTGTTTCTCTCACATTGATATTTCTCTCTGTCTTCCACTCTCTCTAAAAAAAGAAATCAATGGGAAAATATTCTCGGATGATGATTTAAAAAAAAGGAGAAAATCTTTTTCTCATTGTAAATTAGACTTCATCAAAATTTAAACTTTATTAAAAGGCACCATGAAAAAAATGAACAGACAAGTTACAGACTGACATATACAAGTCAATAATAAAAATATTTTTAAAACATAAAAAAATAGGAAAAATGTTTGAACATATACTCCACAAAACAATATATAAATGACTAATAAACATTTGTGCTTTATTTCAACATTATTTATCATCAGAGAAATGTGAAATAAAAGCCATTCTTGGTGAGGATGTAGAGGTATAACCACTTTTGAAAAAGTTCTGGCCATTTTTAATAAAGCTAAACATATAACTACTAGAGACCTGGTGCATGAAATTCATGCACTGGGGAGGAAGTCCCTCAGCCCGGCCAGTGCCCTCTCACAGTCTGGGAGCCCTGCGATGGATTGCCCCAAAGAGGTAGGCCCTGCCGCCGGGGCTCCATGATGGATCTCCCCTGCAGAGGGAGGCACTGCCCACCCACCACAGTGCTGCTGTGGGGTAGCCTGGGCCTCCCTCTTTGGGGTGATCGTGGAGCCCCGCAATTGATTGATCACCCCACTAGCCAGTGGCCTGGGCCTCCCTCTGCTGGGCGATCATGGGGTGATGGCCAGGCCCCTGACCAATTGCATCGCACCTGCCTTGGTTGGCCTGGTGCCAGTGGGTGTCATAGCATGGTCATCCACAAGGTCATCCAGATGGTCATTCTGCTGATCGGTTGTTCAGTTGATTTGCATATTATGCTTTTATTATTATAGATTCTGTGATTCGGTTCTTTCATAATCCAAGCATTTAAAGCACTGAAATAATATGTTCACAAAGAGATTTATACAAGATCATTTATAGCAATTTATAACTAGAGGCCCAGTGCACAAAATTTGTGCATGGGTAGGGTCCCTGGTTGTTGTCAGCTGCTGGCTGCCAGATAGGGCCTCCTTTCGCACCCTCCTTGGCCTGGCACTGCCCGCTCACCTGCTCTACCATCCCATCATGGTCCTGCTCTTGTCGGGGTCTATTGGGGCCAGCAGTGCCACCACTGTTGCCTGCTGCCAGTGCTGCGTCACCAACCCCTGCCATATTCCGCACCACCCCCTGGTGGTCAGTGCACGTTTAACTCCCGGTCAGTCGAACTCCTGCCCATAGGGACAATTTGCATATTAGCCTTTTATTATATAGGATAGTAAAAAAACTGGTCACTGCCCTGGGATCCATCACCAGGAAATGTGGTATCTTCAGATAATGGGATGATGCTCATCAGCAAATAGAACAAACTGCTGTACATGGAACAACATGAATGTGTCTCAGAAACGCAGACTGAGTGAAAGGAGCCTTGCACACAGGAAAAACTACTGCAAGGTTCAGATTACATCAAGATCTAAAACAGGCAACACTGATGTGTGGTTGTCTTTGGTGGGCAGGGGTGAAAATTGACTGGGAAGAGGCTTGAGGGAGCTGTCCTGGTGATGGGTGATGATGATGAGTGATGGGTGATTGGTGATGGTGATGGGTAATTAGTGATGATGATAGGTGATTGGTAATGGTGATGGGTGATGATGGTGATGAATGATGCTCAATCCAGAGCCATATGTCCTTCCTATCTCATTTCTATGAAGCAATAGCTTTCTCAGATGAGTCAGAAATCCATGTCATCTATCTGGGAATTCTATTGCACTTATGCAAAAACATCCCAAGTGCTCAAAGGAGAGCCTATTTTGTTTCTGAGTGCTTACTCTTTGCTAGGTATTGCTCTGTCTCGTCAGGAAACCACAGCGATCAAGACTAACAGTCCTACAAAACTCATGTTCTCGTTGGGGGACAAGCAGGTATCAAAAAAATATCTCTAGTGGTGGCAGATGCCACTCAGGGTGAGGGGATGTAAGTTATGAGTGTGGGGATTAGGGAGTTCTCTCTTAGGATGGTTATGAAAGGCCTCGTGGATGGAGTATCTCTGTGCAGAGAGGATGAGGTGAGGATACAGTGAGCAACACATAGTGATATTGGGCAGGAAGTGCACGCAGACTGTAATTATTAAGTAACAACAGTTTGCTTCCACCACAACTTTAAAAGGTATTTAAGGGTTTCATATCCCTTTAGGTAATTCCTAATGTATAAATGACTTTTATTTTTATTAGCTAGCATTGTGTTTAGGTGATCTCAAGTATAAACTTCTAGGAGGTCACAATGACCTAACTTCCTGGGAGAAATAAGTACTTTAAAACTTACAGTGTGTATATGGAAAGTCTCCTGTTTGTACATGTTGCAAGAACATTTGAATTCTGTGTCTGAAACCTGGTCAGCCACTGCCCAGAGAGGATGAGGCATTTCCGATCCCCCAACTCGCCCGTATTTTATGATTCTGCACTGTTTTATGGTTTTCTTGATGTGATAAAGAGCCTATTAACACCTCATGTGCCCTAGGCTCTTCTGGAAGAACCAGAATCCCGAGTGCTGTGCCTCCTTCCTGAAAGTTCTCCAGGATTTATTTCCTGTGGGGCCAAAGTTCCTGAGAGTTGAGGGAGAAGCAGGTAATATCTCAGGTGACGATACAGAGTGACATACATACTGAAACACGAGTAGCTTCTGAGTAAAAAGAGTTTGCTCACCTATGGCACAATTGGACCATTTGCATGATTGTGAACCCGGAGGGCCTTCTTTTCTATTTATTATAGAAGTTGGAAGCCAGCTTTGGTAATCTGGGGTCAAAAACATGGGGTCAAACTCCATGTCTGTCCATGGAGTTTAAGCACGGGACACAACTTGTGCCAGGCGGTAAGCTCACTGAGAGCCGTAGAAGGAGAGAGTCCTGGGTTGAACCCCATCTTTGACATCAAACCAGCTGCTGGACTGCAGACACATTTCTAAAATCTTCTGAATTTAGTTAAAAACATTCTTTCTCTTCAGGGATTAGATGAGATAACGTATGCTTAGTGCTTAAGAGAAGCTTTACTAATTTATAAATGCGACTTTGTTGAAGGCACAAACCCAGTCTTACCTTCCCAAAAGAAGTCATAGACAATAGAAAATGGGGTAATGCCAGCCGGCAACTGCAGAGCTCACCCCTCTCCTTTGGGTACCCAGTGGCAGCCGCAGCCATGGGTGTGGATATTAGGGGAATCTTTGGAAGAAGACCACTTGCTTTCCCCCCCTTTCTTTCTACATTTTCTTCTCTTCTTGGTTATAAAGACCAGTGGTCACACATGGCCCTTTAAACAGCCCCAGTCCCTACTTGGTCCTTCGTGGCCAGTGTGTAGCAGGGCTGTGCTGGTGGCAGCTCCATGCAGCTCATCCTTGTGACCCTGGTCCAAATGCACTGTCATCTTTGATTCTTTATTTGCTTGGCTTTTGTTTCCCTGAGGAAAAGTCTTGGTGGGGAGTGAGCATGCACACGCAGATACACACAGATAGTCATAGACACACACACTCAGAGACACACACAGGGTCTCCTGCTATATTGTGGACAATTGATAGGTGGTTAGTTTGTAGCTGATTTCATGCAAATTACAGCCTGAATTAGAACCTTTGGACTTACTTTACAATAAAGTGTAGTATTGCAATAAACAGATTCATAAAAATGTGCCAGATTTCCAGAGTATGTAAATGATTAGTTTTAGGGACTGAATAGGTAGCACATATTTGGCTAGAATTACGTATTCTCAGATGCCATCCAATTGAAAGAAAATCCCCCTGGTGATGAGCTATTTATAACACTATTTTAAAAGATCATCTTGTGGAAATGCAATGTCTCATTCGGAGTTAAATCCTGGAACTTCCTGACAAAAAAATCGGTACTTGAAAATAACATGTTGTCAGGGTAGCGTGAAGATGTTACGGTGGGACTGTCTCTGTATGAAGTGAGCAGATGACCACAATGACTTGGACTTTTGTGGTGAGAAATCATGTTGCTCTCCTGGGCCCAGGAGCCCTTACCGATGTCAGAGCAGTGAGATGTTCTCTTTGTGCTTGAAGGTAAAATATCACATGCCAGAGCGCAGAAAAACATGTTACTATAAAAATCAAATTGATGGAGTCTGTCATTTTGGGCAACTAAAATTATCAAGGACTTTTCATGTCTTGAGGAAAAGAATGGAGAAGAAATGTCAGGCGTTGTGGCTTTTTTTGAATAGGTTTTTAGCTCATATGCACCACACACCATTTTTTTTAGGAAAGCCAATTTTTCACACATTTATAGGAATCATTTTTTCCGGATCTGCAATGAAGGCTTGTAACTACATGTGTTTTTGAAACTGTCATTCTAGGCTAATGTCTGGGGTATCTTTTTTTTTTTTTTAAATACCTAAATGAGATCTATGCAGTGTGGAAAAGGCAGATAACTGGCACTCCAGACTAGTGTGAAAAATAAAAAAAGGAACTTTCTTTAAGCATCTTCCTCCCTCCAGACAAAGTAAAATGAGGGACCGTATTGTGCTGTTATCAACATAGTTGCATGCAGCAAATATGTGAATGACTTCGGAGATAATGAAACGTTAAGTTTTTTGGTTCACTATTTAAAAATATAGAACCAACAATTACAGACGGAAACTATTCATTCTGAGATTTAAGGAGGGAAAAGCAGAAAAAAATGGCCTGTTAACTTCTGAGCACACTGTAGATAACGGAGCCAGCACATTCCTGATGCTCCCACAAAGGGAGCTGGTGAGTCTTTGAGGGAAAAGGATGGGCAGGAACCATGGGCTGTGATTCTGGTTCTGGCTGTGTCCCAGGCACAGCCGTCGGTCGCCCTTTGTCACCTGTATGAAGAGGCCCACAGACAGTCTTGATGCACATGGTCACCAAGCCCTGCCTTCCGCCTCTCTGTAGTGTCCAATAGTAGGAGATGTCCCTTACACTATAAATTGTGCATCAAATGGACATTTTCCTCACTAGGAAAGCCAGTGATTGATGAGATGTTGCATGTCAAACTGCATACCCAGTGAAACCTTCCCAGTGAAAGGCTGGTGGGAGCACACATGAACCTTTAATGATAGAATTTAAAGAATTCTTGTACAATTTATTTTAAGCATAGTTCATTAGTGGAGGCATTGTTCTTGGATAGCCCATGAACTGTAAACATAGTGTCAGTATTTCATAGGCAAATGGCTTCAGTGGTATATGTGGAAATGTGTTTAAATGTAAGCAATTTTTCCTGAAATACGTTTTTATCATCAATTTTCACTGTGTAGCTGCAAAGGTTTAATGGACAGAGATAAGCTTCATCCCAGCCCTGGTCATAATGAACCCAAATTCTGAAATTGGTAAAATATAAAAAGTCAGTGCCTTTAAATGTCTTTAAAAAGACCCCCTAACCAGATGTAAACTTTTATGACTGTACAGAAAATACTAGAATCCAAGCCCTTAAAAATATTAGAATGCATTTCCTTTCATTAAAAATACTTATTTGATTATATCATATCCTTATGAAACCTATTTTGCAATATTTTAATTGTGATATATCAATTGAGGAAGTCCCCCTTAATTTCCTAGAAAACATTAACTAAAATTTCAAAGTTTTCATCTCTAGGTTACATCTTTCTCCAAAGAAAATGTGTTATTTTGAAAACAAACACTGTTGCCTTGTGATAGGTTATTTTTTTTCAAATGAGCCAACACAATGGAATAAAATATATGATCTGTCGTGGCTGAGTCACTTCCTGTTTCAATAACAAGAATGTCATCAGCCAAACTCTAACCAGCACAGTTTGTCACTGTGTGTGTGGCTTTATTTGTGCATTGCCAGAACATTCTTAGGGAACATACACTCATCATTCTCTTACCAAAAGAGAAACTTTCAGTGAGCGGTTTTGACCGGGGCTGTTGCCTTGTTTATTATTGATGCCATAAGTGAAGCTTCCCTAATGGAAGGGAGAATGCTTGCCCGGTAGTGGAAAATGGGGTTGTAAGTTTGCCCAGGGAAGTCATAATTTACTCCTGTCACCAAAGCTCTAACACAAATGTGCAGTGGTTTCCCAAAGATTGAGAGTTGTGCTCTAGCGGTGTGACAAATCAAAAGGCCTGAATGTTTGCCTGGCTTGGCTACTAAGGGACCATTTGATCTTGGACTTCTGTTTCCACATCTGTAAAATGCTGGTGTTGAACAGCACGCCCTCCGACCTTTCTTATAGTGACAAGTGCTCTGGCTCTTGTCCTAGAATCATGAAACTGAGCTGGCATTCTTTGCAGAGTCAGTGCCCGGTGTCCCCTGAATTTAGAACTCCCCTTCCCGCCCCTCCCCCAACCCCACCCCCTATCGCACAGGGTAAATTTTAAATGAGTCATCTGGGTGATTTATCGCCACATTGCCTTCCGGGCAAGACAGTTATTGCTTAGGTGCTATCATTTTTGCAAATCTCTAAAACACAGGAGCTGAAGGATTCCAGACAGTACTTGTGGTCGGCTCAGCTGCAGGACTTGGTCCAGAGCGCAGGAGACAGAGCTGGGGGTGGGGAGGAAGAGAATTTAAGCCCCTCTGAGCACTTCTGAAATCTTCTCCCAGGTTAATGTGATTGGGGTCAGACTCTCAGTGCACTGAGGCACATTTCAGGGTTTTACCTGCAGAAAGGCACCTGAATGACTCATTGGTGTGATATTCTCCTTGGAGTTAGGATGAGACATCATGTCGGAGGAGAGAGGATGTTCTGTGCTCTAAGGGAAGCTTAGAAAACACCCAAGTCATGTTTTTGCCAGATTTTAAAATCTGGCACCTTTGTAGAATCATCTGGACACGAACCATTTCTCTTTCAAAAGCCCCACCAATAATTACATTGTGAGCATGTTTTAAAAATTCACCCAGTCTTATTGTAAAGGCACCATGGGGCTAGAATAATTAGCATCTTATTTGCAAGCCACAGAATTGTACACCATTGTCTAATCGGGTGATAGGCGTCGGTAATTGCTAAGCAAATATTTGCTCTCAGGTATAAAGAATGAATTACATGGGCACGACCCTGCCTTCCTGTCCCCGGCGGACCAGGGTGGCCTTCACTGAGGAGTGTGTGTGTGTACGGCTGAGTCAGGTAAAACTGGACTCATCAGCTCATTGCCTCATGCGCCGCCCTGCGGGTCTGTGGTTGGTGCCCACGCTCTTTATTTCTACTGGCCTTTCACCTGGGACTCAGTCACATAAGCACCATTTGAGGTGCTGCTGCTATGTAACTGCTGAATATGACAAAACTCTTTTTTTCTCTGCTCAAACCTGAGGTTTCTAGGGGAGGGGCCATAGCTATTAGAAAATGTGTTGCCCTCAGAGATGTGCTGTGGGTATGGGTTTGGGTCCTAAATCTCTTGTGCCTATCAAGCCAGGGTAAGTGATTAGCAGCCATTCTTGTTGCTGTGATTGTAAACCCTGCTGCTATTTTAGGGCCAGGATTGTTCAATCTAGATTTTGATTCCCTTCCCATCTATTTTGGCATTGCCTTGCTCTAAAGGGCAGACTGTGTCACAGCGCTTTGTCGGTGATCTTTGTCCAGGTTTACACAGAATGCCACCTGTGGGAGAAATAGAGGATGGGAGGGCTTTCAAAAAATGATCTTCCATTCAGAATTGCTTTAAAAGCATGTTTTTAAACAAAAGAGATATCTTACAGCATTTTAAAATTTGTTTTTATATGTACAGTTCAAGGAAATCAGATTTATTTAGTGATACAGATTTTGGTGGAAAAGAGGTATTATGAAGAGCATTCTACAGTGCCATAGGCATAGATATTTAGACACATATACACACATCAACACTAATAAAAGAGAAAAATGGTAATTGGCGTACGAGCTACCCTTTTCATTGGCTAATCAGGGCTATATGCAAATTAACTGCCAACTATGATTGGCAGTTAACTGCCAACAAGATGGCGGTTAATTTGCATATGTAGGCACAATGCAGGGAGGCGAAAGGGAAAGCAGGAAGAAGCCCCCTGCCACTGACAGTGATCGGAAACCCAGGGGGGAGCTAAGAACTGGGGGGCAGGGCAAAGGCGGCCCCAGGGCCGCCTTTGCCCTGCCCCCCAGCCATGATCAGAGAATCAGGCGCCTTTGCCGCCCTGGCCAGTGATAGCAGGAAGTAGGGGTGGAGCCAGCGATGGGAGCTGGGCATGGTCGAATCTGGCAGTCCCGGGAGCTAGGGGTCTCTTGCCTGGGCCTAAAGCGAAGCCCACGATCATGGGGCCGCTGCAGCTGCGGGTCCCCGCTGCCCGGGCCGGACGCCTCAGCCAGAGGCATCAGGCCTGGGCAAGGGGCCGATCCTGCGATTGGAGGGTGATGGGGGTCAACGCCTGAGGGCTCCCAGTATGTGAGAGGGGGCAGGCTGGGCTGAGGGACACTCCCCCCCCCCCCCCACACACACCCAGTGCACGAATTTCGTGCACCGGGCCCCTAGTGTATATATAAAAAACTCTGTGTGTCTGTGTGTGAAATGCCTCATCTACTCATTTGTTTTCTCAGTGGGATGATTCTTAGAATCTTAGGAGAGAGACTCCCCTTATACTCATTAATCTGTCAATAATGTGGATCCCTAAGAACATTAGCATTTATACAATTATTGAGGGAATGGCGTAGAGAACATTGGCTGTGGGCATTTAATATACACTGGACAGCACAGGTTAAACACCACACAATGCACTTCATGCTCACAAGGATCAGAGTGTTTTGAGTTGCTCATTGAATGCTGCTCTGCCAGGGCACGACAAACCCAAGTAAGGACAGTGGCAGGCTGGTGGCTGTGGCCATTCTTGGTGGATTAGCCAGAGTCTACAGATGATTGGGCAGTTAGTCTTGGCCCTGGTGCAGGTAAGAGCTGAAGAGGTTTGTATCACTATCAAATCTGCCAGCTCCCAGACTTGGTCAACCGGACTTACAGGAAATGCACTCACAGGTGAAACAACCTTTGGCATCCAGCTCCCAGCTTTCAGTTCAGAGAACGCTGCGTTCCCAGTACAGGGAGTGGAAGTTGATGTCATCAAAAAGATATTGGCTTGCTTTGAAATCAGCAAGTGTGTTCAAAGTTCTCCAACAAAAACAAAAACCAAAATAAACAAAAAACATTTATGTGGTTGCTGCAAAAGAATGCTACATAGCCTTTATGTGAACGTTACAATCTTACTTTCACTTATAACTTTTCCCAGAAGATAGTGTCAGGAGTGAAAATCCAAAATTAGCTCAAGGCCAAAAGTGAAAAGTTTCAACAGCCATTCTAAAGCCATTTATGTGTTTGGAACTATATATGGGTGAAAGTAACAATTTCAACAGGAAGCAAAAAAAAAAAAAAAAAAGGAAAACTTTTTTTTGCACTCAACAGAAAAAAATGCTTAAACTTTCATCTGTGAAAGAGCTCAAATTCCCAAGCCTTGCTGAATGAAACTCCAGGTAGCTTATAAACTTGCTTTTATAAAATTTATTTGAAATGCTTCACTAACTTTCAGGGCCAAATCAGGAAACATGGCTCCCACTATTATTTAACAGTTGGCTGGCATCTCACTTCTGTTTTTTTCTCCTTTTCATAACTAAAAACTAGTGAACATTTAATTGAATTTTGATGATAATCTTAATAGCATCATTCTACATTTACTTCTTAAAGCAATTTCATGTTTGCAAATTGCTTTTGCATTCCTATTAGCTAGTTACATAACTTACTTTGCTCCAAGAGTAAAATTAAATTCTTTACTAAGATAGCATGTTTTAGCTTTCTCAGTGTAAACACAAACATGTGAAAGAATGCATAGAAAATGACCTCATTGCAATGGGAACTCATCAATGTTAGGTATTAAGGTTCTCTCTACAGTATTTCTGTGGGACTGTACCCACCTCCCAGATCTGGGGGTGGGCACGGAAATGAAGTTTTAAAAGACGGCATTTCCTGGCATGCTGTCAGTTGACTTCACTGCTGGTCAGTGGACCCATTGGCAGCCAGGTCAGGAGCTGGTTAGAGTCCAGAAGGGGTTCCAAATTTGGCATAAGAAGCCGCTTCTTAACACTTCATGATCACCTGGAAGGTCTCGTCAATTTCAAAAGAGCATTCCACTGTGGAGGAGCAGCCAAGAGAAGCAACCTCAAGCAAATGCCTCTTTATGAGAAACTGAAGCTCTCCTAAAAACAAAACACACCGAAAACAAAGCAAAACACAAGTGACCAGCAGCTACAGATGCAGGCCCCAATGTGAGTAAAGTCAAAATTCAAAACTGTGCAACGAATGGCTGCATGCGAGAGCTGTTGTCATTAATAAATAAAAAATAATCTCTCTAAAGTGCTAATGTGTTCGGCTCAGTCTCCAGATGGCCATCGAGCGTGCAGGGCCTGGGGTGGGAGGTTCAGGTTATGGAAGGCATGGAGTCAACTGTACGCCAGGATGTTGCCCTGAGGATGTGATGTACACACATTTCAAGGGTAGATCGATTATAAAATTTTAGGTGAAAAGTCGTGCTACCTCACCAACTTGGAGAAACCCATGGAGAAGAGAGAGGAATGGACTTTGGATAATTAGGAGCCTGTTTCCTAACTCAGCTTAGCACCCTTTCCCTTAGGATATTCACCCACTTCCCTACAGGGAGAAGCCTTAAAGTGCTGGGAACATCAGGGGGCCCGTGGAAATCTTGGGAAATTTTCAACCAGTGCCCACATCCACTCTCCTTGGTCAATGGAAGTGCCTTAGGCCATCTTCCCTATAGCTGCCTCCACTGTTCAAACTGTTTGCCTTGACTCATCTTTCTGCCAACATTTCCCTGCATTGTGGTGACTGTGCCTGCCAAGATGGCCCTACCTCTAGTGATTATGTTCCCTCCTCAGGCCATGACACATTTCCTGCTGAAAATCATGTCTTCTGTTTGGATTATCAAAGATGGTGGCATAGCCAATGTCTAGTGAACTCTAGTTCTGGTTAAAAGTGTACAACTTGCAGAACACAAACTTCCTTGCAAAAAAAAATTCCCTTGTTTTCTTTGAATTTTATGAACTTAAAAATATTCCCAGAAATTTTAGTTTTTCTTTTTTTTCCTTTTTTAAATTGAGAGTAATCCTATATAATAAATGCCTAATATGCAAATTGTCACCTTGACCGGGAGTTCGACCAGGAGTTTGACTGGGGGGTGGGGTCGGCTGGCTAACTGCCTGCAGCCCTTCTCCCCTGCCTGGCCCTGATGGGTCCTGATCTGGCCCCAGCCCGGCTGGACCCAGCCCTTGCACAAATTCGTACACCAGGCCTCCAGTTAACATACAACATTATATATCATATGTTAATTTCAGGCATACAACATGATGATTCAATATATTTATATGTCATGAAATAATCACTGCTATAAATCTAGTTAACATCCCTCACCATACAGTTACATGTTTTTAAAAAGGGGTTGAGAACTTTTAAGATCTAAGCAACTTCAAATACAGTATTAATTATAGAGACCATGCTATAATACACTAAGGAGTGTTTTTGCTTAATGTAAAAGTAATCATTTTGAAATTTGTGTGACAAAGGTGATTAGTTTGGACTTTCTTAGTAGATATGTATTAGATACTTTTAAAAACAGGCTTTACTTCTTCGTGATAAGGTTAATAAGACAAAAACAGTATAAGCCCACCAATTTTTCCTACCTGGAGAGGAAAGAAAATCCATCAATCCATCATTGACTAATCAACAAATATGTCATGGGCATTTTGAGTAAGTAAAACTTGTAGACATTAAAAGATCCCAGAGGATGCCTGACCCCAGCTGGCTCATGGTTCTGCTGGTAAACACTCTGATTCTCTTGTGTTAGTCATTTGGCTGTTTTGTAGATGGTCATCAAGAGATTTCAAATATAGTCTTTGTCTATATCAGTAGTTCTGTGTCCATTTTATTCCAAGACGCTCCATGTCACCATAGTAGCACTTCTCATCTCTGCAGGAATTCTCCTCTGATTGGTGTGGCATTTTAAGAAGAGCTGGACAGAAGTTATAGTGGTGGAGGCACAGGGCTGATGCAAGGAAGCAACCTTCCTTGGAATCGTGTCATGGCTGAGTACTCTGCAGTATATATTCCTCAACCACAATGTTCTGTTGCACTTTATGATAAATATATTTGTGGGCATTTAAAAAAAAGCCTTTCACCATAAATCTAAACCTAATCAGGTATAAGAAGTAGCATTTCTTTTAATTTTTAAGAATTTCTAAAGATGTGAGTTCTTTGTTGACAGAAAGGGCCTAAGGATGATACATAAGTCAGAGATGGGCTCCCTAGAACTCACCAGAACAGTTTTGACTAGAGAAAGCCAACATATTTCTTATTTGCATGACAATGGTCATGATTCCATAAGCATTTGTAATCTATCATGTTGGGTTGTTCTCCCTTCAGCAGCATTCACCATCCTTTTTAGATTAGAATGCATACATATAAAATTATTGGCTCCAAAGACACCTATCTCCTCTCCTACTTTTTATAGTTCACATAAAAACACGCTGGAAACAACACTGTCTGTGTGCTGGTGGCTACAGAGAAGAGCAGTGTTGGAGAGTCTTTCACGTACACATGGGAAGTTGACTTTCGGCTTTGTGGTTCTGACTTCTCTTTCAGGAGCCTGCCACACAAGGACTCCACAGGCCTATTTTTGTATTCTTGCTACTCTCTGAAAAAGAGAGGAAATGAGTACTCATAAAATGAGTTATATTTTGCTTTGAATGTAGCCACTCCATTCCCTCATAGTTTCTTACATATCCCATCTTTCTGAATTGGCATCAGCAGCCTTCCATTGGCTTCTTTCTTGGTACAGAAATGTCCAGGATGGGCACACAGGTTGTGCTAGATAGTCTACCACAGGAATAATAGACTAAATCAGGGCCAAGGTTTGGCTCTATGATCTAATTTTATTGGTATTATCTATACTAATAAGAGGGTAATATGCTAATTAGACCAGACGTCCTTCCAGACAAAGCTGCAGTGGCTGCCAGGGCTGAAGGCAGGCAGCCATGGCAGCAGCTGTGAGGGCTGAGGACAGGCCGCCTCTGAGGCAGGCAGTGGCAGCAGCAGCAGGGTGATGGGGGTGGCCCCTTCCCCTGATCGCCTGGTCACCTCCCGCAGAGGGAGGCCAGAGGCAGCAGCAGTGGCTGAGGTGATGGGAACAGCACCTTCCCTTGATTGGCCCGGTCCCCTCTCGCAGAAGGAGGCCAGACTGCGGCTTAGGCCCGCTCCCCTCGGGGCCTCCCCTGAGGGCTCCAGACTATGAGAGGGGGCAGACCAGGCTGAGGGATGCCCCACCCCGAGGTCCAGGTTGCCTGTGGCTGACCAGAGGAGGGAAGCCTGTGTCCCAGGTGTGGGGGCCGAGGCAGAGACAGTTAGGGGCGATCAGGCAGGCAGGGGAGCAGTTAGGGCTGATCAGGGGTCCTGGGTGCCTGCCGCCAGGCCAGGCAAAGCCAGCCCTGGTCCAGAGGCCTGCGGCCAGCCAGAGGGAGGGAAGCCCCGGTCCCGGGTGCAGGGGCCAAGGCAGAGGCCGTTAAGGGAAATCAGGCAGGCAGACAGGTGAGCTGTTAGGAGGCAGTGGCCCCAGATTGTGAGACGGATGTCCCACCGCCGGCAGTCGGACATCCCCCAAGGGGTCCCGGATTGGAGAGGGTGTAGGCCGGGCTGAGGGACCCCCTCACTCCCTGTGCATGAATTTCATGCACTGGGCCTCTAGTCTATAATAATAAAAGTGTAATATGCTAGTTAGACCGGATGTCCTTCTGGATGACCTTCCGGATAAAGCTGGGGCTGCGAGGGAAGTCCGAGTCCCGGGTGCCTGAGGGAAGCTAGGGCTGGCAGCTGGGGGAAGGAAAGTCTACTCTTGCACGAATTTCATGCATTGGGCCTCTAGTATTTTCTATAAACAAATTAACATTTAGTTGCCTTCCTGAAAATATCTGAGGTTCAGTCATTTTATGTTGACATGCTTAAGTTGTTTAGGCATCTGGGAAAAATCTGTACTCTATTGAATTAAATCAGAGAAAAACATGTTTTGATAGGATTCTAAGTCAGATATAAGATATCAGTGATCTTATTTATGACAAAGTTCAAAGATGCTTTAGAATATGTCCACAGATTCTTTGATATCCTTCCCTTACAGAGTAGACCTTAAAGGTAGAAGAGGTAAAGGGGGGATAAATAGTGATGGAAGGAGACTTGACTTGGTGAACATACAATATACAGATGATGTATTATAGAATTGTAATAAGTGAAACCTATATAATTTTATAAATCAATGCCACCCTCATAAATACAATAAAAAAGTAAAAAAAAAAAAAAAAGAGTGGACCTAATTTCCTCTTTTCTTGAATGTGGGCTGGACTTACTGACACCTCTAATGGAGACAGTGGGGCAGAGATGATCATGTGTGATGCTGAGACCAGGTTTGAGAAGACGCTATAGCTTCTTTCTTGAGCTCCCTTGCATCATTCACCTGGGAGAAGCCAACTGCCACGTCCTGAGGATGCTCAGGCCACCCTAGGGAGAGGCCCAAGCCCTGAGAAGCTGAGGCCTCCTTCCAAGAGCCATTTGACAAATTGTTTTTGCGGTGGCTTCTTCAGCAGCAGCCAAGGCCCACTATAGCCTCTGTCTCTGAAGTCATTCCAACCCCAGGACACATCAAAACTCTATGCTGTTCCTGTCGTCGGAGCCTGAGCCGCTGGCTCTGTTATGTGAGCTCCAACTGCTTAGTTGGGTCCTGGTACAAGTTCACGTGCGCTCTTAAAACGCTATTGCCGTGTTCATTTTAATGCATGTGGCAGAAGAGGCTTCTGAATGCAAACACTCTCCAGTGCTTCCAAAGTTAAACCCATGGTCAAGTTCTTTTTTTTTTTTTTTTTAAATATATATTTCGTTGATTTTTTTACAGAGAGGAAGGGAGAGGGACAGAGAGCTAGAAACATCGATGAGAGAGAAACATCGATCAGCTGCCTCCTGCACACCCCCCACTGGGGATGTGCCCGCAACCAAGGCACATGCCCTTGACCAGAATCGAACCTGGGACCCTTCAGTCTGCAGGCTGACGCTCTATCCATTGAGCCAAACTGGTCAGGGCTGGTCTAGTTCTTGATATCCTTTTTGGTCTAATATCTTAGTAGCGGTAGGATGCACTGTGATAAGTTCCTCGTGACCATATCTTCCTTGCAAGATAATCAATAGTGGCTTATGTAACAGATGAAAAGTGTTTCCTTGGTGGCTATGTAAAATGTACAGAGGGCGAGAAAAAGACTATTTTTAAAGAACTACTAATATGATTTTTAATACTTGCATGCAGTGTGAGTCACGTGGTGACAAAAGCACATCTGTGTATATTTCGTGGCCATCTGTCAGGCAATGCGCTCAGACAATTGAAATGACTTTGTGTTATTACACCTTCAAAAGGACAAGGCCCCACACTGTGACCACGGGGATCAAAGGGAGAGCCCGGCCCTGCAACAGATCACTTTGACACCAGTGCTGCTTGGCATCTGGCTGTAGGATTAAAACCAGAGTTACAGTGGCACTTTCTAGGAATAACCTATGTTACCTTTACTATCTTTCCCCCCAAATCCTCAAGTTTCTTTAAAAGAGATCCTGGGAATTGGACGCCCCTCCCAACTGGCTCTGGAATCCCCTCAGTGGAGGGAACACATTTGCTTCACTCCTGAGTCCTCTTCTGTGTTTATGACAATAGACCTGCTGTCACTATCACTGTGTAACATGTTCCTCCCACATTCAGCAACTTCAAACAACAGTTTTATTTTTTTTGCGTGAGACTTTGTGGGCCAGGAATTTGGGAGAAGCTCAAGGGTGCCACTCTCCCCCGAGGGCCTCATGCAAACCTGTGATCATTACTTCCCCCCCTGCTTTCGATACCATTTCCTTCCATACATGCGTATTTCTAAAAAGCATATGTTTTAATTTTAGGTTTTCTTTGAAGGCAATAAAAAGGGTACCAAGTTGTAAATGATCTGAAACTTATGTGTGTTTTTTTTGTTTGTTTGTTTGTTTTTTTTAGCAAATTATGGTTATCATGTACATGATGATTACTGCTGTGGAATATACACATTCGTAGATTAATTGCTGGAAGAATACCCATTGACAGTTTTTAGCAAGTTAAACCAGAAGTTATTTTCTCCAGTGTCTATGTGAAATCATTTTGTCTTCTTAAATCATGAATGGAATTTGGATTTTATAAAAATTTTCAGGCCCTAACCGGTTTGGCTCAGTCAATAGAGCGTCAGCCTGCAGACTCAAGGGTCCCAGGTTCGATTCCAGTCAAGGGCATGTACCTTGGTTGCAGACATATCCCCAGTAGGGAGTGTGCAGGAGGCAGCTGATCGATGTTTCTCACTCTCTACCCCTCTCCCTTCCTCTCTGTAAAAAATCAATAAAATATATTTAAAATTTTTTTTTCAGTATCTGATAAAGCAGAAGTACCTGGTGGGGGAAATTATCCAAAACATGTCATGTAAATGGAGTGAAACCTATCAGGCACTGACAAAAGAAACCACACAGGAAAGAGACCTACTATGCAGTTCCATTTACGAAAGTCCCAGAATGGCCCAAAGGAATCTCTAGCCCGCAGAGGGGCATGACGAATCTGTGTTTACAGAAATATTCTCTATTGATTTGAGTGTGGTTACACGGGTGTGTGCAGTCGTTCAAACTCATCAAACTGGACCCTTAAAATGGTGCACTTTAGTGTATGCTGGTTACACTTCAGTACCTGCTGCTTACGTTATTGTGGTGATTAAACTAAGTGAAGTGTGCGCAGTGCTCATGGAGGGCAGAGCCGGGGACATGCTAAGCAGTCGGCACATGTTTTCATCATTGTTACTGATTTTGCTTGTCCACACAACTATACTCAGGGAAGTTTGCTTTGGAGGGAGGCAGATGGAAAAGGTGATAATCCTCTTGCTGCAGGGCGGGGCCTAACAGGGAGGCCGTGGGCAGCTGCTATTGGAAATTCCTTACCCTTCAGAGGTGTTGGAAAGTCCCTGCTTCACATAATCCAGTCCCACGTCCCCATATGAGGATCAGATGGTTCAAATCCACATCTTAAAATGCAGATGTGCAAGACGCATCCGATTCCCTCAGTGTTGGGGTGTCACGGGAAATTCAGGGTGTTTAGGACTCTCCAGGCCCTCACTGCTATTTTTGTACCCTGGGGCAGCATGTATCCAGTAGGTTGTGTGGACACTCACTAAATTAATCAATGAATGAATACAAACTTCATCTATTTTAAACTTTCTAATTTATCTCTCAGCATAAGGACAAAGATACCTTCTCTCCCTGAGTGCTCTGAACATAGGTTCTGATCACTTCCTACTTCTGGAAAAGTAGATATTCAGTATAGCCTATTTCACTTTTTCTACTTTATTGAGGTACAATTGACAAAAATTGTATATATTTAAAGTATAAATATGATGTTTGATATGTTTGTCACCACAATCAAGCTAATTAACAAATCATCACCTCACATAGTTAGCATTTTTTGTGTGTGTGTGTGTATGTAGAAAAAAACCACTTAAGATCTTCTCCTATAGCAACTTTCAAGGACACAATACAGAATTGTTAACACTAGTCATATGCTGTACATTACAGCCCCCAAACTTATTCATCGTGTAACTGTACCCTTTGAAAATGTCTTCCCATTTCCCCATCCCCCAGTCCTTGGTAACCACCACTCTACTCTCTGTTCCTGTGAGTCTGATGTTTTTAGATTCCACAAAAAAGGGATCATGCAGTATTTTTCTTTCTGTATATGGCTTATTTAATTTAGCACACTGTCCTCCAGTTCCATCCATGTTGTTAAAAATGGCAGGATTTCCTTCTTTCTATGACTGAATAATATTCCATTGTCTATGCCATTTCAATTTATATTACTCATAGATGTTGGCACTTAGTATTCCTACATATAATAATAGCCATTAACCTGAAGCCATACTTACAAACATATCTCATAGCAGAAAAGTATCTTTTTAAAGAGAAGGATCATCATCAGAAGGAACTGAATCACCAAAAGAAACTGGATTCCTGCCTAAGGCATGGATTATTTTATTCTGACCTCCCCACCAATGAGAGTCCAGTGGAGGCTGATTTGAGACCCAGGATCAACATAGGAATCCATTTCCCATGAACTGGTGTGACTATTCCTTTTAGAGAGTATTATCCTAAATGACACCATGGGGAATCTGTATGTTGTTGTTGTTTTTGTTTATTGACTTTTAGAGAGAGAGAGAGAGAGAGAGAGAGAGAGAGCTGCTGCTCCACCTATCCATGCATTCATTGGTTGCTTCTTGTATGTGCTCTGACCAGAGATTGAACCTTGTTGCATCAGTACAATCCTCCACCAACTGATTTGTATTCTTGGTCAGCGCTAGGAATTTGTTACATATACAAAAATTTTATAATATACATTCAATAAGTAAAATGAAGATGTTTATCTCATGACTAATCTTTGGACATTCCCCAACAACACATTCAAATACTTTAAAGTACGGATGCTGACACGATGCCTTTGTTAATCAACTTCCTTTTTGAAGGCTCCCAGCGAAATTTGTGTGAATTCATGGAGTCAGGAAGCACACACTCAGAGGTACATTAGTCATAGACAAATGAGCTAATACTCACATGCAGATAAATCACTGCAGTGCTTTTTCTAAAACATGACATTACCTTATAAAATTTAGGAAGATAACCAATTCTGCCATTTTGCAGTGTCTTCAGCATTTTTTGTACTTTACAAATATATGCACTTCATGAATCCCACGGAAAGTATCTAAGGATGATGTCCCTTCCTGAGGAATCCATGTGTGTCATCTAGTTGTCAGCTTAGGGCAGAGGTGGGCAAACTTTTTGACTCGAGGGCCACAATAGGTTCTTAAACTGGACCGGAGGGCTGGAACAAAAGCATGGATGGAGTGTTTGTGTGAACTAATATAAATTCAAAGTAAACATCATTACATAAAAGGGTATGGTCTTTTCTTTTTTTAGTTTTATTCATTTCAAACAGGCCGGATCTGGCCCGCGGGCCGTAGTTTGCCCACGGCTGGCTTAGGGCGACAGTGGGCCTGTTTCTAGGACTTGCAGTCAGAGATGGTAGATATTTAAACTGTTAAAAATAACTGAAAATATATGCCCCCCCCCCCCAAAAAAAATAAAAAAGTATTGTCTTTTTCTGACCATACCAGGTCTTCTCTGCCTATGATATGAAGTTATCTGTATGCACCATGCTTCTGGTGTGACCTTATCTCAATTTCTTGTCACCTCTTAAGTAGCAACTCTGTTTCTTCATCTACAATTGGCCAATTAAAATAAACACAACTCTTTGGTTCAAACTAAAAACTATAAGACCCTTAACTGTGGCATTGGTAAGATAACACAGAAAAAAATCACATTTCAAAAAAGAATAATATCATGCTGTAGGAGACACGTACAGCATTTGATTCTTTTTCCTGGCAGCTGAGCACGATGGATGTTACTTCTCTTCCGAATAACACATTTCTTTTGTGTGAGCCTCTGTTTGAAGAAGAGGAATGCTAAGCACTTTTATTTTAATCAGACTTGGTTTCTGTGGATTTCAGCCATTCTTCCCCCGTTTATCAAAGTGATGATGTAAGCACTGTCAGTTACACTGATTAGATAGTTGGTTGAATGTGCACTAGATCAAGGAAAGCTACTCCTTATGATCTTCAAAGAGAAAGAAAGTCTAGATGAAAAGAAAAAGATCCTGGTGATAAAAGACTGCCATATAGTTGAGGGAGAAATTAGGTCACAATAGAGAGTTCTAGCACATAGTAAGAACTTACTTTTGTCTGTAATCCATTTGATTTTCAGTGATACTAACTTATGTTAGAAAAGTCTTGACATCTCAATGGAAATAACTTTGGTTTGTCTTTTCAACATTGATTTCTATTTTCTAGGTATGATGTGAAGTTTTTAAGGATGAGTGTGACATGTTAGATACAATAATTTATCAAGATGCTTTCAAACTCTATCTCAATGATATATCCCAAGAACCGTGCGGATGTTTAAGAGATATTAATGTCTCTATAAGACCGAAGAGAATGCAGAATTTGGTGAAAGGTGGTAACTTTCTTGGGGCCACTTTGATAATGAAGTGCAGGATTTGGAGTCAGAGCTATTCTATGTGCTAATTATCTCTGAGTGGCACAGAGTACAAATAAATATTTTTTTAAAAATTTATATTCTACTTGTCGCTATGCATTATCTGATGAAAAGGCATATTATTTTTAATTTAGTATATTAAGAAAGAAACTTTTTGAATGAATGCTTAATATTATTATTTCTCATAGTGGTTTCCAGTGACTTTATAAAAACATCTAGTGGTTCTGGGATCCCGCTCATAATTTTTTATATTTAAATATTCTATATAACAACAATATCCAAAATGGTCATCTAGTATATTTAGATTTTTGGGGTCAATTTTACAACAATCCTCAACACCATTACAATACAATCTATAATTATTCAGAAAAGGTGGAAATATTTCCAGAAAGAGTCCAAAATACAGCTTGGCAATTCTCTAGCTCTTCTCCACAATCTTATTTTCAATAGATTATTCCTAACTCTCCAAAGATATTTTGGCTAAAAACTCGAATCATTTTTGTTTAGGATTTTTTTCTTTTGTTTCGATACATGTGTAATATTTAGTCTGCATGACAACAAACTTGTAGATATAGGGGCTGAGTCTTCTTTAAAGAAAAAAAAGCTTTACTTAATAAAAAATATTAGGTGAATGGCTTGTGCATGCCACATAGATATATTAATAAGCTATAAAATAATTTAAATATACTGTATTATTGATGACATTAAGGCTGGATGCTATTACCATGTTGGTGTTTGATCCCCAAGCAACACAAAAGTAACTGGAGGAAGGAAATGTGAGTGAGTAGCTCTTTATTTAGGCCTGAGGTGAAAGGGCCAGCAGAGATTCTGCCTGCATCTGGCATGGTATGTCCAGAATCCCAGGAGCAGAAGGCACCAGCCAGAGGTAATGGGGGAGCCTCTGCTCTGAAAATAAGGTGTCTGTTACTTGTGGGAGAGATAAGGTTGCCGAGTGTATGTCACAGGCTTTTGAGAAACCTTGGAGTTTAGTCTGAAAAATTTGACTTCAGCGAACATCTAACCTCAGACTCCATTAGGACAGTTCAGTTTACCTAAAATAAAGCGAATAATGCAGAATGGATATTGGAGAAGACCTGCAAACTGGAGCAGCCTTCCGGATGGGAAGGAAGATGGCTGCCAATCATTTTACTATTATCCAAAGAGAAGAGTATACTTAAGAGAGGATGACACTTAAAAAACTTAAAAGCATAGCTCAGCTGGTGTTGTTCAGTGGTTGAGCACCAACCTATGAACCAGGAGGTCATGGTTCAGTTCTCAGTCAGGGGACGTGCCTGGGTTGCAGGCTTGATCCTCAGTGTGGGGCATTCAGGAGGCAGCCGATCAATTATTCTCTCTCATCATTGATGCTTCTCTCTCTCTTTCCCTCTCCCTTCCTCTCTTAAATCAATAAAAATAATTAAAAACAAAACAAACAAAAACACCACCTTAAAAGCATAGAATCATTATTAATAGAAAAATTCACTGAGTCAACAATATTGGAAGCATGTAGATTTATATGAATGGCCTTGAAATGAATGCAGAGTTTTAGAGAGGGCAGAGATCCCAAACTGTTAGCAAATATTAGCCTGGTCCACACCAGGATGTTGGCCACGAGGTTGAAGTCCTTACACGTGTGTTACTGTGCTGTGTAGAATGTGCTGCTGAAATGTAGAAACACTGTGTCCTGGTTTAACTTGACTTTTTAAAAAAATATGTAATTTATACATAACAGACCTCATATTTGGCTTGCTCACCACTGAGCATCACTGTAGGAACACACTTTCTTGCGCAGGGAGGGGCCATGGGGCTTGGTTTTGACTTTCATCCCTGCCTCCCTCCATTACTTGGTCATTAGTGGACTGTAGCTTTATCTGGGCATATATGTTGACCATTGACTGGTGGGACTGGCTCAAGTTCTTATCTCTAGTTATCAATAAACTGGCTGTGAAGTTCCTTCCATTCTTCCTAGTGAGTCCCACTGGGCTTCCTTGTGAACTTCAGTGGCCTCCAGTTTTTCAAGTTGAAGTGTAGACTGAGACTGGGCTGGGTGCAGCATGGAGTATTTAAGATGGTATCCTAGAAGTTTAGTGGTAGAATGGGGTTATTTAGATATCTCTCAGTTATCTCAGACTTGGAAATCTCAGTATCAATGAAATTTAAAAGACTGCTTGTGAAACTAGACTATTTTGGAGGGCAGCTAACCCTTTCAAGGGTCTGGGTCCAAGTTACGTGTGATGGGCTCATTTTCAAAGTATTTCTGAGGATTGAGTGACTCCACTATGTGCCCTGGACCTGGCCAGCTGTGGCTCCAGATAGCACTTCTTTGCAGCCATGGATCTCACAGAACCTATGACAAAACAGATAAAACCCCATAGGCCCTATGACAATAGCTCCTGCTCTAACAAGACCCTGGAAGGTAAATCAAAGAATGCTTGGAACTGGCTGCTACTATTTTTATGACAATAACAACAGAGGCAGCAGAAGGAAGGGGCAGGGCAGGCTGAAAGGTGGGCAGGCAAGGGACATTGGGAGTGGAAGGGCTTGGACTCACTGCAGGGTTTCCAGTGGAGATGGGTGGGGCAGGGGTGCTGGACAGGTAGGAGCTACTGTTATCCCCTTTTTTTGGATGAGGAATCAGATGGCCTGGAAGAGCTCAGTCACCTTCCAGGGAACGTGTGGCCTTCCCTAGTTGGAGGAGAACTCATGGCTGGGTCTGAATGACCTTAGTTATGCTTTAGGGTCACAGGGTAAGGGAGGTCGCCTTGTGTTTTAGTTACTGTTGCTTTTAGTTGCTCAACACAGAGCTTCTCATAAATCCAGGATCGGTTTCCACATGTTAAGATCCTGTGAGTCTGGGTGAGAAGAGATGCAGGGGTCACCAGGGTTCACCTGGGCTCCTAACTCCCTTTATCTGATGACCGACCCCTGCTCCTCATTCCTGGCCAGGCCTGTCCTGTCTCCCTTCTGTTCCAACACACAGTGACAAGGACCTTCATAGCTGGGTCTGAGAGCTGGTGGTCATCCCCCTGAGCAGGGACCCAAATGAGTGTTGGCTGGAGGAAAGTGAGATGATTTCCTCTCCTCCCACCAGGAAAGGAAAGTCTCCATGTGTGCATACGTGTGCATATGTGTATATGTGTGAGGATGTGTGTGAATATGTGAGCATGCACATGTGTGGTGGTGGAGGAGGTAGAAGGAGGCTATACAATATGCTAATTGAACATCGATGTGCTTCCCCAAAAAACAAACATACCCACCATTAGGCCCACAACTCCCTGAGTGTTTGGAATAACTACCTGAATTTCAATAGATACACGGAAAGCCATGTTCATTCAGCAAGTAAGGATATAGATCTCTTAATTTTCCACTTTGACTAGTGAATGAATTCATAAACATTCATAAAAACTTATTTTGAAATAACTTAGAAAGCAATTAATAAACCAAACAGTAAATGGTGCTGTTTATACTGCAACTGAAAAGAACATTCCTTCAGGGGTTCCCCTGTCAAAACATCCCCATACACCCATACTGAGCCTTTTAGCCTCTGATTTAATGACATACTTTAAATGTACTAGTTTTCCTTTCTCTTTTAAATCTCAGGCAGAATTGAAACAGAAATGAGGAAGAGACTTCAGTATTAGCCTTGTCAGCTCTTCAGAAACCAACTCCTCAACATTATTGTCAAGACACAAGAGGTACCAATAAGAAAGACATATTTGCAAAACCTGGCATCAAATGTTCAGTTTTTATTTATAAAATCCCCAAATCAACTTATATAGGTTTTAAAGTGGGGTTGATGGGGGAGAGGCTCATATTTACTAGAAGTCTAAAGAGGGTGAACGTATTTTGAAAAAATGCACAGTGGCTTCTGGATAATGAAGCAGACACAGACCTTCACACAGCCATAGCTCCTAACTCATCACATGGAGAAAGTAGTTTAATTCTACTTCACTTGGCTGGGCACGCAAAAGAATAATCTTTCCCTGAAAAAGAAAAAAAAAATTGAAGCAGCTCCCCATGTGTCCCTTTGAGCAGGGGATGCCCACATGGAAGTTTCTGGAATGTCTGCCATTGTGTTTACTAGTTAGTCTCTGCCCTCTGCTCCCAGCCTAGTCTCCCTGCCTGAGTGCCCTCTGGACTGAGAGCTCGGCCGAAGATGGGGACTTTTGGTTAGAGCTTCGGATTCCTTTGTTTCCTGTGTTTCTGACACACAGATTCTCCTCCACCTGGCCTTTAGGATAGGGCCTTTCTGCCTCCATTCTCCCTGCTGGGGGCCCTAACTTTCCTAGCTGCCTTTAACATCAGACTTGTCAGGCTGACAGCCTCATTTCCTTGCTCTGGTCCCTGGTGCCTAAAACAGAGCCTGACTCAACAGAAGAGCCTCAAGTGGTTCAATTAATGCAGTCACTGGAGTTTGGCTGTGGGGTTTCTGTGAGGAGATGAAAATCTCTCAGGACTTTTTAGAGTGTGGCTTTCCAAGATATTGTGCTTCTACAAAGACTGTCCTGAGGCTTCTCAAAGTAACCCCTTCCACGGAGGAAAGTTTGGGGAACTCTATACATCCTCCCTCTCTGGGAAATTCAAATGGGGTTAGCATATTCTAGGACTCTAAGAGTCCTTACTGTTGAAAACTCTACTAAACATTGTTTTACTTAATGTTTCCCAGATTTAGTTGACCAAGGATACTTAAAGAAAATAACATCTCTTAACATCCCCTGGAATTAGCTTCCATGGAAATCAGGAAGTGATGACATACTTCCTCTCTAAAGGCTTTGAATTGAGAGCTGGTTTGAGTCCGGGGTCCTCACATGCTGGGTGACCTTGGGCATGTCACGTGACTTCTCCAAGTCTATTTCCTTTGAATAAAATGTGCATAAAATCCAAAGCTAGAAACTGCACAAGAAAAATTGTAGCACAATGTCTAAACACAGAATCCATTCAATATAGTGAGTGGCAGCAGAAAATGCTTAAAACTTATGTGATAAAAAAAGGCAAATAGTTCTTTGTTTGTTTTAACCAATTGTAGTAAGGCATTCAGACTAGCTGCCCAAACAGCACCTCTAAATCCATGTTGTTTAGATCAGGAGTCTAATATCAGCTATTTTGAAAAATACTAATATGCCAATTATTTGGTTTTCCATTATTCATTCAAATAAGCATCTGAGCCAATGAACAGAGGGTTCCAGAAAACAGGTCCCAACACACTACAAAAGTAAACAATACATTCACTGGAAAGCCTATAGTTTGGCCGTAGTTCAGAAGATTCTGTGGCAGAATTCAAAAAAAACAACAACTGATAACAGCCTGTGAGCCAAACAAAGATGGCAGAATGTGTGAATCAGGTCACCAATTTTTCCTGTAGGGAGATTAGATTTTAATCTGTTTTCAAAATGACTGGGGACTGTTTGAACTTGTACTGTACAAATAACTCCCTCTCCACAAAAGGAAAGCTTTTCTCTATAAAATGCAAGCAAAATTTATAAGCAATTTCCTATTTAAAATTGTATCCGTAGAGATTTTATTTGCATTTTAAATAAAGATTTGAAAATGGGCTATTTATAGTGTTCTGCAGTAGAACTCTGGCTGATTTTACTGCCATTTGTAATAGGAGATGAAGGGCAAAATAAACAGCAGTTAGGGGGAAAAAATGTATAGCTTTATTTTTTTCCATTTATTTAGAAAGATCAACTCTATATTGCAAAAGCGCTCATTCAGCTTAAGATCAGCTTTATATTGGAAACTTAAATCAATTTTACTTTTGTTATATTTATACCGACACGATTTATAACATAGCATCAGACCTGGATGACAAAAGGAAGATAATGCCCCATATTCTAAATATCCACATCAACATGTTAGGAATAGCATTACGCATTACATTAATGAAATACCTTCAACATATTGTTTTTACATGGAGAAATTACCTTGGTTACAAAAGAGCCATTTCTTTGGATTCCTGAAGTCATGGGAATGAATGCCAGCAACTCTATCATCATGACTGAGAGCTGCACCCTTCCATTTCAGAAGGTGCCATTTGCACACTTCTCATTGGTCACCTAATGATACGGCCATGGATTTATGTAACTGCAGAAAGAATTCTGGGACGAAAAATCATATCTCACATTTGCTCTTATATCCAATTTAACCTGAATTAAACATATGCTTCAGGATAGGCTTAGATTTCTTGTGTGCATTTGAAAAGTCAAGGCATTCCGTAGAAACAAAACCACTAAGTTCTGTTTGGCAAATGTGCCAAGTACTCACTTAGTAAAAGCCTAAGGCAATGGGAATATGGTAATGAATTTTTAATTATAATAAAATGACCATATAGCCACTTCCCTCAAAAACAAGGAGAAGAAGAACCTTTCTTTATTGACAATAGTTTAGTGGAGGTGTTTGCATCTTCGTAACTTCTATACAAACTAATAATCTCCATATAATCACTCTGTAAAGATGTAAATGGTGGTATAACTCTCATTTCATGAATGAAGAAATGGATACTCTTGGATTTTAGACTATGTTTAGACAAAGTCTTCAGTATGAAGACAAAACCCATGTATCATGTCTTCTTATTCAAGCCTTTCATTTGATTAAATATTAACATCTTATGAAGTGAAAGAGATGAAAATTATTTACCAGCTGCCAAGTTGCTGAGACATGTCATAATTTCTGACTATCACTGAAATATAAAACTCTTTCTCCTGCTGCCTTTCTTCTCGAAGTACTGGCAAATATTGTTAAGCTTGGAGTCTAGTTTACGTCTTTTTTATTCTTTAAGCTGCTTATCAAAGTGTAAAGCATCACTTGAAATCAAGAAAATATTTTTCTAGAGATAGTTGCTGGATAGTCATGAATAAGTGAGAAGATACTTTCTGGGCATCCTGTTTGGGGAGGCAAATCTTTACAGATGCAGAAAAATAAATGTTTGTAGATAATGGGGCAGTTGGGAAGATATTCCAGCAAATCCTGACAGGAGCTGGATGATCACAAGCTTGCAGATGGAGACTAAATCTTTAGTCTTCTCACAACCAAGTCAGGACAGAGGTCTTCCCTCTGAGACTGAGCACAGTGTGTTGGGTGGTGGGCCAAGGTGGAGAGCGGGCAGTTCTCTCAAATACCCCTGCCCTGGCTCACATCCAGCACCAGTTTAGAACTCAATGACTCACCAATCAGAGTTCAAAGAGGATGGGCTCAGAAGGCCTATTCTAAGTGTCTATTATGTGCCAAGTACACTTCCACGGTTCCAGCCAACTGACGGAGTGTAAGATTAAGACCCCAAGACCTGGAAACAGGCTTCCCTAGCAGAGCTTGTATTTCTGTCTCTTAATAGCTGTGTAATCTAGGACACATGATATAATTCACCTAAACTCCAGTTTCCAACTTAAAACGAGGATGATAGGACTACCTACCTCATAGGATTATTGTTAAATAATCCATGTAAATGCACATGCCTGGGATCAATAAGTTCTCACTGTTAGCCGTTTCTGTAATTATGTTGGTTGTATTAGTGAATCACCACTTGAATCAAATGAGCCAAGTGTTAAAGCTCTTCAATGGAAAGAAACTAGATGTCTAAGCCGAAGGCAGGCTTCTGCTTAAGCATGGTGGAAGAGGGCCTGGGCTGGACGGATCTCTCAGTGCTGGAGACAGACCGTTTCCATGCAGCCCTGAAGTGAACACAAGGTTTGCAAGGGCCATCATGCTGTGGGATGCACGGGAGGTGAGGTTTTGAGAATGGCTGGACGCAAGGATGGCATCTGGCTCAGCTGAAGGCTTTTGTAGATATTCATTTAATAATGTTGAACAAGTTTTCATATGTATAAAAATCCCTTGATTGTGCAGCTCCTCAAAAAATCCTTCTTGCTACTAGAATAAATTTAATCTACTGAAAAGAATCAGAGTGGATGGTCTATAATGAGAATGAAGACAACCAAAAGTTTAAGAGGGCCTGGTGCAGCCAAAGTGCAAAATGACAAAACAAATGGCATATTTAATCAAAAGTTTTCAACAATATATGAACAAAACAGTAAAAATTGCTTTAAATCTGTATGGAGTTGGTTGAATTAGTCACACCATTAAGCATTAAACACTATTCTTTAAAAAATATTCTAATGAATTAAGGAGCTAAATATCTATATTTAAATATCTAAATATCTATATATGTCTTAAATATCTATATTTAGTGGAAGATTACCTATGATATAACACTTCTTACCTCTTTTCCTCTTGTGACTGTTTTATCTACTTAATAAAATTTTATTGTATAAAATTTGTATAGCTGAATCTTTTTTAGTTATTCAAATGAATTATATAACTGTAAAAGTGAATTTAAATGTTCGAATGAATAGTTTCTGATTATTTATTAAATATCTTAATAAATGCACTAATTTTTAAACTGTTAATAAAAATAGCTCTCTAACGACACTGATCTGTTGAGCAATGTTAAATTGTCAAGTTTTTTCTCTATGAGGGGATTGAAAATTACATTGATGCAACTATGACCATTTTAATTCTGAGAACCAAATTTAAGAAATAATTTCCTCTCATTCCTTCAGTACATAAAAATAGTTATTTTTAAATGAAACTGATTGTTCAAGTCATTTTTAATATTGTTTAGTTATTGAATCACTAGAGGTTTGGTGCATGAAATTCATGCACTTGGTGGGGGTGGGAGGGGCGTCCCTCAGCCCAGGCTGTACCCTCTCGCAGTCAGGGAGCACTCAGGGGATGTCCGACTGATGGCTTAGTGAGCCTAAGCCGTCAGTCGGACATCCTTAGCACTGCTGTGGAGGTGGGAGAAGCTCCCACCACTGCCGCTGTGCTTGCCAGCCTTGAGCCTGGCTTCCGGCTGAGCAGTGGGAAGCACACTGACTACCAGAGGGCAGCTACTGCATTGAGGGTCTGCCACTGGGTGTTCAGTGTGCAGCATAGTGACCGGTCATTCCGCTGTTTGGTTTATTTGCATATTAGCCTTTATTATATAGGCTAATTTTAATTAAAATGAAACTATGGTAGCTCCTCCCTTATCCATGGTTTCCCTTTCTGTGGTTTAGTTATCTTCTGTCAACTAAGGTCCAAAAATATTAAGTGGGAAATTCCAGAAGTAAACAATTTACACACTTTAACTTACATGCTATTCTAAGTAGTGTGATGAAATCTGTCACTCTCCCTCTCTCTCTCACATGGGATGTGAATCATCCCTTTGGTACAGTATAATAATATATTTTGAGAGAGACCACATTCAAATAATTTTTATTACAATATCCTACATAATAAAAGGCTAATATGCAAATAGACTGAACTACGGAACAACTGGAACAACTGAACAACTGGTTGCTATGACCTGTGCTGACCACCAGGGAGGGGGTGTGGAACATGGCAGCATTGGCTGTGGTGGGATGGTGGAGCAGGTGAATGGGAGGCACCAGACCAAGGCGGGGTGCTGGTCGCTGTCATCGGGGTGAGCCTCTGGTGCTTGCTGAAAATTCTTTGCTCCCGCACACCGCGGTTCCACCCAGTGCTCACACCTGCTACTAGCACCGGCCCCACTCACACACACATCTCTGCCGCTTGCACCCACTGCCAACACCCGGTGACAGCCCCAATCACTCGGCGCTATCAGTGGGGGTGAGCTGTGGCTGCTGGCCCCAACCACCCCTCAGGGCTTCTCCACCTCCCCCTGCTCCTGAGGGAGAGGTGGAGCTGGCCCCAACCCCTCCGTGCCTTCAGCGGGTGTGAGCAGGGCTGGCGCTGTCAGCACGTGGGAGCTGCAGCATGGGAGTGGGCCTGCCAGCAGACGGGACCAGGGGCTGTGGCACAAGGGGCTGGGTGGGGGCGCAAGGGGTGGTCTTCAGTCAGTAACTTATAAACTTGCTTTTCTGAGACCCACCCCTGTGTGTACTGCAGCCTCACGGCCCACAGTTCCTTTCAAGGTGCACAAATTCATGCCCTGGGCTCCTAGTATTATCATTGTGCTATCTTATTAGCTATTGCTGTTAATGTCTTACTGTGCCTAATTTTAAACTCTAACATAGGTATGTATGTACAGGAAAAAAGCACAGTTTACACAGGGTTTAGTATTATTTGAGGCTTCAGTTATCCACTGGGGGTCTTGGAATGTATCCCCATGGAAAAGGGGAGACAACCGTAGTCAATTATTAGCTAATTATTAAAGGTAGGCAGAAGTCATATTGACCATTTGCAGTAAGAACCAATTCTATAGACAATTGGAATCGGAAAAGCAAGTTTACAAGTTATTGACTGAAGACCATAGGGCAGAGAGAAGCTAGTCTGTTAATATCTGATACACATGGAGACTTGACTCTGTTTTCTTTAAAGGACTTTTCGGCTGGAAACTGCTGCAGTCTGGTTCAGTTTTACTGAGTTATTGCTTTGTATCTTCATGTACCTTAAATAATCAAAGTTGGTTAAAAAAGAACAGTGGCTGGGCAGCCACTGCGGCAAGACTGCCCGTAGGACCTAACAGATGCTCTGTTAAGCATCGGGTTTAGTATACATGGTGGACCTCACTAGGTCTTCAAAGGAAAGTGACTTACAGACTTTTACATATACATCACAGACTTTCAACATACCAGCTATAAGCTCTTCAATTTGTGTAGATTATAATATGGTACTAGTTTTTTCTTATCAATTTATGTAAACTATGGTATGGCATTCATTTTTGTTCTTGTGTTTCCACTATACCCAAACACCTTCTAGAAAACTCTTTCTTGAGGCACCTATATTGATACTTGTATCTATATCTACAGTTTATTATAAAGAATTCACATAGGGATAGATTGAAATTAGAATCATCCCCTATATTTTACTGTGTTTTTATTGTGTATAGGTAGAAATGTCTTCAATCTTAGCTTCTTGGGAACTGGCATTTCTACATTTTCTGGGATTAACTATATAACATTGAAAATTAAAGCCACACAATTCGTCAAGTTTTTCTATGCTCTTGAAATTAGGGATAATAGTTTGTGAATAACAAAATGCCACTCTCAAATAGCTCCTTAGTCTTATTGGGACCAGTCCGGAACTGATGTATCAGTTTCATAACATTTATATCAACAAGGAAATTAGACTCACATTTGCATGGTGTCTTACATGCGTAGAGAGGCCAATTTATCTCTGGAACAAAATCTGGCTGTAAATAGATGAGGCCATTTCCCCTGAGCCCTCAGAGATGGCAGTTCAAATCTACCAATGTCAAAGCACTGCAGTTAATGTTATTGTTCATGTTTTCTTTAATGGTTAACCTAAATGATTTGGTATTCTTTCCCTCCCCTGACAAGATAATGCACATCAGACACATATGCTTCAATCTAACATGGAATTGAACATTTTGATCAGGTTTTCTTTGACCACATTCACTGTATGACAGGCTACCAATACTGCTTTAGCCAAGTAAAGTTAAATGAACTTCAGCTGCCAATTTCAACTACTGTATTTCTACTGTTCACTGATAGTCACCATTCCCTAAAGGAGAAAAAAAGGACTCTCAAGCCAAGAAATTTGTTTCTTTTAAAAAATATATATTTGTATTGATTTCAGAGAGGAGGGGAGAGGGAGAGAGAGATGGAAACATCAACGATGAGAGAGAATCATTGATTGGGTGCCTCCTGCACACTCCACAATGTGGATCGGGCCACAATGTGGGTATGTTCCCTGACCGGGAATATGGTACCTTGGCTGCCTGGTTCATAGGTCGATGCTCAATCACTAAGACACGTCGGCCGGGCAAGAAATTTGTTTTTGATTTCTGCCTCATCTCTGTGTGCCTCGGTTTACTTATTCAAGATATGGTACCTACTTCATAGGGTTTGTGCAAGGATAAAGTAAGTTAATATATTTAAAACAATTAGAACAGTGCCTGTTATACAGTAATTCCTGTATATATGTGTGCTGGCTATTTACCCCCTGATAATATTGATAATAATTATTATAAAAATAAACTCACAGTGTCAAAATTATCCAGGATGATTTAAAAATAAATTTAAATCTAATCCCTTGAACAATTTTACATAACATACCTGCTTCATTTTTAAAGGTTTTGTGACTGATGGTATCGTTCTAACACCTGTGAGTGATCTCAATCATGCTTATTAGTTTAACCGTGCCCTACAGTGGTTTCTTGACATTTCTCCTACCTCAGCAGTTGTCTGGGAATTTTCTGTGGTCCTCCAGCTCACAGACAGCAGAACCATACAGGTCCTTTTAGGTCCCCAAATAATCCATCCTCTTGGACAAACGGAATTCATCCAAGGCCCAGTTCTGAGGAGGCTTCTCTCCTAGAAGGATTCCTTTGTCCTCTTGGATCAGAGCCATTCCTTCATTTACCTGCTTCAGAAATCATTCCTTATAAATCCACTGCAACCCAAACCTTCCTCGCTCATTATTAGGTCCCTTAGAAAAGTGAGATGCCACATGGTGTCCATTAGACTGAATGTGATGGTGACGTCAGTCTAAGAGTACACAGGGCTTCTAGTATATTTTAAATGCTTAAACGGCATTATTATGTCAACTTTGTCAGTATTAACTCTAATGGGCAGAGACAATTAAAATGCCACAAATATATACATTTTAATGTATTCCTTCACTCACATGATTGTGTGTGCCTGACCATTTGAATACAAAGTAAGATTAGTCCAGGAGGGGCGAAATATAAACTGTAGGTGTTAACACAATGCACAGAGGGCTGGAGTAGAGATACTTAGCTGGTACTGGGGGTGTGCAGACCTGAGAGTAACTGCCTCTGCTGGTGGAGGGATACTGTGGTGGCACTTCCTAGGGAGACACTAAGGACTCCGAGGAGGGGAGGGCAGTGTATGGAGCTGTCCAGGGCAGAATGGTGGGATCTGTGTGCTTTATTATTGCTGGCACTCAACCCCAGGCCAGGAGGAAGGAAGATGGCCCACAATGGGACTGGAAAGGTAGCTTGTGGTTGATCCACTAAGAAAGACCTGGCTGTATCTTGGATGTGATTTAGGGGTACGGGAGGGGGCTCTGTAGGATTATAAACAGAGATGGAATAACAAGACTAATATTTTAGGAAAGTACAGGAAAAATAAAAATGCCACCAGCAAAAGCAGTTTAGTGAGTGTTAGAAACATTGGAAGCTTATTGCTTATCCCTTCTGAATTAAGCTTAGGCGAGGCCACCCCTATACAGCAGGCAGCAGGCTGCTGGCTATGTGTCTGACAACAATCCCATATCCTTCTGACACAATTCACCCTTAAGGAGAGAAGGCAGGGGAGGGGCAGAGGGAGGCAAAGGGGGCAGTGGAGTGGTGAAGAGTAGACACTGAGGTTGTTTCCAGAGAAGTGATTATTTGGTGGGGTCAAATATATTAGCATTAAGGAAGGTCGTGAGAAACCAACAGAGAGCCAGGTCAGTGTGACACAGAATATGGTCCTACTCACTTTACTGTGATGGACCACAAATTGGATTCTGAACTTTCTTTTGATTAGAGCAAGGAAGAAATAAGCTTCATTCCAAGAGATAAAAAGTTTAAAACAAACCCATTGCTGTCAAATCGCTAACTTCCTGGTTCAAAGACCTGTCAGTTGCATCTCCAATATGCTCCCCAAAAGTGATGTTTTCAATACACCCTCCTATTCCTTGTGGTAGAGATCTTATGAGGCTGATTGGGATTTATTTTTTTTTATTATAATAAATTACATATATGCATACATTTTATACATAAACATATTTATGTGATATATGAAAGGTATAAAGATACTAACAAAAAATCTCCCTATACATCCTAAAAACTAGAACATTGACTTCATACCCTTCTCTGATAGCATGCCCCTTTATACTCACCAAAGTGCTAATTATTTGTTCTGCTGTATATTTTTAGTTTTCACCCACCATATATTATTTACATACAAAAATATATTATTTACTTTTGTAAGTTTTTTAACTACATCTAAATGGCATTAGTATATTTGTAGCCTTTTGTTTATTGCTTTATCTGGTCAATGTTATGTTTCTGATATTTACCCATGTTGTTGAGTATTGTTGCATTTGCACTGCTGCATGGTTTTCACTGTAGTAATATCCCATATTTTATTTTCCAGTCCCCTGTCAATGAAAAATAGGTTGTTTCTCAAACATCAATGAAGGCAAAGAAATAACATCAAGTAATTTTGTGAAAAAATAAAAATGGTATTGCCCAAGTGCATAGTCCTCTAGTAGTTTTTATCCAGAATATAATTTAGAATATCTAGAGGATTAAAATGACCTCATATCCTTCTGGAATTCCCAGTGCCTTTTAATAACAACCAACAGAGAACCAGTGATTATATTAACCTATCTAATAAAAGCCTAATATGCAAATTGTTCAACCAGGAGTTTGACTGCTCCCTGTGATGTGTGCTGACCACCAGGGAGAGGCGTGGAACATAGTGGGCATCGGCGATGCGGTGCTGGCAGTGGGTGGCAGTGAGGTGCTGCCAGGTCCAATGGGCCCTGCGAATGTGGGATCACAGCAAGATGGTGGAACAGGTAGCCCCAGGCCAAGGTGGGTGCGAGCGGGGGCTGGATCGCCCCACTGATCTCCCTGCAGATGCCAACCAGCAGCAGCAGCAGCAGAGGATGGACCACTGCCCAGTTCCCAGGCACTGGGGGAGCTGGGTGGGGGCCTGGGCCTGATTGATTGCCCCGCAGGCAGAATGGTGGAGCAGGTGAGGGGGCGATGCCAGGTCACAGTGGGGTGCCAGGCGGGCCTGTGGGGCTGCGAGGCTGGGGGTGCAAGCAAGGGCCCCATCCCTGCAGGTCACCCCGAGGGACCCTACCCATGCACAAATTCATGCACTGGGCCTCTAGTCTGGCAATATTAGTATGTGCAAATTTTCTTTTGCAATTAAGAACTTTGTTTACTTTTATATTAATCAAAATGTTGGGCAATGTTATGTGTTCATGTAAAAATTGAGAAACTGACTAGAACATATGCCTAAATTAGAAGACTATTCAATAAAGATGAAAAAGAGTATTTGCAGATCAGGCCAGATCTGGGTCCACTTCAGACAGAAACAAATGAGTGGCTGAGAAATTAAAACTACAGTGAGATTCATCTTTCTCCAATTAGAACAGCAATTATCAAAAAGACAGGAGATAACAAATGTAACTCCATTGCAGTGGTTCTCAAATTCCTAGTCAGCTGGGAGATGCTTAAGATGCACACAGAGATATCCTTGACTAAGTTTTGGGGAGAGACCCAGAAATCTCCTTTTTTACACATGTCCTAGATTATTTCATTGAAAGTGTTACAGAACTCACATTTTAAATGTTGTTTGCACATATTGTCTTCTTAGAATGACTTTGGATACGTCTGGGTATTTTCATTCAATGTGGTCACTGCATTGAAGCTGCATGACATCTAAGGATGTAGGAAAATATTTCCATGTCATTTAAAAAACATCTGCTTTTTTATTGCTTCTTTGATAGTGTGTGTGTGTGTGTGTGTGTGTGTGTGTGTGTGTGTGTTTAAAGTGGAATTAGTACACTAGGCAGATTTATTAAGTTTGCAAGAGTGAAATAACTGTTTTATTCAGAAATTTTAATATATTTTATTGTCTAGTTAATCCCTTGAGGTTTATTTAGTTTTAGAATTTTTTTTTTCTCTTTCACTTCTTGAGACATATCTAGATTAATAAACATTCATTAGAAGAATCAATGCTCTAAATTATCCATTTTGTCTAACTACTGAGCTATCTAGGGTTATTGAATTGCTGGGGTTTTGAGGATAATTTTAGATATGTCAAGTAACCAATTATTGAGATGTCTGGCTTACAAAATGTTGAATTATCAGATGTTATTTTTTTTTATTGGAAATTAGTAAAACTCATAAGTCCTGAAATAGAAATACATTGGAGATAATGTTTCAAACACTATATAAATGATCATTAAGCATGTTTAGCTCCCTGCCATTCTTGCAAGCATTTTAATATTCAGGTCTTCCTTAGAAACATAGTAATCTGAACATTTTATGACAATATTTTCATCATTATCAAAACTTCTTATTCCCTACAGGCTATAGTATCTTGTTTGGTGCTCTGAGCCTGTGTTAATTAGTATGGCTTTTGAATATAGTAAAGGCTACTGCCAGTGTTTACTCTTTTAAGTTCATCTATACTAATGAAAGCCTAGGTGGCCCTTGCGCACTCATGAGACGCCCTCACGTCATCACAAGATGGACACCACAAGATGGCTGCCCCCACATCGTCACAATATGGGCACCCCCATGTTGTCACAAGATGGCCACCACAAGATGGCCAGCAGGGGAGGGCAGTTGTAGGCAATCAGGCCTTCAGGGGAGGGCAGCTAGGGGCGAGGCCAGCAGGAGAGGGCAGTTGGGGGTGTTTGGGCTGGCAGGTGAGGGCAGTTGGGGGCAGTTGGGCTGGCTGGGGAGTGGATAGGGGGTGATCAGGCTGGCAGGGGAGGGCAGTTGTGGGGTGAGCAGGCTGGCAGGCAGAGTGGTTAGGGCCAATCAGACAGGCAGGCAGGCGAGCAGTTAGGAACTGTCAGTCCTGGATTGTGAGAGGGATGTCTGACTGCTGGTTTAGGCCTGATCCTGTAGTTGGACATCCTCTGAGGGTCCCAGAATGGAGAAGGTGCAGGCTGGGCTGAGGGACACCCCCTCCAGTGCACACATTTCATGCACTGGGCCTCCAGTTTTCTAATAAAATAATGCTTATGAGATAGATTTCTTTATGTACTCACCTAACTTTTCATATCACAGAAAGACTTTAACTTAATTTAGATCTAGTAAATATGGAAAGAAGTGGGTGTTTCATTTTATAAGTTTATACAGAGAAGAATTAATATCCACTGTACAATATTTGATTTTCTGTGTAATTTGAATCATGGTCTGATTATATCAAATCAGATTTTTCAATTAATCCTTTAATCAGAGTACTTATATATGAAGTGTTCTTAAGTATTGGGAGTTACGAGTCATTTAAGGATATTTCTCTTAAACTCGCTAAATTAAAGTTTTGCTTATGCACGTGGCATTTAGCATCTCCGCACCCCCATTCCTTCTCATTGTCCTCTGCTTTACTATTTCGTAATGAGTAGAAATGAATTAAACCACATCAGTCTCTTTTATGAAATAGATTAAGGATTTAATTTATGGAAGGTTTAGCATTCTCTGCAGTGATTAACCTCTCTTTTTATTTATTTTTTCTTAGCCCTTTCTGTCTTTTGTTTTTTCAGTTTTCACTCATTCATATAATTGATATGCCAAACACTTTGAGACTGACCCAGAATGTCAACTAAAAGCATAGCCTTACATATATTTCAACATTTTGCTTTCATTTATGTAATAAATAAAATTTGAATAAGATATTCAATATCACATATGTAATTTTATTCAATAATTACAAATATTAGCACTTATCAAAGGAAAAACTGGTGGAAATAGTTATGGAAGAGAGTGAAATTTGCCCTAAAATCAGTTAGAATGTCAGTTAGGATTGTTTGAAGTATTGTATACTGAGAGGCAATAAAGCCAGAAGAATGCTCTCATTGATGGCGAGGATCATAGTCTCTCTCCTTGGCCATCCAGTTTTACTGATCAGCATGGCCATTAGGAATTTTTTGTTTTTCATGAGATAACTTATTTCTACAAGTGTACTCCATTTAGTGGAAGAAAATTATTGAATGCATACTACCTATAATTTAAATTTTATAATTGTGAAAGACATTTCATCTCTACATAAAATTAACCTGAAAAATCATTGGTCAGATTATTAATTATATTTTGACATGAAAAAAAAATGTGATTGTTCAACAGAAGAAGCTGCCTAACTCTGGTTAAGTTTCCAGAGTTAGGGCTGAGGAAGGACCGTCCTGCCTCCATTTAGAATGATCACTTGTTTGTTGTCTCCATCCCCTATTTAATATGTTAATGCCCTTGGGAGAGGTAACAGTCCACATACTTTAGTTTGAATGAGTTTATCACCTGTTTCCTCAAAGATAAAGACACGCTGTGTACACAGCTGACTTTGGAGCAGTGAGGATGGAGTACACTGTCTACGTGACAGAGGGGAAGCAGCCCAGAGAGGCAGTGGAGTCTCCAACAGCAACTGGCACCTGGCGGAGAGGACTGTCATTCCACAGAGGCCTTTTACACTCTGTATAGCACATGCCAAATCACTAGATTCGGGGGGCGGCGGAGGGGGGGGATTTTATTATGTTAGTCTTGAGTAATGGATACATTTTTAACAATGAAAATACACCATATTTGTCATTTTCATCCCTTAAAACTAATTTTTTCCAAGTCTATGATAAGTTTATATAGAATGCTATGGCACCATTTCTCCAGTTTTTCAGAGTGATCTAAATTAGGTCTTTACTGTAAAATGTTATTAACTATTGGAATCTGTCTTGAAGCACAGCCATAGAAACAAATGACATATTTAGTAATTACTATGTGGGGTCCATCCATATGTTGTTTTTCATGCTGTCTGTAAAATGGTGCTGGCCTCTATTGACGCCAGTCTTTGGCTGTGATGTTATGTCTTCTAGTAATTATTCAAATTAAAATGATCAAAACTGTTCCAGGGGGTTGGGGATGGGGGTGACAGATGAAAGTTAAGAGCAGATATCATGTCTACTCTGTACATACATCAAGGAGGCACACACCTCAAGGAGCACACAGATGTGATGGTAGGTTGTCAAAGGCAAATCAGAACTCCATTTGATTGGGAGAACAGAGTTTGAAGAGTTTTCACCTTAGGTGATATTTCAATTGACAGAAATACATGATTTTTGTCCCACAACTTTTATGGAACAAAGTTAGACAATGGACATAGAAGCAAGTTTCTTCAAAAACAAGCTACATGTAGTGGGGGTGAGAGAGCAGGGTATGCCATCTCATTACCAATTCTTGACTTCTTCTTTAGGGTCTGATAAAACTTCTATGTTTCTTGGGACCTTCCAGAAACAAATAGGCAATGTTGAAGAAGGGAAGTTAAACAATGATTTGCCAAAATTGAAAGAAACATAATTTCTCACATAACAAACTGTTTCTAAATGCCACGTTCCCTACCCTGCTCCATTTTCCAATTTTCCAACTCAAGTCATCCCATCCCGGGGAAGTGGTATTGTCAGCTCAATTAAAAAATACTTTCTTCATCTTGGCTGGGCTTTATTCAAATGAGTGATTACGCTTCTTAGAAGTGATTGCTGCTAGCATTACAACAACTGATGAATATGGGAAACCCTTCCACACTTGCTCTCTTGGGACCAATAAGGTAGTTGGGTAACCAGTGATCTCATTTTGGGTCATACAGTTTTACTGACATTATAATGGAAGGTATCAGCACAAATTCGAGGTAGCTGTCAATGTACTTACTCTGTTCTTTGGCTTTTGTGTTTTTCATCATATGCAGCCAACTCTGAGGAAATTTGAAACATTACTTTCCACCTAATTTTTTTCACTATCAAAGCAATGCTTACTCATTAAATGAATGCAAAAGAATGAAAAGATAAAAAGTGACTGATAATTTCCACCTCTTAAGTATAAACACTGAATATATTTCCCTTGATTTTGAAAAACGTTTAGGATCTCTTTGCACATTATTTTCATAGGTTTAAACAAATGTGGATGAGAAACCTCAATCTGTTCTGAAACTCAACATTCTTAATAGTTACTTAAGCCCAAAATATTTCAATTGAGTTAAACTTTGACTAACCCTGGTGACTAGTTTATAGGTCTTAAAACCATTTGGGATACTTTGTATCAGCAAAGACCACACACCCTGAATTCCTTGGGCAGGTCTGGTGTTTGCATTCTAACATAACCCTGAAATGTTTTCTTTCCTAAGTATTTCAGACACATTCTTCTCATTGGAAAGCTTGTGTCCTTCTTACTCAACAGCCTCTGTATCTAAACTATGTTAAAGATACATAGAGAAGAGATGATGTCATGGGGCTGATTTTGTTCCTTTAGCCTGTGTTTAGCTAAAGGTGAGCAGTTGCAGTGAGTCATGCAATCTTGTGACCAGCTGGGCTCTTTTCCAGTCAGAGAGACTGTTAAGATCTTTGACAACAGAACCTGTAGTTGTTTGAAGAAGAGGTATTCAGAGTGACCTGTATGCGTGGTAATCCAGGCTTCTATGAGTAACAAAATGTGTTCCTATTCCTGCTGAAAAACAAAATGCCAACGATGAAGTAACAATTAGTGAAGCTGACTCATTTCCTCATTTATAGATGAAAGGCATTGTCCAAGAAACTACTAACTCACAGGTAAATAATGTTTCCTTCAGGTCATACATGGTGAGTGTTTTTAAAGCAAGGCCGGCCTGTAACACTAACTTGTCAGTTACTAGATCTATTTAAAATCAAATTTTATTATGAAATAATGTCTGGCTTTAAAAGCCAGGTCCCCCCCCCCCCCCCTTAACTATGTGAGAATTGCTGATTTCAGATGCTATTCAGAAGTAGGAGCTCGTGTTGCATAACGAAGTATAAAGAGGATGGACATTTTCCAATTAATTGAAATGTGGAATCAGTGTGTAAGGTTTTACTGGTGAGGCTGTAGCTGTTAGCTCTACATCTGTGTGGGACATCTGTGGGGAGTGCCGGATACCCCTCCATATCTATGGATGACCCAGCTGTGTGGGGCTGTGGGATTTCCAGCCATGTCATGTTGACTTAAACTGACTCAGCAGGCACTACCATCATGGGAAATGGAGAAACCTCTGCCTCCCTGACTCGCTGTAATCTGGTATCTCCTATCAGGCTGTCTTATAAACACATTTCTCAAATATAATTTAGAGTATGCTTATTTTTAAAAATACAAGAAGCCAGTTGGGAGAAAAAAATTACATCAGTGCATTCCTCTAACATCATCAAAAGTCAGAATTCTTTTCTTCTCAAACTAGATTTTACTAGGACTTGACAAAATGGAAATAAGCTCCTCCTCTAAATCGGGTTTCATTGTTTGCATTCATTCGTAATGTATGCATTGCCCTCCATTGCCTCTTTCCCTCCTTGGTACGCCTTCTTCTGGATTCCCATGTAATGTTAACTGTTGTACAATTCTTTTTGTTGTTAAGAAATCACAAATTGTGACACGTTAAACTGAGCACGTTTAAAAATAACTCAGCCTTTTCTGTTTGAGTCGGGCCGCTGGCTTGGTTGGAGCTGCTAAAGGGGATAAGTGGCCATGTGCTATCACCTCTAGACCAGTTTGTTTGCTCAGAGGGAAGAATTCATTGAACAGCCACAAACTACATTCCAGAACATCAGCCAAGCACTTTGCAAAAGTGTCCTGTTGGGTCATAGCAAAGCCTGCCACCACTCCTGGAAAAGCAACTCCGAAAGTCTGCCATGGGACAGAGATCTTGTTGCAGAATGTCCATAACAAGAATTTTTATTAGTGGCTCTTTCCTTCTCCCACCTTCCTGCTAAAAGGCCGTTGGAATTTTCAGTCTCTGGAAATCCATGGCACTCTACTTTTATTTAGAAGCTGATCTCTATGCTTTGCAGTTAATTCGGCCAGTGAACTTCACTTTGAAATACTATGTTGTGGGGTGGTAGTGGGGCAATTTCAAATAGTTCAGGGCCCAGAATAGACTTGTCACATGGCATCTCTCTCCTTTCTTGCTAACAAATCACAATGTTACAGTCCTGTATCTGGAACCTGAGAATTTGCAGAGGTTGTCCCCAGGGAAGATGACAACAGGGTGTGTGGGACACTGCCCCTCCCACTTCCCCACCCCTCATTTATCTAGTTGATAAATCAGACAACTCTACTTTGATCTGCTTTCATATAAAAGTTTATTCAAACACAAAGAGATAAATAAACATATTTAAAACTTCTTGAGAAGGGAATTTCAAAGCAGAGCCCAGAAAGAGGCTGGTGCACCCTTGCCAGTTCCTCAGAATACAAGTCAGGGAGGGGCCCAGGTAATACCCAGGAGCCAGCGGGTGTCCTGGTGTTTTTTCCTCTGGGTTCTCAGGGTCTGTCTGTAAAGCAGCATAGATTGGATTATGATCAAGAGCATTGTCCTGGTGCCCATATGCCCAAGTGGAGTTCACATCTCCCTCTGCCCCCAGCTTTCATTCCCCCCAACCCCTCCCACCTGTCCCTCTAAGTGCTCTGAGGCTTAGCAAGGTGCTGGAACTCTCTCTAGTTCATTTGAATTTAAAAGAGATAATGCTGTTAAGGGCTTACCAGCCTGGGCAGTATTATTTTAAAAACAAAGTCCAAGAACCCCCACTTTATAGGAATAATTCCCAAATAAACATCCTCGGGCAGGATCTGTCTCAAATTTTGAACTCATATTTCCAACTGTATTGGAGGCATTTTCTACCTTGATTTCCTATTGGTGGCTACACTCTACATGTCTCCATCAGACTCAGTTATTTTAGTTAATTTGTGGTGAAGTGAGCCAAGTGCCAGGCACAGCTCTAGCCTCTGAGGACGGGATGCTGAGGAAAGCAGTCTTTGCTCATCATCGAGGAGGATCATTGTGGTAGCTGCCATGTATGGTGCACCAGCCACGAGCTACGCAATCTATACAATGCTGTTACCACCTGCTCTCTGCTTGGCGGTGCCCTGGATTTTTACAGTGTGTGAGTCCTAGCTGCCGGCCTTGATTAGAAGTTATGTTGTTAAGACTCCAGCAATGGATGGTACAATAATAATTTGTTCTAGCCAAATACATTTCTCACACCATAAAAGTAATATTTGTTGATTGATTAACCAGCCTGAGAGATGATTAGCCAAGTTGTACCTGATGTGCTGAACCATTTGTTTTTATGTTGGTTTCAGGATTGGCAAAGAAATAGTGAGATAATCTGCACAAAACTCTGGCTACTTGGAGTTCTGAGAGTGTCATTTATTTTCTCCTGGAATGATCCAGATGGTTCTGCCCTCCAACTTGCACATAAACATGAAATGGGGTCCTGGACTCCATAGTCTACAAAAGTCCCACTTCAGCTCTCTTGAACAGATGGTGTTTTATCAATAAAATTAAAATATCATTAAATTCCCTGATACTTCACTGGGGTGCATCTCTTTCTTTACCTATTCCCTTTCTTTGTAATTACTTAATCTCGTCTTAGTAAAAAAGGGGAAAATAATCATTGAACCAGAAATGGTTCCTTTCTACTTTAACAGTGTTCCTCTTCCTCCCCCCCGCCACCCCCCGATGAAATAACTTTTAGAAAAGGACCTGAAATCTCTACTCATGGCCACACAATTTAATGTAATGGCAAAATTTTCAATTAATGGCTGTACCCTGGACTTGATTAGAAAGTAAAAGCATGAGATCACATTTTTAAAAATTGTTCTTGTAGAAAGAGTGTATATGTTATAAAATAATCCAAAATGATTTTTTGTTTCAATCTCTAACCTACAATGACCCCATGCTTAATTTAACATACTTATGTAGGTCACTGAATCATGAGTCCCTTTCTATTAAATTGTAAAAATCACTTTTAGTTCACATGATAAATTTGAGACATTTTGATTATTCTATAGTAATGTTCAGAAATTTATTATTCACGATATTATCTGTTTCTATATAAATCTTGCACATACATATTTTAAAGTGTTCTGCCACCATCTCATTAAATTACAGTATGGAAAAAATCCGTCTCTAGCGTGACCACGTAACGTGCCTGAGCCCCACCTGACGATGCCATTGGCTCGGTCTCAAAACCACAGGGGAGGACAGCCGCGACTTAATTATCTCAGTAATTCTGGCAACTGCCTCCTTCCTCAGCAAGACAGAATCCACATTGCCAAAATGAATACGACAGTTGACGTTATAAAAGTTTTGCTCAGACTGTTGGGTCGTTTACTTATTAGATTGCTTGAAAAACTTCCAGAATGTCAACTTCGTTCTTTTGAAATGACGCTCGGTATTTTTACTGTATTTGGGGTTACATTCAGCTGCAAGGGACAGCAAGGGCAATCCAAAGAGGTATTTGTGATTGAGCTTATATTTAGCTCACATAAAAATAGGTACTGAGGAGGATTGGGGGCTAATGCAGTTTCTTAGGAACATCTTTAAGGATCTAATTTCCTTCTCTCTTTTCTGATCCATAATCCCTGCTTTACAGTTTTTATTATCATGGTTTGAGCATGCCTGCGGCCTCTGCAGGCAGCTCCATGTTCAAGTTTTAAAAAAGGGGAAGATTGTTGTTCAATGGGTATAAAGTTTCAGTTGTGCAAGATGAATGAGTTCTGGAGGTCAGCTGAATAACATTGTGCCCATAGTTAACACTACTGAATTATGCACTTAAAAATCTATCAAGAAGGTAGATCTCCCATTAACTGTTATAACCACACAGGAAGAAAGAGAAAGGAGAGAAGGGGGCATGAAAACATTTTTGGAGGTGGCTATGTCTATTATCTTAATGTTAGTGATGGTTTCAGGGTGTTTTCACATGTCCAAACTCATCAAATTGTACACATTAATTTTGTACAGTTCTTTGTATATCATTCTCTTGAAGAATCTCAGAATCATTCCCCCCCCTCCTATTTTTGCATATTTGCAAAGTCTAGTCCTCCCAAGAAAATCTGCCTACCTCTCACAGTTCAGAACTTTGTCCCATGACCATGCCCAGCTGCAAAGGAGGCTTAGAATTATCTTTCCCATCAGTGAGTTGAGTGCATTTGAGGAGCAAACCCACCACCTGTGACACACCATCTTTCATATATGTGATGTGAGAGGCATAATGGACAGTCAAGCTGTGGGTTTATCTTATTTTGCTGACTTCACCCAACCAAAATTCTAATACAGTAGCCCCCACTCCTCACTCCACCTTTTCAGCTGTTTTGTTTTCTGCAGTTTGTTACCCCTGTATTTAGTTGATCCCTGGTCAACTGCAGTCTGAAAATCCTATCTAATAAAAGAGAAAAATGGTAATTGGCGTACGACGATACACTTTTCATTGGCTAATCAGGGCTATATGCAAATTAACTGCCAACTATGATTGGCAGTTAACTGCCAACTATGATTGGCAGTTAACTGCCAACTATGATTGACAGTTAACTGCCAACTAAGATTGGCAGTTAACTGCCAACAAGATGGCGGTTAATTTGCATATGTAGGCACAATGCAGGGAGGCGAAAGGGAAAGCAGGAAGAAGCCCCCTGCCACTGACAGTGATCGGAAACCCAGGGGGGAGCTAAGAGCTGGGGGGCAGGGCAAAGGCGGCCCTGGGGCTGCCTTTGCCCTGCCCCCCAGCCATGATCGGAGAATCAGGTGCCTTTGCCGCCCTGGCCAGTGATAGCAGGAAGTAGGGGTGGAGCCAGCGATGGGAGCTGGACACGGTCGAAACTGGCAGTCCCGGGAGCTAGGGGTCCCTTGCCTGGGCCTAAAGCGGAGCCCACGATCGCGGGGCCGCTGCAGCTGCAGGTCCCCGCTGCCCGAGCCGGATGCCTCAGCCAGAGGCGTTAGGCCTGGGCAGGGGCGGAGCCTGCAACCACGGGGAGCTGGGGGTCCCCTGCCCAGGCCTGACACCTCTGCCGGAGGCCTCAGGCCTGGTCAAGGGGCCGATCCGGTGATTGGTGATCGGAGGGTGATGAGGGTCAACTCCTCTGGCCGAGGCATCAGGCCTGGGTGGGGGGCGGAGCCGGGGATTGGGGGGATATGATGGTCCCCTTGCCCAGGCCTGAAGCCTGGGTCAGAGGCATCAGGCTTGGGCGGGGGGTGGAGCAAGCGATCAGAGGGAGATGGGGGTCTCCTGCCCAGACATGATTCCTGGGCCAGAGGCCTCAGGCCTGGGCGGGGGCCAGAGCCAGTGATCAGGGGGAGATGGGGGTCCCCTGTCCAAGCCTGACACCTCTGTCAGAGGCGTCAGGCCTGGGCAAGGGGCCGATCAGGCGATCGGAGGGTGATGGAGGTCTACACCTCTGGCCGAGGCATCAGGCCTGGGCAAGGGGCCGATCCTGCGATTGGAGGGTGATGGGGGTCAACGCCTGAGGGCTCCCAGTATGTGAGAGGGGGCAGGATGGACTGAGGGACACTCCCCCCCACACACACCCAGTGCACGAATTTCGTGCACCGGGCCCCTAGTATTAAATAAAAAAAAAATCCAGAAATAAGGAATCCATAGGTTTTTAATTGTGCACCATTCTGAGTAGTGTGATGAAATCTCTCACATTCCCACTCTGTTCAGCCGGGATGTGAATCATTCCTTACTACGCGTTGTAGATGCTCCCCAACTGTTAGTCACATAGTAGCCGTCTGGGTGATCAGATCCACTGTCTCAGTTACCTCAGTATTTGCACTAAAGTAACTCTTCCCTTACTCACTAATAACCCCAAAGCCATTCACCTAACTTTTTATTTGAGTATACTATTATAAATTATTATATTTTATTATTAGTTGTTAATCTCTCACTGTGTCTAATTTAAAATTTATCATAGATATGTGCATATCATACCATACATGGAAACATACCATATATAACATTTGGTACTATCTGCATTTTCAGGCATCCACTGAGGGTCTTAGAACATATCCCCCTAACAGTGGTCGGCAAACTCATTAGTCAACAGAGCCAAATATCAACAGTACAACGATGAAATTTCTTTTGAGAGCCAAATTTTTTAAACTTAAACTATATAGGTAGGTACATTGTTATTAATTTAATTAGGGTACTCCTAAGGCTTAGGAAGAGCCACACTCAAGGGGCCAAAGAGCCACACTCAAGGGGCCAAAGAGCTGCATGTGGCTCTCGAGCCGCAGTTTGCCAACCACAGCCCTAGGATAAGGGGGAACTATTGCAGAAAAAAAAAATCCTAATTGATTTTACCAGCTTATTAGAACTAAGAAGAAAATGAAATGAACTATGTTATGATAAAATTCTGGTGCTATCACATACTAGCTGTATGACCCAGGCAAGTTAATGCTATACACTGTGGTTTCCCTTTGTGTCAAAAAGAGATTATGCACTTGGTAGATTTCTGTAAGAGTAACCCTGATGTATCACTCCTTTTGGGTGAATTCCTCTTCCACATTGAATCTAGGCTTTGCCCAAACTTCCTTTGGAAAACGGACATCAAAACACATGAAATAAGCAAACAGAAAACAACAGGCATGATGTAAGCTTGTCCAAGGGGGTGAGGGTGGTGCATTCTGTGAAGTTTGTCAGGAAAGACCTTCTGGAAAGAGAGAAACAGCTACTAGCTCTTCTGGCAGAGCCCACCCCCTCACCAACCTGAAAGCTAAATGCAGCTGCTTGCATAAGTCCTGGCTACCTCTGGTCTTAACAATAAATTCCCAAATAGCTTTTAAAAAATCAGGTATTGTTGGCTTAAGACATTAACTTTTGAGGCAGAAAAATATAACTGATTCACATACCAACTTCAGGGAACTGAAAGGATTGTGAGATCCCAGGCACATAGCAAGCGCTCAAATGTCCCTGTTATTTTTATTATTGTTGTTGTTGTTATTTTCCATATACAACACAGATCCATGAAAAAGGCTTGTCAATTAGAACAAACAATCCACAGGTACTTTCTTGGCACCTTCAGTCTGTTTAATGTCCTACATTATGGGGTTTTTCTTTAAGAGGATTAGATCCTAATATATTTAAGATAAAGAAACAATGCATTTATTACCACAGGCTGTAAATAAATAATAAGGGACCCAACTCTATGAAACATCAAGTAAGTGAACATTCGAAGAATCAGGATTCAATATAGGTATTTGGAGACAGCTTTGCCTAACATGTGTCTCTTGATTGAGGTCTTGATTGAAGGGAAATATTTTAATAATGAGAATGCTATTAATACTATCAATATTTGACATTTGTATTCCAGACATGACAGTAAGTGCTCTAGAGGCAATTTCAGATTTGACCCTCAGCATAGCCTTACAAGGAGGCAGTGTTATCTTAGCCCCCATTTATAGACTAGGAAAAAGAATGAGAGACCTGCTCTGTCCAATGCTGCCCCTCTGGTCAGCAGCAGAGCTGGGATTTGACACCAGGGTGGCCTGATTCAAGAGCCAACACTTTTCTTTGCACAGAGGCAGGTGGAGAACTTAATGGACTTATCCTCCTCTAAGAAAAATCATTATGAATTTGATGGAAGTGTTCATTGTTACCCTTGTAACAAGGGTTCTCTGACCTATATTCTAAATGTTCTAAGTGAACGTATTAGCAGATAGGTCTTTGAATGATTAAAAGATGTCCCTACTCTTCTAAAGCAAAAAAAGTGAAAGTAGCCAGCATGTGTGCAGTGGTCAGTAAGTGCCAGGCACTGATTCCAGTGCTTTATACACTTGGTACTTATTTTATTCCTCCCCAAACCGTATGGGGTAGGTTCTCTTATGTTCCAACTTTATAGGTAACATAATTAGATGTAGAGAAGTTAAGTCAATCTTCAAGGTCATAGAGCTGAGAAACGGCAGGTCAGGTACTAAAACCTAGGTTGTCAAGTTCCAGAGGCCATGGATCTACCCTGGGAGCTCCAGGGCTGCTCTGGGTGCTGTATGAATGAGTTCCTCCCAACAGGGACTATAGCATCAACAGGGCCAGGAGGTGGACGAGAGTAAACAGAGTGACAATTCATCTTGTCTGCATGTTTCATCATGTGCCATGAGTGTGGCATCCCACTAAATTCCTACCCAATTTTATGAGGCCGGTGTTACTGTCATCCTGGGCAAAGTCAAGGACACTGAGGTCCAGAAAATTAGTGAGTATGGATCTGATAAGTGAAGAAGCTGGGATTTGAAACGAGGCATTTCAATCTACGTGAGACTCACTCTTTTTTGGGGATCTATTTTTTTTCCTTTTTATTTATTTATTATTATTTTTAATCAAATTTATTTGGGTGACATTGGTTAATAAAATTACATAAGTTTCAGTTATACAATTCTATAATACATATATATTTAACCTGAATTATCCTATATAATAAAGAGGTAATATGCAAATTAACCCTCACACCCTCATAAGATGGCTGCCTATGACCAGGCCAGCAGTAGGGTTAAGGAGGGACAACCAAACAACTGAACAAGCAGGCTGTGTGGGATGACCAGGCTGGCAGGGGGGTTAGTGAGAGATGACCAAATGACTGAACAAGCAGGCTGCGTGGGGTGACCAGGTCAGTGGGGGGAGGGGGGGGCGGGGCTTGAGGGAGGCCAGTTAGGGGTGTCCAGGCCAGCAGAGGGGGGCAGTTGGGAGTGACCAGGCTGGCAGGGGGCAGTAAGAGGTGAAAGGCCAGTGTGTGGGGGTGGGGCAGTTAGGGGCAGCCAGGCTGGTGGGGGGTGTGAAGTTGGGAGCGACCAGGCTGGCAGGGGGGCAATAAGGGGTGACCAGACTGGTGGGGGCGCAGTTTGGAGCGACCAGGCTGGCAGGGAGGGGGCAGTTGGGGGTGACCTGGCCAGCAGCAGGGGGCAGTTAGGGATGACCAGGCTGGCAGGGGGAGCAGTTAAGGGCAACCAGGCAGGCAGGCAGGTGAGTGATTAGGAGCCAGCAGTCCAGGATTGTGAGAGGGATGTCCGACTGCCAGTTTAGGCCCAATCCCCGAGATCAGGCCTAAACCGGCAATTAGACATCCCCCGAGAGGTCCTGGATTGGAGAGGGTGCAGGCTGGGCTGAGGGGACATCCCCTGCCATGCATGAATTTGTGCACCGGGCCTCTAGTATTTAATAAGAGTTTTACATGCATATAGTCTAAAGCAAGTAATTGTTCTACCAGGTCTGTTACAAATAAACAGCTGTTCCCAGACTCTGCCTAATGTTTCCTCCTTCCCAGAGGAAATGATTTTCAAATATTTTAACTGGTTTGTTTGGTCTGTATTTCTAACTTAGCTCTAAAACCACGCTGATATGGCTATTTCTTGATTTTCCAATTCTAGGAATTATCTATTGAAAGCCCACTGTGGAAGATGAGGAATTGCAGCTGTTCCATGATCCACCCTCTGCTCACCCCTTGTGTTCTCTGCAGTTGATAACTATATATTTATTCTATTTAGCCTTTTATGTATTTATCATTCAAGCTCTCCTCTAGTCGATGTCTTCTCTTGATATATTGAACATATGAATGATTCTATCATTGTTTGTCTTCCTGAGAGATCTCCCCCAGGCAGAACCTCTCAACACTCCACTCTGTACTGGATGCTTCCAGACGTCCTACAGCAGCTGCTTCTGGAATTTTCTTTCACCATCATTATGGAGATCTCCTTTACCTTGCTCATGTGTTTCATTTCTATTTTGAGTATTTCAAGCTGTTTTTATTCTTAGGTAATTGGCTCATGTTGGTGGAACATGCCTGTGTTAGTCTGGTTCCAAGAAATTTATTAAGGGAAATAAATGCCTGAGAGAGGAAGTAGGAGGGCCCTGGGAGAGATGGGAAAGCTCTCAGGTGGCAAGTTAGGTGTGATCGAAAGGAGAGAGAGAAGGGAGGGCAGAAGGGACATAAGAAAGTAGGAGGAAAAATGCATGGAGGGAGGGGGAAGGGAGAAAAGTTGGATGAAATCATCAGACTACAGTGCATTTTCCAGCAAAATTTGAAAAGGCCATTGGATGTTCTTGAGTCGAGGTCCCCCTTCAAAAGAGTTGCATTTCTCCTGGAACAGGCCCGCCTCAGTACCCCTGCCCACTCAGTCACAGGCTAGGAGCGCTCATGGAAAGAGCAGCCTTGGGGTGAACACAGCCATGGGTTTTAGTGTGGGGTGGGGTGGGGCTGTTGGCAGTGATGCTCACTGAGGTAGGGGATCTGGGCGCACCTCTATGACTCCTTCAGTCCCTCGGGGCTTCCTGGGGAAGCTCGCAGGAGAGACAAAGATGCTCAGGCCTTGGGGATCTTTTACCCACTCCCGCACCACAGTGATCATTTGGTGGGCATAGCATGCCTGTTAGAGTATGGAAGGTGATGAGAAATAATAGGTGTAAGAGATGGAGAATCAGGACTCTGTGATCTGGAGCTTATCACGAAAGAGCCCCAGGCAACCAGACTTGGTGCTCAATGAGTCTGTGTAACCAGAGGACCTGGAGTTGTGTGGAACATGTTGGTGCCATTCACCAAATATTCCTGATTCCCTCCTTTCATGTACCGGTAGGGCCATACTGTTCCCATCTCACTTGTGTTGCCAATGAAATGTGAAATGTGCCCCTTCCAGAGAGGCTTTAAGACCCAGGATGTGATTTGTGACCTTCTCTTGGTCTTTTCTCCATTGTGGTGGTTGTGGCTGGAACATTTAATGTCGGGCATGGAGAGAGTGAAAGATAAAAGTGTATTGTGTGTAGCCCTGAGTGTTCTTCGCTTCCGTAGCAGAACCTAGCTCATGCTGGCTGATACAAATGGCCAGTTAGGAACCTCCAACTCCACTAAGTCACGATTCATCAAGAGTTCTTTTTAGTAACATTTTGTGATCTGTTTCTTCTTCAGCAGCTATGAAAACTAGACAATGGGTTAAGAACTTCATAGTCATTAACTAAAGTAGGGGTTGTTGTCATTTAATCTCATTATCCCATGTAAACCTATTACCTGATTTAATCCAGTCTTCACACTAAGGTAGGTACTATTAATCTCATGTTACTGATGAATAAAATGAAGCTCAGAGAGGTTCAGAACCCTTTCTAATGTTATTCTAAAAGCAGCAGAGCCTGGATTTGAGCCAGGTTCTGCCTAGTGGTCAAATACCTGGAGAGACAAGTTGTTGAGAACAAGTAGCCTTTGAAGTCACTCATAGTCTTCTATTCTTTAAAAAGTTGCAAAATATAATGTAGTTCAGAGAACAGGAACAAAATTTCCTCCTCAAAATTCTCCCTAGTTCTGCCAAGAATTTATAGCAGAAATAAAATTGAATTTATTAAAAAATTATGGTATTTTAGTGCATGTAACAGTCTTTTTTAAGGCATTAAAAACACATACATTTGTATTTAACATTTCTAGAAGCCACTGACGATGAATAGCTGATTTTGTGTTTAAAATACACACACATACACACACACACACAAACACACACATTTCTTGTTCTTGGGTAAAGCACGTTTCCAAATTATCCTTAGGAATGAATTTTTTTTCCTTATTGGGATTTTGTTGAACACAGAGAAGAGGAAAGACAGACTGTGTATGTAACTAAAGGACCAGTAGATATTTGTCACAGTACACATGGACAAGAGCAAAATTTCATAAATTAATTTAAGTAGCTATTTGCCACAATTGCCCACTGTTGTAAGCCATAGTAAAGCAAACCGTTCAAGTCACAAACCTATTCTGATATGAACTGTCTGAATTATCGCCTTGGCACATAGAAGCCACAGTGTGTTTTTTACTGTTATTTCAGCAATCAAAACAGTCATCAAAAATTGGCAGTTCAGTGAATAATACTATGCCAATCACAGTTAATTTAATTAATGACATGATTGATTATGCCAAAGGCTGAATTTATAAATCTTATTACAGCTTTTGCCTGAATCTTCAAGCTTGTTTAGAAAATTCCAGAAAATGTGAATCCTGGGCCAGGGATGTGCTTCTTATTCAAAACAGTTTGAAACTCTCCTCCTGAATGTTCAAAGTTATTCCAACCGCCAGGTCTGTGAATTCATTTCTTTTGTTTGAAGCACAGTCTTAAGAATGATTCTCAGTGGTACCTAGTGATTAATCTGGGGGATATTGGTTCTCGTAAAGACAAACAAACAAAAAAACTGAAGAGTGATTCTAAAATCATGTGCCTGACCATCCCTGTGTAATGAATTTAATCTGAGAACATTTCCCAAAAAGGAATTTCCTAACTCCTTTTCATTAGATCTTCTGGATTTTAAATTGTGTGACATTAGTTATTTAATGAAAAAAATTTAAGGTGAAAATGAAACAAGCACATTTTGGGTTTAATACAGATAGATCTCACACACACACACACACACACACACACACACACACACACACACACACAGGACTTTCTTCATATTATTGCAGGAGAAAACACTTTTGAATACGAACAGTCATGCTTTGTAATTTTTCTTTAATGTTATTTTATTTTTTCAACACTCTTGTCACCTTCCCGTCGATATACTCCCGTAGCCCTAGCACACTTCCACACCTGCTGGCAGACATTAAGGTTCATTTAATGGGGACTTCTCATTGGCATGGGAAAGGAGCACTTTTGGGCATAATGTGGGCCAGAGATCACTTTCTATTCCTCCATCTGTGT